>NC_141759.1:111706479-112022616 GCF_982258835.1 Parasteatoda tepidariorum | reverse complement strand
AAGTAAACTTTAAAAGTTTATTAACACTATTCGGTCCGCATATATTTAGTGATAAGCTTAGCATGTAACCGGTTCCGCGTAACTTGCTCCGCTTTGTAAAATAGTATTTTCTAGTGGTAGCGAAATTTAGGTTACTTTTAGTTTAGTATTTTTCATTATAAGTAATTTTTTCACCACTAAATATCAAAAATTATAAGTAGGATATAAAATGCAACGGTAAAACATCAAACTACTGGTTACTATATTAAAAAGTAGGCGTAACTATCTTTCTTTAACGAATTTTACTATATAGTTTGCTACCACTTAATTAAAACTATTCCAGAAAGCGGAGCAGTTGGCATCCCTGTACTCTATTGTCCCTTGACAAAATGTCACATGAATATCAGGTTGCAAAGCGCGACGTCTATGTGATGTCACCGGTCACTAACGTTTGGCTTGGACATGACACCAACGTGTTGTCACCGACTGCTAGTTTATGGCTTGGACATGACACCAACGTGTTGTCACCGGCTGCTAGTTTATGGCTTGGACATGACACCAACGTGTTGTCACCGGCTGCTAGTTTATGGCTTGGACA
Source organism: Parasteatoda tepidariorum (assembly GCF_982258835.1). Classification (NCBI taxonomy): domain Eukaryota; kingdom Metazoa; phylum Arthropoda; class Arachnida; order Araneae; family Theridiidae; genus Parasteatoda; species Parasteatoda tepidariorum. The sequence continues at coordinate 112,022,039 of NC_141759.1, read as the reverse complement.
TGACACCAACGTGTTGTCACCGGCTGCTAGTTTATGGCTTGGACATGACACCAACGTGTTGTCACCGACTGCTAGTTTATGGCTTGGACATGACACCAACGTGTTGTCACCGGCTGCTAGTTTATGGCTTGGACATGACACCAACGTGTTGTCACCGGCTGCTAGTTTATGGCTTGGACATGACACCAACGTGTTGTCACCGGCTGCTAGTTTATGGCTTGGACATGACACCAACGTGTTGTCACCGGCTGCTAGTTTATGGCTTGGACATGACACCAACGTGTTGTCACCGACTGCTAGTTTATGGCTTGGACATGACACCAACGTGTTGTCACCGGCTGCTAGTTTATGGCTTGGACATGACACCAACGTGTTGTCACCGGCTGCTAGTTTATGGCTTGGACATGACACCAACGTGTTGTCACCGGCTGCTAGTTTATGGCTTGGACATGACACCAACGTGTTGTCACCGGCTGCTAGTTTATGGCTTGGACATGACACCAACGTGTTGTCACCGGCTGCTAGTTTATGGCTTGGACATGACACCAACGTGTTGTCACCGGCTGCTAGTTTATGGCTTGGACATGACACCAACGTGTTGTCACCGACTGCTAGTTTATGGCTTGGACATGACACCAACGTGTTGTCACCGGCTGCTAGTTTATGGCTTGGACATGACACCAACGTGTTGTCACCGGCTGCTAGTTTATGGCTTGGACATGACACCAACGTGTTGTCACCGGCTGCTAGTTTATGGCTTGGACATGACACCAACGTGTTGTCACCGGCTGCTAGTTTATGGCTTGGACATGACACCAACGTGTTGTCACCGGCTGCTAGTTTATGGCTTGGACATGACACCAACGTGTTGTCACCGACTGCTAGTTTATGGCTTGGACATGACACCAACGTGTTGTCACCGGCTGCTAGTTTATGGCTTGGACATGACACCAACGTGTTGTCACCGGCTGCTAGTTTATGGCTTGGACATGACACCAACGTGTTGTCACCGGCTGCTAGTTTATGGCTTGGACATGACACCAACGTGTTGTCACCGGCTGCTAGTTTATGGCTTGGACATGACACCAACGTGTTGTCACCGGCTGCTAGTTTATGGCTTGGACATGACACCAACGTGTTGTCACCGACTGCTAGTTTATGTCTTGGACATGACACCAACGTGTTGTCACCGGCTGCTAGTTTATGTCTTGGACATGACACCAACGTGTTGTCACCGGCTGCTAGTTTATGGCTTGGACATGACACCAACGTGTTGTCACCGGCTGCTAGTTTATGGCTTGGACATGACACCAACGTGTTGTCACCGGCTGCTAGTTTATGGCTTGGACATGACACCAACGTGTTGTCACCGGCTGCTAGTTTATGGCTTGCGTATGGCACCAACGTGTTGTCACCGGCAGCTAACTTTTGGTTTTCACGTGACAACACGTTGGTGTCATCGGACATGAAAGTGTTAATAATCAACACAAATATACTATTTCAAGTACATCTGATGGTCTTTTACTGTTTCCTGATTTATGTATATTCAGAAATATATATATCTATATATGGGTCATTCTCACAAAAACAGTCATTTTCATGTCCCCAGTATATTTTATGTTTGTTTTACAGTTTACGAAAAAAAAAATTTCAGGGAAAGTGTCCTTCAGAATGCAAGCTAACAAAAGAATAAAAATAAAATTATCAATTTTTATTTTTTATTTATTTTAGGTAATTAAAATATACCAATATGTCATTCCCTCTCTTGTCCCCACTGCTGATATAAAAAAAGAAAAAAATTGTTTCTGAAATATTTTTTTTTTTTACAAATTCGTGTTTTTTATTTCAGAATACTGAAATACAGAATTCAGAAAATCAATTTCAAATTTAATTTCTGATAAAAATATTAACACAGCACTATTTTAAACTTTGTCCCCAGTGTTTCGCGTCATTCCCTCACAACAATGTTCTTATCGCCTGCAATCGTCTTAGAATAAAAATATTTTAATAAAAACTTCAGAAGTTAACAACTGGCATCATAGAACAAAATTGCAGCATGTTTCCATCTTCAACTTAAAGAAGCTTTGCTGTGGAATAAATTTGAATGAATCAAACCAGGTAAAATTTATTACAATTGTCATTCCCTCATGTCATTTTTTAGAGTAAAATAAAATACAACTTCATCGAGAAAGTGGATAATTATATGTTTCTTTCTTGTATGAATATAATTGTATGTGATTGACTTCAGAAATTAATTAGGCCTAATTGTTATTTTTAAATTTTATTGAATTCGTCATTCCCTCACTAGTGGATAAAGTGAGGGAATGACGCTGAAGTGAGGGAATGATTCAAGATGAGTATATTATTAAATTTTTTTTTGCTCAATCGTGCCAGTCAATTTTATTTCCCAAACCTGTAAAAACTATTAAATATATAGGACTAAATTATAATAAATATTAGATATACTTAGTATGTTATCATTTTTAAACTTTAGGTAGATGTAACTTAGATAAAAACATGTATTAAAATAAAATATCATTCCCTCACTTTTTAAAAAGTGAAAATAATTAATTTACTTATTAATTAATTTGAAAAATAAATTTAAAAATTAATAAATTAATTTATTAAATTAATTAATTAATTTATTTATTTATTAAATTAATTAATTTATTTATTTATTTATTAAATTAATTAATTAATTTATTTATTTATTAAATTAATTAATTTATTTATTTATTTATTAAATTAATTAATTAATTATTAAGTATTGTAAATTAATTAATTATAAATTAATTATTTAAAAAATTAATTAATTTAAATATTAAGTATAATTTATAGGATATATACTTTCTTTATAATGCCATTACATATTTCTATTAATATAAAAAGTTTCAGAGCTTTTTATTCACTTTACTTTTTTGGGATTTTATGAACTGAAAAATGACAGTTTTCGTGAGAATGACCCATATATAAAAATGAATGACTGTGTGTATGTCCTTTATAGACTCCTAAACCACCCGACAGAAAGCTATGAAACTTGGCATACAGATAGTTTCAAGCACGAGGATGGTCACTGTCGACATTGGAACATTCTGCGACAAGTTGTTCTTGCATGATGCACGAAAAACGAAATGGAATTTTCTGATTGGTTAAGCGTTAGCCATTGTTTTAAATTTAACGATTCAATTTTCGCATATTTTAAGGATAACATCAGTGATATTTGCTAGCTTATCGCTCTGTTTGGTCAAAAAATAGTTAATTGCACGTATTTAATTATTTTATATTCGCTACGTTAGATGAATTCGATGGACATTACGTGGTAGCACTCGTGGTTTATGTCATCAAATTTATACTTTGTCTGATCTATGGCTCCTATACTATCATTATTCTAATTCAGGGGCTCTAGTCTGATCCTACGCGATTTTATTTTATTTATATTAATTATTTTAAAAGTGTTTTTAAAAAAATAATTATTTGAAATCAACGGTAATGAAATAGAAAAAAAAATATTTATGTATTGAAAAGCGAAAATTAATGGGAAAGTGGTACTAATTCGTTTAGGGGAAACATAAAAACTCGACGAGTCTAAATTCGGCCAATGATGTTTAATTAATTAAGGTAATATATGTACATTGAACTAAAGGAAATAAGCTATGTACTAGAAAGAAAAAGAAATGGTATTTATTTTCTATAAGAACCGTACGAAGTCGTCTAACTATCATTTACGACAATGATGCTTAATTAATGCTGGTAATATGTATTAATTGAAATAAAAAACAAAGTAACTTTTGTTCTAAAAAGCAAAAATGAAGAGAAAAATGCTTTGGGTAACCGTAAAAATCAGCATATTATTATTGACACTAATGCTCAATTAATATTGAGTTTACCCCGGATCACATTCTCGAGTGCCCAGCCCTTACCCCATATGTTTTACAACTGGGTATGGTGCCACTGGCTCCAGAACTTCGTGAGATCCTATACAGTAATGATGTATTGGAGCTTGCGGATGCAGTTTTGAAGGCACACGAGGCCATTTAATTGGGTATACTATAGCCTACGTCACAGGTTGTGTTATTCCTACTAAATTTAACCCATGAACGGCATTTTCTGCGAGCCTAACTTCTAGCCACAAATAAACAAACGAAGTGTTTGATCGTTTAAATAGCTGCTCGCCAGATTTTATTGCATTATAAAGAAAAGTAATTGATATTCGATTTTTGATTAATAATTGATTTATGTGGATAGTGGCATAGAATTTAGCATTGCGTCATGGTAAATGTTATTCCTACTAAGTAGAAGTAGTTGTGTTTTTTTTATATTATACCCAATTGTCCATGAACGCGATAAAAAAATAAATAAAAAATAATTTTAAAAAATGTGTATTAATTGAAATAATATAAAATAAGCTACATGCTAAAATGTCAAGCCCATGGAAGAAAGGTTAATGGGAAATTCGCTTAAGAAAACATTAAAATATTATACCTTTCACAAATGAGGCTTAATTCATATGTATCCCGGACGGTAATATGTACTACTGGTACTATGGTAATTGGCGATTTAGTTTTGATAAGAATTCTACTACAAGTTTTCTATACTTTCAGAATATATTTTTTTCCTAAGATAGTGTATTAATATTTTAATGAATTAGAATTAAAATAACTTTTTCCCATCACTACTTTTAATTATTTTAACAGTAAATTAAATGTCCGATAGACAGATGGTCATGCTCCAAAATCCTTATGAAGTTCTGTTTTTTTCTTCTTTCATTTTTCAATTAATACGGCTTTAGTTGAGGGGCCACTGACAAATACGTATAAACTTAAATGTTGAAGGGTTATGTGCTAAGTACCAAATATACTTATATATATATAGGTATAAAATATATTGATATATGTGGTGATTATTAAAACTGAAACAATCTGTTTTAATACCTATACTTAGGAATTAAGTGATTTAAGCTCTTCGAAAGGGCCATAAAACAGGACCATTGACCTGAGACTTAATAGTGATAAATTTTAACTATCATGAATCGGTCGCGAGCAATATCATCATGCCAAGAGATGCTAAATACATTTTATATTTATTCCATTGGTATGAATTATAAACAAAGAGTTCTGCTTATTTCAATAACGTAAGGACACCGAAGATTACAACAAGTAGAATGGAAAAATTATTTTAGCTATACTTAATGGAAGAACCAGGTAAGTGCCATTTTCAGAAAGAAAAAAGAATACACGCATCTGAATTATTTTATTACCGATTTATAAGAAGGTGGGACTAATAATTCTTTGCTTTATTTTATTTACCACTGTCTAATCTTTGCCAATTTGTCTTATCTATAAAAAATAAATGTCTCTGAGTGTGTGCCCTATATAGACTCCTAAATCATTCAAATGAAATCGACGGAACTTAGCATACAGATAGTTTGAAGCACGAGGAAGGTCACTGTCGATATTAGATCATTCTACGACGAACATTTCGAACGGAATGGAATTTCCTGATTGGTTAAACGTTAGTCACTGCCTTAAATTTAACTATAGACAATTTAGTTTTGTCACATATTTTAAGTATAACATCAGTGACAATATCTGGCTTATAGCTCTATTTGATAAAAGAAATAACTTATTGCGCGAATTTAAATATGGAATTATTTTTATGTCAGATAAATTCAATGAGCAACATGATGTGGTAACACGTGAGAGCTTCGTCACCAAATTTATACTTTTAACATTCTTTGATACCACACGTTTTTCTTTTATTTAGATTTCTTTTAAAACATTTTTCCAAAAAAATTAAATTTAAAATCAACGGTAATTGAATAGAAAAAAATATGTATGCATTTAAAGGCAAAACTAATGGGAATATTGTATTTATTTATTTAGGTGAAACGTAAAAAATCGCCACAGTATTATTGATGCCAATAATGCTTAATTAATTTAAATAATACACGCACATTGAAATAAAAGAAATAAGCTTCGTACTAAAAAGCAGAAGTAACGGTGTTAATCTATTTATTTGTCTAAAAGAAGCGTAAGGAATCGTCATATTATCATTGACGACATTGATGCTTTATTAATGTTGGTAATTTGTTAATTGACATAAGAAACTGATCAAAATTATAGCAAAAATATAGGAGAAAAGATACTTATTCATTTTGAATCGATATCTTATTACTGACACTAATGCTTTATTAGTATTGATAATACGTATTAATTGAAATTAAAAATATATATATATATAAGCTATGCTCTAAACAGCAAAGTTAAAGGGGGAAAAAAGTTAATAAAAAAATTGCTAGGAAAACCGTAGAAAATCACCATTCACTGAAAATGCTTAATTTATTTGTATCCCTGACGGTATTATGTACTACTGGTATTATACTAATTGGTGCAGCTTTGATAAAAATTCTACAACGGGTTTTCCGTGATTTCGGAAAATATTTTTCCAGTGGTAGCAAAGATAATTTATTAATATTTTAATGAATGAGGGCAAAAGAACTTTGTTATTTCACTACTAAATATTTTAATAATTAATTAAAGGTTAGACAGAGAAATGGCTATTCTCCAAAATCCCTATAAAGTTTTCTAATAAGAATTCGGTTGGTTTTTTAAATTTCGGTTTTAGTTGGCTGTCACTGACAAATATATTTTTCACAAAATTTAAATGTTGAAGAGTTATATAATAAGTACCAAATATGCTAATATAGATATAAAATATTATAATGATATATTTCGTTATGATTAAAACAGAACCGATACTAAGCAGTTTAAATACCGATACTTTAGAACGCCCCCTCAAAAAGGATATGTACCGGAAAAAATTATTTGATGATGGTAAGGTTTAATTAGTATTGGTTTAGCTGCGAGTAATCACATCATGCCAAGTGATGCTAAATACATTTTCTCTTTATTTTAATGGGAGGAATTACAAAAAGGAGGTTTTACTTCAATAACGTAAAGCCATTGTAAATGGCAACAAACAATATTGAATAATAAAAAAAGTAAATTTAGATATATTAATTGAAAAACTTAGTAGAAGAAGCAGGTAAGTGACATTTTCATAATGAAAAAAAGTTGTATCCGAACTATTTCATTACGAATTTAATAGAAGACGGAACTAATAATTCTTTGCTTTATTGTTCCCAATTTTAAATAAAACCTAACTACCTAAAAAATAAAACCTTATTGTCTAATTTGAAATAAAAAATCATACAAGCATACTAAAAATTTATGTGATTTGTTGTGTTAAGATTTATAGAAAGGCAAAACCAGTGATTCATCAATTCCCTTAAAAATGTCACTTACCTGGTTCTTCCATTAAGCTTTTTCATAGTGGCATAATGGCTTTTCAGTTATGAGCATGATTTCGTTGTGTTTCTCTACTCTGATTTATTGATATTATTGATACTTTATTTTTTATTCACCCCGTGCCAAGAACGGGCATTCAGCTGGTTATTCTATAAAGAAGAATGTTCAAGAACTGTTTTACACGCCCAAGTCAAAATTTTTGATGGTATTTTTAAAAAAAAAATTTATGATTTATGCTGGACAGGATGATTCAACATCATCTAACGTTTTACATTATGTGTTCATAGTTTTTGATATGCCAACAAACTTCTATCATTCCATGATGGAAAATGCTATTTTAATACTAGGATGGTTAGCAATCAAGATAAGTTGGACCAACAATCCGTGATGGTCCATGATGGTTCCAATTATACATTTCTATGATAGTTTAATAGGAATTCTTGTTGTTTCTCAGAAATATACCAACAAAAAGAATTTTTTTTTTAATATTGGACCATCATAAATCAGTTCAAATTCCTACATTGGGGTGATGGTTGCTCATGATCGTTACAGCATTTGATTTTTAAGAATCTATGATGGACATTTTCGATGAATTAGCAAGAGCAAACTTTTAAAGCAAGTTGCTGTTCTTTTATGGACCATCATAAATGAGGTCAAATTCCTACATTGAAATGATGTTTACTTATGTTGGTTACTATCAAAAATATAATGGATCATGATAGAATTATTGATGATTACAATAAAGATCATTTTGGTCCATCAATGGAAAACTATCAGGAATTTTGACTTTTGGTATGCCAAGAGGAAGGATGAAAACAGGTATATATATATATATATATATATATATATATATATATATATATATATATATATATATATATATATATATATATATATATATATATATATATATATATATATATATATATATATATATATATATATATATATATATATATATATATATATATATATATATATATATATTGGTATTGCATAAGAATTGCTAAGAATTTTGAAATTTGGCTAATACTATACTATATTCAACTAATTTACTGGCTAATAATTTGAAGTATAGGTATAATATGAAGTATTAATATAGGGCCAACGCTAAGGACTTCAAATTATTAGCCAGTAAATTAGTTGAATATAGTATAGTATTAGCCAAACTTTAAACTGTAAACTTTTTTATTTTTCATAAAATAGAGGCTTTATCAGTCAAATGCCCAGAACTGTTGCCATGACGTCATCAGTTATTTTGCACCCCCACTATCCATATTCTCTGCAAAAACAGAAAAACGGAGCGAGTGAAGATAGACAGCGTCTGAAACTTTACATCGTTCATCAGAGAAAGATTGCTGAACTTCAGATAGTTCAAATTTGCTGTTACTTTGACGCGTTCCTTAAAAAAATCTTAAAATTGGTCTACACTTGAGGTCTACAAACAGAGTTAAATGCATCCTTTGCACCATCAGTAAATCTTTTGTTTGGAAGTTCTTAACTTGTCGTGTTGTTCTAGGCAACCCCATTCTGCCGATGGTTCCTCAGTTCTTTTTCCCCAAGGATTGAGTATAAACAGGGATTCAGTGGAAAAGATTAAATCAGTTTATACTGTAAAAAGTGAGACGATATTTCACAGAAATGGCGAAGATAAATGAACTACATTAAGGAAAAGACCAAAAGAGAGGATTTTCCTTGAAGGACTTTCGTATTTTGCCTTCACGAGATAGAAGACTGCATCAACATTCATTTCATATGTTTAACACGATGGATCTGGATATGTTTCGCCATACTTAGGTTAAAAAAACTAAAAATGAGAAAAATTGTATTATATACTATAATTGATATTGTATATGCTAAACCAGTTGATGTAAGTAAAATGTTATTTTGTGTGGGTGTCGTCCATCACAGCGAAAACAAGAACTTTTAGCTAGGTAGTGAAATAATTGACTAAAAAATCGACTTTTAGTGCAGAAATGTAACTTTGAGAAACTTTTGGTACAAAGAGCAATGCTCGCTGAATGGACGTGTTCACTTAGGAGAGAGACTCGTAAAGCCAACATGAACTTAATAGATAAATAAATTGATATGTAAATAAATGAAAAATTCGAAATGGGAATTTATAGTAGGATTGAATAGAAATAATGATCGAAAAAACAAAACTTAATCTAGCTCGCACGCCGATGAAATTTTTAGGTTCCTAATTAACAAAAGAGATTGTTTTAGAAAATTGCTCAATGTCATACCCGCTAGTGATGTAGTGTAAGTATCTCGTTCCTGATCGAAACTTGGTAATTGTTTACGTGAGAAACTGTTCTTTCCATTATATTTCGAGTAAACCAAGCCCGTCCAGTATCAATTGTCTTCAGTGACACGTTCTAAATTCCGTTACAAAGATATTTTAATACAGAGACAGGCAAGTAGCCATGTAGAATATAAACAAAAGCGGTTCCAATAAAATGCATAAATGAATAATAAATCTGAGTTAAATAAAAGTAGAAGACGAGGGAGAAATATATTTTGCTCATACAGATAAGCTGGCAATGACGTAATAGGTCATGTGAGGGGGTATGTTGTAGTGCAAGTACTCGAGTATTAGTAGGCCGAATGATAATCATATAATAACTGGTTTGAGTAGCGATAAACGGGTAATGGGTTCGAGTTCAAAGGAGCAGTTTAAAAAAGTGGTCAAATAAGACTGACGTCGAATACTGTTCAAATGTTAGGAGGCTCGAATAATCAACAAATGATATTGAGTTAAATTATTAACTAAATAGTTGTAATTTTGGCTACCGTTAATCGGTTTGAGTATTTAGCAAAAAGTTGACACTAATGATCGCTGTTGAATAATAATAGATTACAGGGATCGAGTGATGCGCAAAGGTAAGTTATAAACGTGCTAATTAATAGTAATATCATGTTATGTTCAAATAATAGTAAGATCGAATGCTGATCATGTGATAGAGGGTTCGAATATTGGATCCTAGGAAAGTAGGAGCAGGTAGTTCGAGTACTAACATACATTTCATCGACAACAACTTTTCCATTACTTTTTCACAATGCATTCAACCACACCCACTACCATTTGAACTTTTTCTAATCTCATTTAATATTCAAACCCAGGACACGCTAGAATCAGTTCTCAGATCCACTTAATTTTTATTAGTACTCGAACTCATTATGATACTATCAATAATCGAACCAATAACTATCAATCCGTTACCGAACTCACTATTATTTAACCGGTACTCAATCTATTAACTTTCTATCTGTCCGAGAACTCACTGTCTTTTGATCAGTTCTCGAATCAATCATTATTTTATTAATAATTGATCACACAGTCTTGTTACTTGCATTTTAATGCACTCTGTCTTCATCGATTTACGCGATCTTCTAGTAGGTCCTGGAACCTACTATCATTTCATTATGAATCGAACTAACTATGATTTTATCATCTGCTAACCTGCAATCGTTACTCGATATCATAATATTTCATTCAACACTCGAACCCACTTCCTTTTCGTCGGTCTCTAACATTTGATCAGTTTTTGAATCTACTATCATTTCGATGATCAAAAACATAGCCATAGCATTTGCTCATAAATTAATTCCATTCTCTTTTTGGTTAATACTACGAATCTTTCTGATATGAGCAGATTTGGAACATTATTTTTTTAATGCTAGAACCCACTATCATTTGATTAAACGAACCCACTGTCATTTGATCAGTATTTCACTTACGGGCATTTAATCATTATTTGAATCCGCCATCTTTTTATTAACGCTCGAACCAACACACTTTTTTTATCCCTCTCAAAATCTATATAATTTAATCAATACTTGTAACCACTATTTTTCGAACTCGTTATCGATACTTAAATCCCTTTACTTTCAATTTGTTCTCCAACACACTCTTTTTTAATTAATACTACTGATCCAACCGACTCTGATTTTTGTCAATGCTGAAACCAACTTTCACTTGACCCACATTTTTCCTTTCGATTCTGGAATTTCCTATTACTTGATCAGCAAATGATCTTCCGCAGATTTGATCATTACTCTAAACCTATTTCTTTTCATCGGTTCTAGAACGTACTATTTCTTGATCAAATATAGAGCCGATGTTGTTCCTTACTTCACAAAATCGCTATCAATTAATTCATAAAAAGTCATAAAAAATTGCTGATTTACAATTTGTTTATCAAATTTAAATAAATATATTTGATTTAACAGTAAAAAAAAAATGACTTGCAAACATTTTAATGAATGTACATATGAACTGATTTATCATTATACATCTTTAAAACTTTGTAAATTCTCTTATGAAACAACTGTACAAAAAGAAATTTTGTGGCAAGACAAAATAAAATAAAAATTTAAAGCAATATAAACAGAAAAAAACAATAATATTCAGTTTGCAATTAGGTTTTTTTATTTTTTTTTTTAAATGCTTTTTTTTTTTATTTAATTTTTTTTTCTTCTTTTTTTAAGTTTCTTTTTTTTTTTTTTTATTCTTTTCATTTCTTTTTTTCTTTTTTTTAAATTTTCTTTTTTTTTTCATGTATATTTTTTCATTTCTTTTTTTTTTTCTTTTTTTTCCATTTTCATTTATTTTTTTTATTTTTTTTATGCAAACTGTCAATTTAATATACATATATATAACATAAAAGCTTCAAGCGATGAAAGAACATCATACAAAATAAATAATTCTTAACTAGTAGCTTTAAAGAGTAGATACAACGATTGTTAATCAATCAGCAGAAATTTAAACAGATATATGTGCTTATGTGCTATCATGAATTTAAATAAACATTTTATATGTACAATGAGATAAAGAAATCTGATAACATGTTCAACTTAAAGTGATTCCAAAGTTTTGAAGTGAAAACTTTAAGCTATATGATGCATATTTCAGTACTAATGATCAGCAAGATTATCTATAATGCAGTTTTTGAGAGTAGTGCTCCAGACTTCTAACTAAGTCAACTTAATAATGGCATGACAAAAATTTACGAATTGTACTCTTAAATAGACACATTAAGATTCTCTTATTCCTTGAGGGCAGGAGAATTTTTGCAGCAAGTTTCTGCAGAGCACACCCTAGATTGCTTGGGTCTTTCTAGGGAGAACATATATGCTTCTCCCCTTCTGGTTCTTGATTAACTGAGGGTTAACTGACTAAACATCTTGTTTGACAGTTGGAGGATGAGCCACAACCATAACAACTATTGGAATTATCGTTCTTTTACTAGTTTCAAATAAAAAGCTTATTTGGGACTATGTTCCACGAATGGTAGTTCCATGAATGGTGATTACCATGCATATCACACTACAATTCGATATATTGTGAGTAAATTGTGTTCAGTAAGGACATTATAAATCTCATCCACTGCTGCACATCGTACCTCTTATTGTCTGTAGCAGAGCAGAAACTTGGAGAGTCTGTTCTTTTTCAGAAGGATCAGATTACACTGGAGGGTGATGTTTCTCTTTGACTTCATAAGTTTAAGAAACTTTGGTTTAAAAAATCTGTTCACTTCCGTGATACTGAATCAACTCAATCAACAAAATAGTAGCTTGAGAATTGATGATCAACCCAATACTGTTTTTTGATTGGTCAGTATTCTAATAATATATTCACTCTTTCTCCACCATAATTGTCCCAATACTTATGAACAGATACTGAAAGTACTTGAATAAGTTCCAGCATTATTTAATTTCCTGCTGAACAATCTGTTCACCGGAATGGGTATCTGCCATGTATGGGAGCAAGAACAGCAATTTTTAAATTCACTTTATTTAAAAAGCTGTTTCTTAACAATCTTCTTCATTGGCATTACAGCCCAGGGTGGGCCTTAGCTTGCCAAACCATATTTTTCCGTACAACTCAGTCCTAGACCTTTGAGTTGGAGATCTTTCAAGTTTTTAAACCACTCAAGATATCATCAATCCATCGTTTCTTTGGTCTGCCTCTTGTCACATGGGCCTCCAGTGTGAGATCCTTCCACTCGTTTGTCAGGTGCTTACTCAAGGTGACCAAGCCACAGATTAGCAAACCATTATCAAGAAAGTTTAACTTTTTCAAGGCAATTGTTACTATTTTTTTTAAACACTAAATATTGAACACAATAAGTCAATTCTTGTAATTAAAAATAAAGAGTGATAGCACCATAAGCACAATAACAATCTACAATTGTTCTCTTAAAAGTATAAAACAGTAACATAAAATATTCATATAACATATTCAAAGTAATATAGAATATATGCTTTGCCGTTGTTTGCAAGTCAGTTATTAAAAATAAAACAACTAATTTCTATCTGAAAATACGCATGGTATAGAAAGTTTACCTTCTGAAGTTAAAAAAAAAAATTGAGCAAATTCTAATGAAAGTTTAAAATGCTTGTATGCAAAAATAATTTTTTTAAAAATAATATATTACCATTTATAAATTTTAATACCATTAATAAATTATCACATTCATCAATAAGGGCGATATATGTCGTATTAGAATTTTTATAATAAAGCTGATAAGGAACTATTTTATTTAGAGGACTAGAGTCCCCCAAATAAAGTTTAAAGCAAATTAGACAATATGAGTTAAAAATTATACTATGACAATTTTAATAATTGTCTTTTTTTATTATTAACTTTTCAAAAAAGGCAGAGCATTTTTTTTTCTAAAGCAATGCATTATTTTTTTTTTCAAACTTGCTGGATGAATGTGTTAATTTACGTAATTGTGGCTGAAAATAATTTTAAAATGCACTGAAATACATTTATATTTGATATTTATAAGCTCAACGAAGCGGGTATGCGCAAAATAATAGTGAAGGTTTTGGCTGTCATTGAACCAGTTTAACATTACAATTTTTGGACATTTTTGTATACACGTTATTTAAGCCCTTCAGGTTTGTGATTACACTTGATCGTGTAATTCTCCCTTCTCGGCTCACGGAATCACAAATGAAAAAAGAGCCTTTCTGACTCTAGCGGCCCAAGATCACATGGACGTGATCTCAATTCGCTAACTCGAATTACATTTCAAGTTCGTTGGCCTGGGGAAGCGCTTTTTTCCTTCCGCAGATCCTGAGGAGGTTAAAAAGCAATGTATATATATGTTCAGGCTTTGGTGGAAGATTCTTATAAATATGAAGGCAAAGTGTAACGGTACTTAACCTATACACAGTTGCTGTTTTTGACGCAACTAAATAGAAAATTGCTAATTTCAAAATAACCATTTATACAATGTTCAATTTTAATAAAAGTGGAAAAAAAGTGTCAAACTGTAATAAGCCTAAACTCAGAAAATTTTGATTTTTTTTGTTGAGGTTATCTGTTTATTATTGACATAATGCTATTGAAATACTTTAATGTAAAAAGAGGAATATAATAAGAGTGCTTATGCCATTTCTGCCATCGATATACTATATATAGACATTTTTATGGTATTTTTATATGACTAAAACACAAATTGTAATAAATGTATGGGTGCATAAAAACATGCATCAATTATTCTTTAAAAAAAATAAGTAGCAAGTATCTGCAAAATGAGTATGGAATTTTTTGAAAATAATTTTTACCCATTTAAAATGATTTTATACATTTGAATACATTTAAGTACATTTAAAAGTAAGTTGGAATTAAAATTATATGAATTAAAATGAAATTTAATTAAAAGAATTAAAATAATATTAATAATTATAAAAAAATAAATTGCATCGTAATTTTTAATTTCAGCTAAGTTGAATTTATTAGCTATTAGTGCAGTCTGAGTTCGAAATTGGGAAAAATAATTACAACCTAATGATTTACTTAATTTTTTTCTAATAAGTTCTAAGGTAGTTTTATGAAATTTTTATTTGTATAAAGAAAGCGAATATGAAATTTGAAACAAAGAAAAAAAAATGCCTTCATAACTAAAATATTTGAATCTTTGAAAAAATATTTCTGTAACACAAGTGCTGAATTGTGTCCTAGATTTGGCATATTTATGTATTATTTAAATCTATTCTATTAATTTGATTATTGTTCAATTTCTTTATGGACTTGCTGTGGTCATTAATCATTCATTTTGTTTCCGTAATCTAGTTACTGCTTAAACTAAAAATGTATAAGTTAAAGTTAAGTTTTTCTGCTAAATAAGCTCGGAATGCTTGCTGTTTTTATTATTTTAAGATTATTCTAAGCACAAAAAAATTTATTTTATATATTAACCTGATTTATGTATTTAAAACAAACACTGTTTTAGATATTATAAGACTATCTTATATATTAAAAAAATTGTGTTTAAAAATTTTTGATTACACAAGGAGATCATTCGCCTGTGTTTAAAGCTGTAATAAAATTTGTATAAAACTAATGTTGAGAATGAATAGCAAATTAATGTGCTAAATAAATAACAAATTCAATAAATATCTTATATAATAGACTTAATTAATAGACTAGTTTTTCAAAAATCATCTTCTTTTGACGATCTGCGTTAAATGTCCCTTTTTCACTCTGTAATTCAAGATGATTCACACTAATGTATGCAATCCTATATTAGATTCACAATTTGAAGAGTTATGCTTTTAACTATATTCTTAACCATTGGTTGAAATCTTAACAAGGTATCTTGATTGCAATAGTAATTTGAGGCAACTTGTTCTCTTCTAGCTTTTGCCTAGATCATATATGGAGTAATAAATATAGTTTGTTTTTAATCTAAAAATGTAATTAGTATTCACAATGTAGTTTGTTCTACTGATTATTCATATTTGTCCCGGGGAATAGTCTCACAGCATTGTCTGCTAAAGGCTTTTCTGTGAGGACTTGATGTTTCTACAATGGTTTACGCAGATTCTCATTTACTTTGAAGAATATCTCTGTTTCCTTAACAAGATAACATTTCAGTTATTGATCTTGCAATGTGTATTAAATATAATTGCATTTTTTTTAAATTCGTAAAAATAATTAAGCTCTTTATTTTCTGACACAGTTCTCAGTTATTAGTATAATTGAAGTCTTAGGTTGGATTCTGACCCACTGCAGAATTTTAAGGTAACATGATTTCTAATGAATGCTTCTATTTTACAGCTGACTAAGCAGACAAGACTTTTAGATGCTCTCAGGATGTTGCCACTAGTAGCGGTCATAGACCTTATGTGATTGTGCACCATCATAGAGTCAAACTGGCTACCAATACTCTTTCTCTATTGTGTAAGAACGAAAAGAAATAGGCATGCTTCAAATTTCTCAGATCCAACTTGATTATCTTTTTTTCTTCCTATATTATACTTTTTACATTTGATGCATTCTTACTTACCACTGAAAAGTAAATAAATGAAAAGAAAATATATTCAAAAGAATCTCATTTATTTATCCTTTCTTGAAGATCAAGAGAAAGCTACTATTTTATAGTATTATATAACCAAGGTACGCAATTCACTTAATATACAAGTACTATATCACTATTTCACTTTAAATGAATCTCAAATTAGAATTTAATGCTAATATATTTAATTAAAAACTTGTTAAAATTTCGAAAATACGTCCAGTAGTAGTTTAGTGGAAGTTATTTGATTTAAATACTGATGGGTATTGAACAAAAGCTTGCTTTTGACTTGAGGAAAAGCCAGAGTTTCGGGAAACGAAAAAAGTTAGTTAACTAATTTTTTAACGAGCTAATTTTTACAACTATAATTCAACATCTTCTTATTTTCAACTAGCTGAATATCCGCTCTTCAAACAGGATTAATAAAATAAGAAAAACAATAGCTCGGTACGGAACAATGCAATGAAATCGTGAGCAAAACTGAGCGGTATATACTGACAAAATTAATAAACTAAATAAAACCTTATTTTGCAGTTCAGCCCATTCAAATGGAATTAACTGCATTCAGCATTACTAGACATAATATTGAAATTTACCATTAACTTGGAATTTTTGTAAATAAGTAATTTTTTAAATTCGTATAATAGCTATTAACCATATTAATTAAGCATCATTGGCGACAGCATGGCGCTTGTTTACGATTATTCTCTAAACGATTGAGTACCCAAACTCCACAAATGTTGCTTTTTGCTACATAGCTTATTTTTTAGTATTTCAATATGCATCTCTTACACTACTTAAATGAATTGACCGTTAACCCTTGGACACAGAATTTTCATTAAACATATTTTTTTTCGTTAATTCTTCGTATTTATGTCAGAATAAATGAGAAATATTATATTTAGAATTTTAATAATATATGGTAATGAAATATAACGTCTTCTGCCTAAAAGGTAAAATCTTTCATAGGCTGCTCACTTCCAAACAATTTAACAAATATTCAGTTATCTTAGCGATTATAAGTGAAGCTTCTTTAATTTACAAAATTAATTATTAATACATTTTTGAATATAAATCAAAAACCCTTTTTCTCAAACTAACTATTTTTAATTTTGTATTTCAGTAAACATATATAATTTCGTAATCTAATAAATCTTTTTTAACAACTATTTGACTGTTTTTTATTCTTAAAGATTACCAAAAAAAAAAAAAAAGAAAATTATATTCTTACTAGGAATTAAAAAGCCGGAGAAAAAAAGGGGGATCACGGTTAATAATAGTATGGTAATTTTCTACGTTTCTACTAAGCAAATTAGTACCACTTTCCCATTAATTTTGCCTTTCACTGCATAAGAATATTTTTTTTATTTCAATTATCGCTATTTTTAAATTATTTACTTTTACCGAAAAACATTTTACGAAAATACTTTAAACAAATTAAATGCTTGATTTCAGATTACTTTAGAGGTAATATGATGACATAGTGCTACCACGTAAATTTTGTTCATTGTTGTTGTTGTAGTTAATTTATGTCGCTTTAAAGATGCTCAATGGGCAACGATCTAGGAAGCATCCCTGAAAATGATCCGCTGACCTGCCATCACAATTTTGAACTCTGCAGAGGTGATGCCTCCCTTCAATAGACCGAAGATATAGGCGCGAAATCAAGTACTTCGGTAAAACATTTTAACGAGGATCAATACCGCACACCCTCGATTCCTTCACAGATTGATCCGAGCAGTCTTTCACCCGCAGGCTGACATCGGCAAGTAATTATCCGCTGGGAACCGTGTTAATAATCAGTCAATTGCAGAACTATTGTTGATTGAATTTATGACATAGAGAAAAAAAAAACAAAATAAAGAACGTTTTTGGCCCACCATGGGCTCCCTAAACGCTCTATGAAAATTTTCTCTGCCACGGGTGTTCGGTCCACGGAGACCTAAATTCGTTGCGAGTTTGAACATTATAGTTTAATATTAAAAGGAGTTACGTGGTCTTAAAGTTTTCGCCCGGATATGGTTCATTTGGGACTATTTTTCTACCATTATGAACATGATTCGCATCTTTAACAAAGAAAAATACTTGTTTTTAAATGTAGAACGTTTTTCATTCAAGAATCGCTATTAATAAGAATTAGAAAGTAAGCGAGAGCAACGCCTTCAAACGGAAGGAAACAACTGTATACACTAAGTGAAGGTAGCACAGAATGTTTCTGACTCAATTTAGATAAAATTTCAATTATTATTCTTTGTTGCGACATCTGCGTAATTCATCTAGAGTGACATGGACTACATAAAATTTTTTTTTTAAATGATAAAAAAAAAATATATTTTTTTCGCATACGTATATGTTTTTGGAAATTTTGACGCCCACCCTTTGACTTGGTATAAAGATCAAGGTTCTCATTTAAACCAAAAAATTATAAAAAATTGTTAAAGTGTCAGCCAAATGACCCACTCATTTGCAGTTATTAATAAGAATTCGAAAGTAAGCGAGAGCAACGCCTTCTAACGGAAGGAAACTATAGTATACACAAA
Source organism: Parasteatoda tepidariorum (assembly GCF_982258835.1). Lineage (NCBI taxonomy): Eukaryota > Metazoa > Arthropoda > Arachnida > Araneae > Theridiidae > Parasteatoda > Parasteatoda tepidariorum. The sequence continues at coordinate 112,002,878 of NC_141759.1, read as the reverse complement.
ATATCGGTCGCTGGGAATGTTTTTGACCCATCATCATCATATTTGGCTAGACAGCCCAGGGTGGGCCAGTGCCTTCCTTTGAATTCGAATCCACTTCTCTCTACTTTTGACACTTGTTCGCCAGTTTTTCTCCTTTAGAGTAAGGAAATCAGTCTCAACTAAATCTAGCCATCTCAGCCTGGGTCTACCTCTTTTCCTGTTCGTTAGGGGTTTGTGTAATAGGATTTTCTTTAAATTTGAGTTATCATTCCTTCTGAAAATGTGAGCTGCCCAGTTCATTCGATTTATTTTAATGAATTTCACAATATCTGGCTCTCTGTAGATTTTATACAGTTCAGTATTATATCGTCTTCTCCAGGAATTATTTATTTTTATCCCACCAAGGATGGCCCTCAAAACTTTTCTCTCAAAAATGGCAATTTTATTTTCACCAGCTAGAGTTAGGTTCCAGGTCTCAGAGCCATAGGTAAGTATTGGCCTAATTAATGTTTTATAGAGTAAAAGTTTTGTATTTTTTGATAAAAGAGATGATTTGAAAAAACGTTTTAAACCATAAAAAGCCTTATTTGAACAAATTAGACGACTCCGAATCTCATTGTCCATGTTATTGTCGGCAGTAACAATTGAACCAAGGTAAGTAAAATTCTGAACAGTCTGAAACCTGTGGGAACCAATCTCCAGATAGGATTCACTAGAATTTAATTTAGCAAGTACAGGCATGTATTTGGTCTTATCGGTATTGATGATTAGTCCCATATCCCTAGCAGCAAGCTCCAAAGAAAGGAAAGCTTCTTTTAATGCAGGAACAGTTCGTGCAATAATGTCTAAATCATCCGCATACGCTAATATTTGAATAGATTTTGAAAATATGTTGCCTCTGATATTGATTTCAGCATCTCTTATAACTTTTTCTAGAGCAACATTAAAAAGAAGACAGGATAAGGAGTCTCCCTGTCTGACTCCATTGTTTACTTTAATTTCTTCAGATAAAGATCCCATCAGATAGAGAAAGATCAGATAAAGATGTTAAAGTGTCAGCCAAATGAACCACTCATATGCAGTTATTAATAAGAATTCGAAAGTAAGCGAGAGCAACGCTTTCTAACGGAAGGAAACTATAGTATACACTAAATATCGGACGCTGGGAATGTTTTTGACCCACCTTATATAAAATTTCCATTATTATTCTTTGTTGCAACAACTGCGCTGATCATGTAGAGTGACATGGGCAACATAAAAATTTGTTTAAAAAATATTTTTTTGCATACGAATATGTTTTTGGAAATTTTGACGCCCACCCTTTGACTTGGTATTAAGATCAAGGTTCTCATTTAAACCAAAAAATTATAAAAAATTGTTAAAGTGTCAGCCAAATGACCCACTCGTATGCAGTTATTAATAAGAATTCGAAAGTAAGCGAGAGCAACGCCTTCTAACGGAAGGAAACTATAGTATACACTAAATATCGGTTGCTGGGAATGTTTTTGACCCACCTTATATAAAATTTCCATTATTATTCTTTGTTGCCACGACTGCGCTGATCATGTAGAGAGACATGGACTACATAAAAAAATTTTTTAAAATGATTAGAAAATATTTTTTTGCATACGAATATGTTCTTGGAAATTTTGACGCCCACCCTTTGACTTGGTATTAAGATCAAGGTTCTCATTTAAACCAAAAAATTATAAAAAATTGTTAAACTGTCAGCCAAATGAACCACTCATATGCAGTTATTAATAAGAATTCGAAAGTAAGCGAGAGCAACGCCTTCTAACGGAAGGAAACTATAGTATACACTAAATATCGGTTGCTGGGAATGTTTTTGACCCACCTTATATAAAATTTCCATTATTATTCTTTGTTGCCACAACTGCGCTGATCATGTAGAGTGACATGGACTACATAAAATTTTTTTTTTAAATGATTAAAAAATATTTTTTTGCATACGAATATGTTCTTGGAAATTTTGACGCCCACCCTTTGACTTGGTATTAAGATAGAGGTTCTCATTTAAACCAAAAAATTATAAAAAATTGTTAAAGTGTCAGCCAAATGAACCACTCATATGCAGTTATTAATAAGAATTCGAAAGTAAGCGAGAGCAACGCCTTCTAACGGAAGGAAACTATAGTATACACTAAATATCGGTTGCTGGGAATGTTTTTGACCCACCTTATATAAAATTTCCATTATTATTCTTTGTTGCCACAACTGCGCTGATCATGTAGAGTGACATGGACTACATAAAATTTTTTTTTTAAATGATTAAAAAATATTTTTTTGCATACGAATATGTTCTTGGAAATTTTGACGCCCACCCTTTGACTTGGTATTAAGATCAAGGTTCTCATTTAAACCAAAAAATTATAAAAAATTGTTAAACTGTCAGCCAAATGAACCACTCATATGCAGTTATTAATAAGAATTCGAAAGTAAGCGAGAGCAACGCCTTCTAACGGAAGGAAACTATAGTATACACTAAATATCGGTTGCTGGGAATGTTTTTGACCCACCTTATATAAAATTTCCATTATTATTCTTTGTTGCCACAACTGCGCTGATCATGTAGAGTGACATGGACTACATAAAATTTTTTTTTTAAATGATTAAAAAATATTTTTTTGCATACGAATATGTTCTTGGAAATTTTGAGGCCCACCCTTTGACTTGGTATTAAGATCAAGGTTCTCATTTAAACCAAAAAATTATAAAAAATTGTTAAAGTGTCAGCCAAATGAACCACTCATATGCAGTTATTAATAAGAATTCGAAAGTAAGCGAGAGCAACGCCTTCTAACGGAAGGAAACTATAGTATACACTAAATATCGGTTGCTGGGAATGTTTTTGACCCACCTTATATAAAATTTCCATTATTATTCTTTGTTGCAACAACTGCGCTGATCATGTAGAGTGACAAGGACAACATAAAATTTTTTTTAAAACGATTAAAAAATATTTTTTTGCATACGAATATGTTCTTGGAAATTTTGACGCCCACCCTTTGACTTGGTATTAAGATCAAGGTTCTCATTTAAACCAAAAAATTATAAAAAATTGTTGAAGTGTCAGCCAAATGAACCACTCATATGCAGTTATTAATAAGAATTCGAAAGTAAGCGAGAGCAACGCCTTCTAACGGAAGGAAACTATAGTATACACTAAATATCGGTTGCTGGGAATGTTTTTGACCCACCTTATATAAAATTTCCATTATTATTCTTTGTTGCCACAACTGCGCTGATCATGTAGAGTGACATGGACTACATAAAATTTTTTTTTTAAATGATTAAAAAATATTTTTTTGCATACGAATATGTTCTTGGAAATTTTGACGCCCACCCTTTGACATGGTATTAAGATCAAGGTTCTCATTTAAACCAAAAAATTATAAAAAATTGTTAAAGTGTCAGCCAAATGAACCACTCATATGCAGTTATTAATAAGAATTCGAAAGTAAGCGAGAGCAACGCCTTCTAACGGAAGGAAACTATAGTATACACTAAATATCGGACGCTGGGAATGTTTTTGACCCACCTTATATAAAATTTCCATTATTATTCTTTGTTGCAACAACTGCGCTGATCATGTAGAGTGACAAGGACAACATAAAAAATTTTTTAAGATGATTAAAAAATATTTTTTTGCATACGAATATGTTCTAGGTAATTTTGACGCCCACCCTTTGACTTGGTATTAAGATCAAGGTTCTCATTTAAACCAAAAAATTATAAAAAATTGTTGAAGTGTCAGCCAAATGACCCACTCATATGCAGTTATTAATAAGAATTCGAAAGTAGGCGAGAGCAACGCCTTCTAACGGAAGGAAACTATAGTATACACTAAATATCGGTTGCTGTGAATGTTTTTGACCCACCTTATATAAAATTTCCATTATTATTCTTTGTTGCCACAACTGCGCTGATCATGTAGAGTGACATGGGCTACATAAAAAAATTTTTTAAAATGATTAAAAAATATTTTTTTGCATACGAATATGTTCTTGGAAATTTTGACGCCCACCCTTTGACTTGGTATTAAGATCAAGGTTCTCATTTAAACCAAAAAATTATAAAAAATTGTTAAACTGTCAGCCAAATGAACCACTCATATGCAGTTATTAATAAGAATTCGAAAGTAAGCGAGAGCAACGCCTTCTAACGGAAGGAAACTATAGTATACACTAAATATCGGTTGCTGGGAATGTTTTTGACCCACCTTATATAAAATTTCCATTATTATTCTTTGTTGCCACAACTGCGCTGATCATGTAGAGTGACATGGACTACATAAAATTTTTTTTTTAAATGATTAAAAAATATTTTTTTGCATACGAATATGTTCTTGGAAATTTTGACGCCCACCCTTTGACTTGGTATTAAGATAGAGGTTCTCATTTAAACCAAAAAATTATAAAAAATTGTTAAAGTGTCAGCCAAATGAACCACTCATATGCAGTTATTAATAAGAATTCGAAAGTAAGCGAGAGCAACGCCTTCTAACGGAAGGAAACTATAGTATACACTAAATATCGGTTGCTGGGAATGTTTTTGACCCACCTTATATAAAATTTCCATTATTATTCTTTGTTGCCACAACTGCGCTGATCATGTAGAGTGACATGGACTACATAAAATTTTTTTTTTAAATGATTAAAAAATATTTTTTTGCATACGAATATGTTCTTGGAAATTTTGACGCCCACCCTTTGACTTGGTATTAAGATCAAGGTTCTCATTTAAACCAAAAAATTATAAAAAATTGTTAAACTGTCAGCCAAATGAACCACTCATATGCAGTTATTAATAAGAATTCGAAAGTAAGCGAGAGCAACGCCTTCTAACGGAAGGAAACTATAGTATACACTAAATATCGGTTGCTGGGAATGTTTTTGACCCACCTTATATAAAATTTCCATTATTATTCTTTGTTGCCACAACTGCGCTGATCATGTAGAGTGACATGGACTACATAAAATTTTTTTTTTAAATGATTAAAAAATATTTTTTTGCATACGAATATGTTCTTGGAAATTTTGAGGCCCACCCTTTGACTTGGTATTAAGATCAAGGTTCTCATTTAAACCAAAAAATTATAAAAAATTGTTAAAGTGTCAGCCAAATGAACCACTCATATGCAGTTATTAATAAGAATTCGAAAGTAAGCGAGAGCAACGCCTTCTAACGGAAGGAAACTATAGTATACACTAAATATCGGTTGCTGGGAATGTTTTTGACCCACCTTATATAAAATTTCCATTATTATTCTTTGTTGCCACAACTGCGCTGATCATGTAGAGTGACATGGACTACATAAAATTTTTTTTTTAAATGATTAAAAAATATTTTTTTGCATACGAATATGTTCTTGGAAATTTTGACGCCCACCCTTTGACTTGGTATTAAGATAGAGGTTCTCATTTAAACCAAAAAATTATAAAAAATTGTTAAAGTGTCAGCCAAATGAACCACTCATATGCAGTTATTAATAAGAATTCGAAAGTAAGCGAGAGCAACGCCTTCTAACGGAAGGAAACTATAGTATACACTAAATATCGGTTGCTGGGAATGTTTTTGACCCACCTTATATAAAATTTCCATTATTATTCTTTGTTGCCACAACTGCGCTGATCATGTAGAGTGACATGGACTACATAAAATTTTTTTTTTAAATGATTAAAAAATATTTTTTTGCATACGAATATGTTCTTGGAAATTTTGACGCCCACCCTTTGACTTGGTATTAAGATCAAGGTTCTCATTTAAACCAAAAAATTATAAAAAATTGTTAAACTGTCAGCCAAATGAACCACTCATATGCAGTTATTAATAAGAATTCGAAAGTAAGCGAGAGCAACGCCTTCTAACGGAAGGAAACTATAGTATACACTAAATATCGGTTGCTGGGAATGTTTTTGACCCACCTTATATAAAATTTCCATTATTATTCTTTGTTGCCACAACTGCGCTGATCATGTAGAGTGACATGGACTACATAAAATTTTTTTTTTAAATGATTAAAAAATATTTTTTTGCATACGAATATGTTCTTGGAAATTTTGAGGCCCACCCTTTGACTTGGTATTAAGATCAAGGTTCTCATTTAAACCAAAAAATTATAAAAAATTGTTAAAGTGTCAGCCAAATGAACCACTCATATGCAGTTATTAATAAGAATTCGAAAGTAAGCGAGAGCAACGCCTTCTAACGGAAGGAAACTATAGTATACACTAAATATCGGTTGCTGGGAATGTTTTTGACCCACCTTATATAAAATTTCCATTATTATTCTTTGTTGCAACAACTGCGCTGATCATGTAGAGTGACAAGGACAACATAAAATTTTTTTTAAAACGATTAAAAAATATTTTTTTGCATACGAATATGTTCTTGGAAATTTTGACGCCCACCCTTTGACTTGGTATTAAGATCAAGGTTCTCATTTAAACCAAAAAATTATAAAAAATTGTTGAAGTGTCAGCCAAATGAACCACTCATATGCAGTTATTAATAAGAATTCGAAAGTAAGCGAGAGCAACGCCTTCTAACGGAAGGAAACTATAGTATACACTAAATATCGGTTGCTGGGAATGTTTTTGACCCACCTTATATAAAATTTCCATTATTATTCTTTGTTGCCACAACTGCGCTGATCATGTAGAGTGACATGGACTACATAAAATTTTTTTTTTAAATGATTAAAAAATATTTTTTTGCATACGAATATGTTCTTGGAAATTTTGACGCCCACCCTTTGACATGGTATTAAGATCAAGGTTCTCATTTAAACCAAAAAATTATAAAAAATTGTTAAAGTGTCAGCCAAATGAACCACTCATATGCAGTTATTAATAAGAATTCGAAAGTAAGCGAGAGCAACGCCTTCTAACGGAAGGAAACTATAGTATACACTAAATATCGGACGCTGGGAATGTTTTTGACCCACCTTATATAAAATTTCCATTATTATTCTTTGTTGCAACAACTGCGCTGATCATGTAGAGTGACAAGGACAACATAAAAAATTTTTTAAGATGATTAAAAAATATTTTTTTGCATACGAATATGTTCTAGGTAATTTTGACGCCCACCCTTTGACTTGGTATTAAGATCAAGGTTCTCATTTAAACCAAAAAATTATAAAAAATTGTTGAAGTGTCAGCCAAATGACCCACTCATATGCAGTTATTAATAAGAATTCGAAAGTAGGCGAGAGCAACGCCTTCTAACGGAAGGAAACTATAGTATACACTAAATATCGGTTGCTGTGAATGTTTTTGACCCACCTTATATAAAATTTCCATTATTATTCTTTGTTGCCACAACTGCGCTGATCATGTAGAGTGACATGGGCTACATAAAAAAATTTTTTAAAATGATTAAAAAATATTTTTTTGCATACGAATATGTTCTTGGAAATTTTGACGCCCACCCTTTGACTTGGTATTAAGATCAAGGTTCTCATTTAAACCAAAAAATTATAAAAAATTGTTAAAGTGTCAGCCAAATGACCCACTCATATGCAGTTATTAATAAGAATTCGAAAGTAAGCGAGAGCAACGCCTTCTAACGAAAGGAAACTATAGTATACACTAAATATCGGACGCTGGGAATGTTTTTGACCCACCTTATATAAAATTTTCATTATTATTCTTTGTTGCGACAACTGCGCTGATCATGTAGAGTGACATGGACTACATAAATTTTTTTTAAAAATGATTAACAAATATTTTTTTGCATACGTATATGTTTTTCGAAATTTTGACGCCCTCCCTTTGACTTGGTATGAAGATCAAGGTTCTCATTTGAACCAAAAAATTATAAAAAATTGTTAAAGTGTCCGCCAAATGACCCACTCATATGCAGCTATTAATAAGAATTAGGAAGTAAACGAGAGCAACGCCTTCTAACGGAAGGAAACTATAGTATACACTAAATATCGGTTGCTGGGAATGTTTTTGACCCACCTTATATAAAATTTCCATTATTATTCTTTGTTGCAACAACTGCGCTGATCATGTAGAGTGACAAGGACAACATAAAATTTTTTTTAAAACGATTAAAAAATATTTTTTTGCATACGAATATGTTCTTGGAAATTTTGACGCCCACCCTTTGACATGGTATTAAGATCAAGGTTCTCATTTAAACCAAAAAATTATAAAAAATTGTTGAAGTGTCAGCCAAATGACCCACTCATATGCAGTTATTAATAAGAATTCGAAAGTAGGCGAGAGCAACGCCTTCTAACGGAAGGAAACTATAGTATACACTAAATATCGGTTGCTGTGAATGTTTTTGACCCACCTTATATAAAATTTCCATTATTATTCTTTGTTGCCACAACTGCGCTGATCATGTAGAGTGACATGGACTACATAAAAAAATTTTTTAAAATGATTAAAAAATATTTTTTTGCATACGAATATGTTCTTGGAAATTTTGACGCCCACCCTTTGACTTGGTATTAAGATCAAGGTTCTTATTTAAACCAAAAAATTATAAAAAATTGTTAAAGTGTCAGCCAAATGACCCACTCATATGCAGCTATTAATAAGAATTCGAAAGTAAGCGAGAGCAACGCCTTCTAACGAAAGGAAACTATAGTATACACTAAATATCGGACGCTGGGAATGTTTTTGACCCACCTTATATAAAATTTTCATTATTATTCTTTGTTGCGACAACTGCGCTGATCATGTAGAGTGACAAGGACAACATAAAATTTTTTTTAAAATGATTAACAAATATTTTTTTGCATACGCATATGTTTTTGGAAATTTTGACGCTCTCCCTTTGACATGGAATTAAGATCAATGTTTTCATTTGAACCAAAAAATTATAAAAAATTGTTAAAGTGTCCGCCAAATGACCCACTCATATGCAGCAATCAATAAGAATTAGGAAGTAAACGAGAAAAACGCCTTCTAACGGAAGAAAACCATAGTATACACTAAATATCGGTTGCTGGGAATGTTTTTGATCCACCTTATATTAAATTTTCATTATTATTCTTTGTTGCGACAACTGCGCTGATCATGTAGAGTGACATGGACTACATAAAATTTTTTTAAAAATGATTAACAAATATTTTTTTGCATACGTATATGTTTTTCGAAATTTTGACGCTTTCCCTTTGACTTGGAATTAAGATCAAGGTTCTCATTTGAACCAAAAAATTATAAAAAAATTTTAAAGTGTCCGCCAAATGACCCACTCATATGCAGCTATTAATAAGAATTAGAAAGTAAACGTGAGCAACGCCTTCTAACGGAAGGAAACCATAGTATACACTAAATATCGGTCGCTGGGAATGTTTTTGATCCACCTTATATTAAATTTTCATTATTATTCTTTGTTGCGACAACTGCGCTGATCATGTAGAGTGACATGGACTACATAAAATTTTTTTAAAAATGATTAACAAATATTTTTTTGCATACGTATATGTTTTTCGAAATTTTGACGCTTTCCCTTTGACTTGGAATTAAGATCAAGGTTCTCATTTGAACCAAAAAATTATAAAAAATTGTTAAAGTGTCCGCCAAATGACCCACTCATATGCAGCTATTAATAAGAATTAGGAAGGAAACGAGAGCAACGCCTTCTAACGGAAGGAAACCATAGTATACACTAAATATCGGTCGCTGGGAATGTTTTTGATCCACCTTATATTAAATTTTCATTATTATTCTTTGTTGCGACAACTGCGCTGATCATGTAGAGTGACATGGACTACATAAATTTTTTTTAAAAATGATTAACAAATATTTTTTTGCATACGTATATGTTTTTGGAAATTTTGACGCTCTCCCTTTGACTTGAAATTAAGATCAAGGTTCTCATTTGAACCAGAAAATAATAAAAAATTGTTAAAGTGTCCGCCAAATGACCCACTCATATGCAGCTATTAATAAGATTTAGGAAGTAAACGAGAGCAACGCCTTCTAACGGAAGAAAACCATAGTATACACTAAATATCGGTTGCTGGGAATGTTTTCGATCCACCTTATATTAAAATTTCATTATTATTCTTTGTTGCGACAACTGCGCTGATCATGTAGAGTGACATGGACTACATAAATTTTTTTTTAAATTATTAACAAATAATTTTTTGCATTCGTATATGTTTTTCGAAATTTTGACGCCCACCCTTTGACTTGGTATGAAGATCAAGGTTCTCATTTGAACCAAAAAATTATAAAAAATTGTTAAAGTGTCCGCCAAATGACCCACTCATATGCAGCTATTAGGAAGGATTAGGAAGTAAACGAGAGTAACGCCTTCTAACGGAAGGAAACCATAGTATACACTAAATATCGGTCGCTGGGAATGTTTTTGATCCACCTTATATTAAATTTTCATTATTATTCTTTGTTGCGACAACTGCGCTGATCATGTAGAGTGACATGGACTACATAAATATTTTTAAAAATGATTAACAAATATTTTTTTGCATACGTATATGTTTTTCGAAATTTTGACACCCACCCTTTGACTTGGTATGAAGATCAAGGTTCTCATTTGAACCAAAAAATTATAAAAATTTTTTAAAGTGTCCGCCAAATGGCCCACTCATATGCAGCTATTAATAAGAATTAGGAAGTAAACGAGAGCAACGCCTTCTATCGGAAGGAAACCATAGTATACACTAAATATCGGTAGCTGGGAATGTTTTTGATCCACCTTATCTTAAATTTTCATTATTATTCTTTGTTGCGACAACTGCGCTGATCATGTAGAGTGACATGGACTACATAAAAAATTTTCTAAAATGATTAACAAAGATTTTTTTGCATAAGTATATATTTTTAGAAGTTTTGACGCCCACCCTTCGACTTGATCATAAGATCAAGGTTCTCATTTGAACCAAAAAATTATAAAAAATTGTTAAAGTGTCCGCCAAATGAGCAACGCCTTCTAGCGGAAGGAAACTATAGTATATACTAAATATTGGTTGCTGGGAATGTTTTTGACCCACCTTATATAAAATTTCCATTATTATTCTTTGTTGCCACAACTGCGCTGATCATGTAGAGTGACATGGACTACATAAAATTTTTTTTTTAAATGATTAAAAAATATTTTTTTGCATACGAATATGTTCTTGGAAATTTTGAGGCCCACCCTTTGACTTGGTATTAAGATCAAGGTTCTCATTTAAACCAAAAAATTATAAAAAATTGTTAAAGTGTCAGCCAAATGAACCACTCATATGCAGTTATTAATAAGAATTCGAAAGTAAGCGAGAGCAACGCCTTCTAACGGAAGGAAACTATAGTATACACTAAATATCGGTTGCTGGGAATGTTTTTGACCCACCTTATATAAAATTTCCATTATTATTCTTTGTTGCAACAACTGCGCTGATCATGTAGAGTGACAAGGACAACATAAAATTTTTTTTAAAACGATTAAAAAATATTTTTTTGCATACGAATATGTTCTTGGAAATTTTGACGCCCACCCTTTGACTTGGTATTAAGATCAAGGTTCTCATTTAAACCAAAAAATTATAAAAAATTGTTGAAGTGTCAGCCAAATGAACCACTCATATGCAGTTATTAATAAGAATTCGAAAGTAAGCGAGAGCAACGCCTTCTAACGGAAGGAAACTATAGTATACACTAAATATCGGTTGCTGGGAATGTTTTTGACCCACCTTATATAAAATTTCCATTATTATTCTTTGTTGCCACAACTGCGCTGATCATGTAGAGTGACATGGACTACATAAAATTTTTTTTTTAAATGATTAAAAAATATTTTTTTGCATACGAATATGTTCTTGGAAATTTTGACGCCCACCCTTTGACTTGGTATTAAGATCAAGGTTCTCATTTAAACCAAAAAATTATAAAAAATTGTTAAACTGTCAGCCAAATGAACCACTCATATGCAGTTATTAATAAGAATTCGAAAGTAAGCGAGAGCAACGCCTTCTAACGGAAGGAAACTATAGTATACACTAAATATCGGTTGCTGGGAATGTTTTTGACCCACCTTATATAAAATTTCCATTATTATTCTTTGTTGCCACAACTGCGCTGATCATGTAGAGTGACATGGACTACATAAAATTTTTTTTTTAAATGATTAAAAAATATTTTTTTGCATACGAATATGTTCTTGGAAATTTTGAGGCCCACCCTTTGACTTGGTATTAAGATCAAGGTTCTCATTTAAACCAAAAAATTATAAAAAATTGTTAAAGTGTCAGCCAAATGAACCACTCATATGCAGTTATTAATAAGAATTCGAAAGTAAGCGAGAGCAACGCCTTCTAACGGAAGGAAACTATAGTATACACTAAATATCGGTTGCTGGGAATGTTTTTGACCCACCTTATATAAAATTTCCATTATTATTCTTTGTTGCAACAACTGCGCTGATCATGTAGAGTGACAAGGACAACATAAAATTTTTTTTAAAACGATTAAAAAATATTTTTTTGCATACGAATATGTTCTTGGAAATTTTGACGCCCACCCTTTGACTTGGTATTAAGATCAAGGTTCTCATTTAAACCAAAAAATTATAAAAAATTGTTGAAGTGTCAGCCAAATGAACCACTCATATGCAGTTATTAATAAGAATTCGAAAGTAAGCGAGAGCAACGCCTTCTAACGGAAGGAAACTATAGTATACACTAAATATCGGTTGCTGGGAATGTTTTTGACCCACCTTATATAAAATTTCCATTATTATTCTTTGTTGCCACAACTGCGCTGATCATGTAGAGTGACATGGACTACATAAAATTTTTTTTTTAAATGATTAAAAAATATTTTTTTGCATACGAATATGTTCTTGGAAATTTTGACGCCCACCCTTTGACATGGTATTAAGATCAAGGTTCTCATTTAAACCAAAAAATTATAAAAAATTGTTAAAGTGTCAGCCAAATGAACCACTCATATGCAGTTATTAATAAGAATTCGAAAGTAAGCGAGAGCAACGCCTTCTAACGGAAGGAAACTATAGTATACACTAAATATCGGACGCTGGGAATGTTTTTGACCCACCTTATATAAAATTTCCATTATTATTCTTTGTTGCAACAACTGCGCTGATCATGTAGAGTGACAAGGACAACATAAAAAATTTTTTAAGATGATTAAAAAATATTTTTTTGCATACGAATATGTTCTAGGTAATTTTGACGCCCACCCTTTGACTTGGTATTAAGATCAAGGTTCTCATTTAAACCAAAAAATTATAAAAAATTGTTGAAGTGTCAGCCAAATGACCCACTCATATGCAGTTATTAATAAGAATTCGAAAGTAGGCGAGAGCAACGCCTTCTAACGGAAGGAAACTATAGTATACACTAAATATCGGTTGCTGTGAATGTTTTTGACCCACCTTATATAAAATTTCCATTATTATTCTTTGTTGCCACAACTGCGCTGATCATGTAGAGTGACATGGGCTACATAAAAAAATTTTTTAAAATGATTAAAAAATATTTTTTTGCATACGAATATGTTCTTGGAAATTTTGACGCCCACCCTTTGACTTGGTATTAAGATCAAGGTTCTCATTTAAACCAAAAAATTATAAAAAATTGTTAAAGTGTCAGCCAAATGACCCACTCATATGCAGTTATTAATAAGAATTCGAAAGTAAGCGAGAGCAACGCCTTCTAACGAAAGGAAACTATAGTATACACTAAATATCGGACGCTGGGAATGTTTTTGACCCACCTTATATAAAATTTTCATTATTATTCTTTGTTGCGACAACTGCGCTGATCATGTAGAGTGACATGGACTACATAAATTTTTTTTAAAAATGATTAACAAATATTTTTTTGCATACGTATATGTTTTTCGAAATTTTGACGCCCTCCCTTTGACTTGGTATGAAGATCAAGGTTCTCATTTGAACCAAAAAATTATAAAAAATTGTTAAAGTGTCCGCCAAATGACCCACTCATATGCAGCTATTAATAAGAATTAGGAAGTAAACGAGAGCAACGCCTTCTAACGGAAGGAAACTATAGTATACACTAAATATCGGTTGCTGGGAATGTTTTTGACCCACCTTATATAAAATTTCCATTATTATTCTTTGTTGCAACAACTGCGCTGATCATGTAGAGTGACAAGGACAACATAAAATTTTTTTTAAAACGATTAAAAAATATTTTTTTGCATACGAATATGTTCTTGGAAATTTTGACGCCCACCCTTTGACATGGTATTAAGATCAAGGTTCTCATTTAAACCAAAAAATTATAAAAAATTGTTGAAGTGTCAGCCAAATGACCCACTCATATGCAGTTATTAATAAGAATTCGAAAGTAGGCGAGAGCAACGCCTTCTAACGGAAGGAAACTATAGTATACACTAAATATCGGTTGCTGTGAATGTTTTTGACCCACCTTATATAAAATTTCCATTATTATTCTTTGTTGCCACAACTGCGCTGATCATGTAGAGTGACATGGACTACATAAAAAAATTTTTTAAAATGATTAAAAAATATTTTTTTGCATACGAATATGTTCTTGGAAATTTTGACGCCCACCCTTTGACTTGGTATTAAGATCAAGGTTCTTATTTAAACCAAAAAATTATAAAAAATTGTTAAAGTGTCAGCCAAATGACCCACTCATATGCAGCTATTAATAAGAATTCGAAAGTAAGCGAGAGCAACGCCTTCTAACGAAAGGAAACTATAGTATACACTAAATATCGGACGCTGGGAATGTTTTTGACCCACCTTATATAAAATTTTCATTATTATTCTTTGTTGCGACAACTGCGCTGATCATGTAGAGTGACAAGGACAACATAAAATTTTTTTTAAAATGATTAACAAATATTTTTTTGCATACGCATATGTTTTTGGAAATTTTGACGCTCTCCCTTTGACATGGAATTAAGATCAATGTTTTCATTTGAACCAAAAAATTATAAAAAATTGTTAAAGTGTCCGCCAAATGACCCACTCATATGCAGCAATCAATAAGAATTAGGAAGTAAACGAGAAAAACGCCTTCTAACGGAAGAAAACCATAGTATACACTAAATATCGGTTGCTGGGAATGTTTTTGATCCACCTTATATTAAATTTTCATTATTATTCTTTGTTGCGACAACTGCGCTGATCATGTAGAGTGACATGGACTACATAAAATTTTTTTAAAAATGATTAACAAATATTTTTTTGCATACGTATATGTTTTTCGAAATTTTGACGCTTTCCCTTTGACTTGGAATTAAGATCAAGGTTCTCATTTGAACCAAAAAATTATAAAAAAATTTTAAAGTGTCCGCCAAATGACCCACTCATATGCAGCTATTAATAAGAATTAGAAAGTAAACGTGAGCAACGCCTTCTAACGGAAGGAAACCATAGTATACACTAAATATCGGTCGCTGGGAATGTTTTTGATCCACCTTATATTAAATTTTCATTATTATTCTTTGTTGCGACAACTGCGCTGATCATGTAGAGTGACATGGACTACATAAAATTTTTTTAAAAATGATTAACAAATATTTTTTTGCATACGTATATGTTTTTCGAAATTTTGACGCTTTCCCTTTGACTTGGAATTAAGATCAAGGTTCTCATTTGAACCAAAAAATTATAAAAAATTGTTAAAGTGTCCGCCAAATGACCCACTCATATGCAGCTATTAATAAGAATTAGGAAGGAAACGAGAGCAACGCCTTCTAACGGAAGGAAACCATAGTATACACTAAATATCGGTCGCTGGGAATGTTTTTGATCCACCTTATATTAAATTTTCATTATTATTCTTTGTTGCGACAACTGCGCTGATCATGTAGAGTGACATGGACTACATAAATTTTTTTTAAAAATGATTAACAAATATTTTTTTGCATACGTATATGTTTTTGGAAATTTTGACGCTCTCCCTTTGACTTGAAATTAAGATCAAGGTTCTCATTTGAACCAGAAAATAATAAAAAATTGTTAAAGTGTCCGCCAAATGACCCACTCATATGCAGCTATTAATAAGATTTAGGAAGTAAACGAGAGCAACGCCTTCTAACGGAAGAAAACCATAGTATACACTAAATATCGGTTGCTGGGAATGTTTTCGATCCACCTTATATTAAAATTTCATTATTATTCTTTGTTGCGACAACTGCGCTGATCATGTAGAGTGACATGGACTACATAAATTTTTTTTTAAATTATTAACAAATAATTTTTTGCATTCGTATATGTTTTTCGAAATTTTGACGCCCACCCTTTGACTTGGTATGAAGATCAAGGTTCTCATTTGAACCAAAAAATTATAAAAAATTGTTAAAGTGTCCGCCAAATGACCCACTCATATGCAGCTATTAGGAAGGATTAGGAAGTAAACGAGAGTAACGCCTTCTAACGGAAGGAAACCATAGTATACACTAAATATCGGTCGCTGGGAATGTTTTTGATCCACCTTATATTAAATTTTCATTATTATTCTTTGTTGCGACAACTGCGCTGATCATGTAGAGTGACATGGACTACATAAATATTTTTAAAAATGATTAACAAATATTTTTTTGCATACGTATATGTTTTTCGAAATTTTGACACCCACCCTTTGACTTGGTATGAAGATCAAGGTTCTCATTTGAACCAAAAAATTATAAAAATTTTTTAAAGTGTCCGCCAAATGGCCCACTCATATGCAGCTATTAATAAGAATTAGGAAGTAAACGAGAGCAACGCCTTCTATCGGAAGGAAACCATAGTATACACTAAATATCGGTAGCTGGGAATGTTTTTGATCCACCTTATCTTAAATTTTCATTATTATTCTTTGTTGCGACAACTGCGCTGATCATGTAGAGTGACATGGACTACATAAAAAATTTTCTAAAATGATTAACAAAGATTTTTTTGCATAAGTATATATTTTTAGAAGTTTTGACGCCCACCCTTCGACTTGATCATAAGATCAAGGTTCTCATTTGAACCAAAAAATTATAAAAAATTGTTAAAGTGTCCGCCAAATGAGCAACGCCTTCTAGCGGAAGGAAACTATAGTATATACTAAATATTGGTTGCTGGGAATGTTTCTGACCCAATTTATATAAAATTTCCATTATTATCATTTGTTGCGACAACTGCGTTAATCATGTAGAGTGACATGGACATGGACCTAATGTCCCTTTCTATCACATCTTATAATAATTAGAAGGAATAGAACAATTTGTAACTGTTTAGGGAAATATCCGCTCCCATATTGAAGTATTTTTTTTAAAAATAATAATATTAAATAATTTATTTTCTTGCATTCTTTCGACCTCTAATAGTTTAATACAATTAATCTGCCTCATGTTAAAACATTATAAAAGGTTAATGAATTGCCCTCCGTGTGATACCCTCAATTAAATTAAAGTTTGATGCACAAAGTCAATTTAATTAAAGATTGACGGATTAGAATTGTTCTTAATTGTCTCTGTCTTATGTTAAGCCTTACTCGCGAGTTGATAAATTCGGCTTTGGTCGAAATTTGATTTATAAATAGTTTTCCTTCACTTTTCAACAGTTTGGGTGAAGTACAGTTTAAATTATCTGTTCAATAGTTAAAGGTGGTACATTGCTCTTAAATAATATCGGCAGGATGCGAAACTGCATGCAATGTGTTATTTAGGCGATTAATTCTGAGATGCCAACTGCTCTGGACAGGACAATATATATTAAAAGACGGAACAGCAAACAAAAAATTTCGGATTTTTTATTCCTTTTGCCGACTGTTTAAAACACTAAACACGGCTTAACTGCAACAAAATCGAGTTCACCGCATAAGCTTTTGAATTGTTTAGAAACTGTTGTGAACCCAATTAATCGAATTTATTAAACCTAGAATTGTACATTAAGGGAATAAATTCGAAAATATTTATCTGCTGTCGGAGGCTAGTTGGCATCGCTGCAATTTCGTGACGTTATAAACAAAGTGTTATGCCTGGCCTCAAACAATCAAAGAAACAAATAGAATGTAACAGAATAACTTTATTAACAAATAAATGATGTAATGACTAATATGTACATTATAGTATTTCTACTGTCTCACGCAGGAAGCTAAAAAATTTACAAAACTGATTCACTAGACAAAACCTAAATGCAGGTACATAGTGATTTCATTCATTTGCATGGATCTTCATGTGAAAAGTGCTTCGGAATTTATTCGCTGTATTTAATTCTTCAAAGAAGTGGTACTATAGTAGAGGCAAAATTCAGGCATCTATATTAGTCGATGTAGCTCTATATGTGGCTCTATATGATGGACTGTATATGTTGTTCTATAGAAAAGGCTATACCCGGGGTGACCAAGTTCCTTGATAGTCAAACCATCTTTCAAAATTTTAAATTTTTCGTTAGCCGCAATTAAATATGTATTTAAAAGGTATGAAAATTTTTTTTTCACCTGAATAATTGTGGAATGGAGGAAAAAAAACAATTAACTAAACTAAAAATAAATCATGAAATTTAAGATAATTTATGTAGTTTTTCACTGTAGAACCTCTGACATGACAATTCTGTATTTAAACATTGAACATCTTTGTAGATATTGGTTACGAAAATGTTTCAATCACTTCAGTAATGGGCACTGTTTGAGCAAAGTAGCTGAGGAATTTCTCTATAGTCAAATGCAAATAAATTATTAAATTTCAAAACATGATTAAGTTTTGAAATATAATGAAGTATAATCACCTGGAATCTTGCTTAATAAAAATTTATCCAATAGTACTTGTTTTAAATTTTAGGGTCACTCGGTATTTGCCTTTTACTACATTTTATGAAAAAACATAGCTTTTATAACTTGAAATAACATAAAAAAAAACATTTTTAATTTAATCAAAACAAGTTCTACAATTTAAGTAAGTTTTTTTTTCAAATCTATCGCATTTTTTAAAAATATTAATGCTGTAAAAAATCATAAAAATTTTAAATAATAAAGTACAAAACTGGTGAATTTTTAAAAAAAATTATGTAACAAAATAGTATGTTCAGTGTGTGAATAATATACTATTTCATATAATTTTCATTCATCTTTATAGTTCTTTCCGTTTGGTACTGTTTTATTTAGCTTTTTTTAAAGCTTTAGTAGAAGATTTAAGAGAAACTCAAAAAAATCTTTATTTGAATCTTATACAAATGGAATTTTTCATGTCAAACTTAATTTCAAAATAGTCATTTGTATAAAATAGTTATTTTGTTTACTAAGAAAATAAAAGTGATATCTATTACAAAAAGAAAATATCGTTTTAATAAATAAGGAAGAAATATCTATATTTTTTTAAAAAGAAAATCAAATTATAATAAACATGCAGCTGCTTTTGTTCTGATTGATCCATTCATTTTTAAGTGATGTCGGCTTCTCTTCAAATATTCTGGGGATAAATTCCAAACTTTTGAAAGCAAAATAGTTCCTTGTTATTTTCATAACTATCAATTAATGGATAGTCAGAGTTTGGAAAAATTTTTTAATTTATGTTTTTTAGTCAAGAAAGTGATCTATTTTGGTAAAATAAAATTTCCTCTCAAATGTCGGAATGAAAAATAATTTAGAACTACTTTTGAGACTTCAGCATACTCACTATTAGTGTTTTTAAATATCTGTCAGGAAACAATATTTAGTAACAGTACCTTTGTAAAAATACCTTTACTAAAGAGAAATATGAATTCACAAGTGCTATACTTTTTCTACAAAATTTAATTTAATATAAAACTGATGAAGGATCAAGTGTAAGTTTTATTTATTTACAATATGCATTACGCTTTTAAGTAATTTAGATTCTTAATTACAACGGAAAATATATCAAATTATTAAGACTTGTATACTCTTGTTCATAACATTCATAGCAGTGCAAACCATGTCTTGAACAAAATTTTCTCATACCAAAAGCTTTTTGGAAAAGGAACTTAATACGATCTTTTCATCAAAATAATTCTCAAATAAATTTTTTTTTTGCATTAAAAAAAAATTTCTACCACCGACATTCAGAAAATGCAATCGACCTGGCTTTGGATTTTCATAACTCAAAAACTATTTCATGAACATTATAAAATTTTGCATGTTTTTACAGTAACGTTTGGAGAACATTCTGATATCAAAATTGAATTGCTGCGGTTAAAGTTATTTTACATCCAAGATTTGCACCAAGTCCTTTAATTTTCCTACAAATTTTCCTTAATTATAAATTTGCTGAAGGATCAAGTTTTAAGTTTTATGAAAATGTTAGGTTACCCTATGCTTTACGTTTTTAATTTGAAGTTTAAATTACAACAGAAAAAATAAAAAATTATTGAGACTTGTATTGATCACATGATGATAATTTGATTCATTACATGATGATAATTTGATTCATCACATTCAGACAAACAAGTTCTTGAACAAAATTTTTTTTGAAAAGTAACTTAAAAAATTCCAATTATTTAAAACAGAACAATTGCTTGTGTATAGCACTTTTTCTTTACATTAAAAAAAATTGCTACCGCCGTCATTGCCGTTTCAGAAAATATTACCGATCTGGCTTCTGTTAGTCATAACTTAAAAACTATTTCAGGAACAATATAACATTTTGCACATTTTTACAGCAATGTTTGGAGAACAAACCGATATCAAATTTTAATTGCTGCGGTATTACTTTTTTAATTAATTTATTTCTAAGTTTTAAACTTATTCCTTGCGTCACGTTTGGCAAAAAATATTCGCAGGAAAATTGCGCTTTTTTGTTTTTTTTGCAGTCACATACTCTTGTGTCTGGAAATGAGAACACTTTAAACTTCGAAACACTTATCAGACAATGAAATGGTTTATACAGATGGCTTTTTAGATTTTTTAATGTAAAGCAAAAACGAGTCTTAGTCCAGTTATAATCTTTTGCTACCATATACTATGTTAAATTTTTTTAAAAAATGATTTTTTTAATTCGAATTTAAATTCCATGATTCAATATATATATACAAGTTCAAAAACAATATATTTACAAATAATTCTGATCTATATACACGAAATATATTTACAATAAATATAAATAAACAATAACTATAGAAATTTCAAAAACTCCAAATAGCTCAAGATTAAATACTGAAAAAAATACCAGAGGTGCCAACATTCCATCAGAAGTACGAATATACAATTAACGTTTAAAGAATGTAAATGAGTGCAATTTTTGGTGAGAAATGGCAGGCAAAAAGGGCAATGCAAGGGTTGAGGACTATGACCTTAGTGGCAAGTGGTCTGGCTAAGCGTCTCTCTACACTCTTAAAATATGGTAAAGCCACACATCCAGAAAAATACCTTAAAAGGCAACAGCATCTTTATGGTGGATATAACTCTTTGATGTAGGCCACTTTATTTCATTTCCTTATTTTCGAGAGGAGATTTTCAGTGATAATAACGAATGTTGTTCAAACTGCATGACCTCAAACAAAAAGTTTGGTGCGAAAATACGCATGAATCACAGCATTTTAGAGGACTCCTGCACCAGTTGGCGATCAAACAGTTCAGTAGCCAGATCAATTATAGTTGAAGTCACCCCGGGATTCAAACTAAATTCTTTTCCATTCTGTGACCAAAATTCTTTAAAGTGCAGAATTTTTTTTTATCCTAAATTAGTTGCAAACAGAGTTTTGATAACCCTTGATATTTAAAGAAGAAGAAAAAAAACTTATTTTATACTGATTATTACTGATATTCTAAGAGAACAGTAATTTTTATTACTCAACCATAAGATCAAAATTTTTACTATGAAATCGTAATTATCAAGAATAAATGTAATAGTTGGCCCCTCTGGTTTCATTATTTCTCGAAAAGCAATTTTTTTAAATATACTATTTGATTGTAAATAAAAAATTTAATCGGTATGTAAAAATTCAAAAATAAATTCAAGTCGGCATTTTCATTATGAGTTTGAAAAAGTTACTTTTTAGATTTCCAAAACATGAATATCTCTATCTGTAGCAAGAGAGACATTTAGGAACATAAACTGAAATTTAAATATAAATGCCAAAACTTTTCATATTTATGACATAAGTTGAAAGAGTAAAAATAAGTAATTTTTAGAACTACTTCTCACACAACAAAATATCCAATATAATTTTAAACCAGAAATATAATTGTCTCCATTTAAAAAAAAACAATTCAAAAAAACTGCATTAAATTAATTATAAATATTGAGTTCAATAGCTCTAACTTGTATTGAATTTAAATAATTTATCTTAAATATTAAATATGTGAATTTGCAATTTTCTAAGTATTTCATATGAAGGTTTAAGATTATTTTAAAATTGTTTTATAAACTTCAAAAAATATAACTGGAAGATTTACATCGATATATTATTAGTTAAAAACAAGTAATTAGATATTTATAGATTGGCTAACAATAATTTTTTATAAAAAATAAATATTAGCATCCTAAAGTTATTTTTTTAATATTTGAATAAAAATTAATCAATAAATTCTTAAAACTAAGTTTGTTTTTAAGAGAAATTAAAGTATTTGTAATTTGAAAACTCATCTTGCTTTTTATTTTGTTACAACTTTGCATTTTAAAACATGCGAAATCGTATAAAGTGCAATGATCATTTTTGTTGTGCAAACCTAAATATTCTGAACATATGAGCCAATTTCAAAGTTAAATGAACAAAAAAAAGACATATATAAGAGCTTTATTCATACCAGAAATCAATGCAACTATGTATCCCTTCATATTTCTGATTTCTCCATCAAAATAAATAAAATATGTTTAAAAGCAAACTTTGAATATGAATACTTTTTATAAAATTTTTCGGTCAAAAATTTATCTACGTAGTTTAGAACGATGAATAGTTAAGAAGTATATTATTTTCTTATGAAGGATTAAATAAACGAAGATGTTATTTAGTTTGATACACATCTCCTTAAGAAACATTGATTCGAAAAATAACTCTCTATTATATAACATCTTTAATTAAATATCTCTTAGAAACAAAATAAAAACAGCTTTTCTCTTTTTTGAAGATAAAAATAAATTTTCTTTGATTTTTACATTCAAATCAAGCAAATGCTGAACAGCCTTCATTTAGATTCCTTTAATGTTAGTGTAGCAACACGTGCAATAAGATTAATTATCTTAAGTTTGGGATTTCAATTCTTGTTTCTGAAATTTCTTTTTATTCTGTATAAAGGTAAACTCTTTAGGTTTGAGGTGGCATATTCGACATATATTTGAAAATCTCTCTCCATGTAATGATCTAAACTACGTGTTTTACTAGATAAAATTACGCCAATTTTCAAGCATTTTCACTTAAATTCGGAATTATAAAATTATATTAATGAAAGTTCAAGAACTAAATGCGATCAATTTTTATTCATTGAAATAATCTACAAAAATATATGTATTAGATGCTTTGTTAGTTACAGAAGAAGTTCATAATATTTAATTTAAAAAATATTGTTTTTATTTCCTTCGAGAATATATTTCTCTTGAAAAAAAAAATAATCGTTCAATGCTAAATTTATATCATTTGTGTTTTAGTAAAATCAGTACTGACTTACTTTGGAATGCACAAATTCTGTTTCATAAATATTTTTTTATGTAAAAAAAACATGTTTCTAAATTGTTTTTTTCACCATTTATTTATATTAGAAGCTATCTCAGAAATCAGTTCAAGAGCAGTATATGCCTATTTGGATTATAGAAATTTAATAATACTTTATCAATCTTTAATTTCGAATCTCCTATTCTAAAAAAAAAGCCATGCAAATATCTATTTTTCATGGCTTGTGTTGTTGAATTGGAAGGCAAATAAAGTTTTTATCCAAACCGTGAGAACTACCCGTGATCAATTTTGGGATTCACAAGCAAAAATTTAATTCATTTTGAGTAGAGAAAATAAACTAGTAAAATTTCGAAACAAAGGAATCGCATCATGTAATTGGCGAACAGATTTCATTTGAATCAACTGATTAATAATTTAAAATCTCGAATTTGATTTTAGAGTGGATTGAATAATTTCACTGGAAAAAGTGATTCAATCTACAGAAATAAGTGTGTACTGAAGCCTAATTCAAATCAGTGATAATAATTATCAGAATGAAGATTTTATTTATTTAAATCATGGATATAGCATTTAATATTTTTTATACTTGTGTATTTCAACCAAAACCATACTAAGAAAAATCGAATTTTTTAAACAAATAAAATTTAATAAGATGACTTTAGATTTTATAAATATATTCAAATTTATTTATAAAATCTAAAAAACATATGAGGAGTATTTTAAAGTCTTAGAAAAATGAAAATTACTAATAAGTAAAAATGAATATTTGACATTTCAACTTTCAAACTTCAAAACTTTTGAAAAAAAAATAAAGATAACTTCCACTTTTTAAAGGTTAAGTACTTATAATTTTAAAGACAAAGTTCAACTATGAAAGTTGAATCTTTCCTAACAGTTGAACTAGTATTTACTATAACTAGTCATTTAGCTGCATTTGCTCCCACTAACTAAAATTATTCTATCTGATTAACTAACAACAAATGTTGAAATTAAACTGATTCAAAGATTCTGATAAATTATATAAATTTTTTTTAGTCATAGATCATATATTCATAGGCATATTTTCAGTGTTCAAATGCCTTGATTTTATGTGTTAAAATATATTTTTTAAGAAATATATTTCAGTACAAGTATGAATGATTTAAAATGATAAACCTGAAACTCATAATTCAGTAAAAAAAATTATAAATAATTGTAATTAATATTTTGAAAAATAGATGCAAAATTAATAAAATAATAAATGAATTAAGTAATTAAATTTTAAATGTGAAACGAATTAACTCTTAACAGACCGCTCTCTAAGCGGAGTAGCGAGACCAAGGCTACTAATTTGGTGGCAAAATCATTTTATAATCTTTACCACTCCTTACTATTTTTAAATATTTATATAATCTTAAAAATTTGCATAATTAATATACATATTTTTTTATCAGAAATTAAATGTTTATAGAAATAAAAATTTATATTTTAATGGAAAAATATAATAAAATGTTGTTTATTCCTACTTTGTTTATTTTCTAACAAATTATGTGTTTGAGTGGCATTAATTGATTTAAAAAAAAAAGAAAAAAATTTTAAGGAGAATGGAAGAAAGAAATTTAATGTTTATGATTCAATGAAATAAATTTATGAAAAAAAAATGCTTAAAACTGTAGTTTTGCCATTTGCAAACTGTTAATTCAACTTAAATTAATGCACTCGAATTGAGAGTTAAAAAAAAAATCTGACTTGCAAACATATACAATTTTTCTTTGAGAATATACATTTGAACTTATTTGTATACAATAAGAAGTTTAGACAATTCGAAACTGAACTATACAGATAACAGCAACATAAAATTGTAAGGTAGGACAACATAAAATTGTAACATAATTTAAAAGAAAAACAATTATATTTAGTTTGCATTTATTTATTTATTTTTTTCATTTTTTTTTTCCAATTTTTTTTTTTTTTTTTTTAATTTTTTTTTAGCTATTTTTTTTTTTTTTTTTACTTTTTTTTTCTTTATTTTTTTTTCTTTCTTTATTTTTTTTCTCATTTTTTTTATTTATTCTTTTCTTTTTTTCATTTTTTTTCTTCTTTTTTTTAAAACTTTTTTTTTTTTTATGCAAACTGTTAATTTTATATACAATTATTTCAACAAAAAATACATCATGCAAAATACGAGTAATTCGTATTGAGTAGAATTTAAGAGTACTATATAATAATAAAATTTTAGCTATCACTAAAAGTTCAATCAAATCCATCCCCCTCAAATCCTGCTAGCTGCCTCACCGTGGCGAGGGGGTGGCACTGGGCGGAATGGGCGAAGTACGTCGGGAGCTTCGCTCCTGGTAGGGCCACCCTAGGCGTGAAGGCCATTCCATTATGCCCAGCTAATGCTAGCAGGTGAAACTATGAAGCTAAATCAGTCTTCTACCTTTGGTGTTCCAGGTCACTTTCGGCCAACAGCAGCTGTAACACTTTCCTCTGTACCATGAGTCTAGTTCATCAAATCA
Source organism: Parasteatoda tepidariorum (assembly GCF_982258835.1). Classification (NCBI taxonomy): domain Eukaryota; kingdom Metazoa; phylum Arthropoda; class Arachnida; order Araneae; family Theridiidae; genus Parasteatoda; species Parasteatoda tepidariorum. Next base: position 111,976,854 of record NC_141759.1, on the reverse strand, counting down.
ATTCCGAATTGAGATGAGCATTAAAGCCAGAAAAAAAATTAATAGTCTCATAAAAAACAAATTAACAGTCTCATCATCAAAAGCTCATCATTCATTTGTTACGCAGATGAGACTCAGATTAATAAGATCCTTGGCAAGTCTATCTTCTTGCTCTTTTCCGTCATCACTTTCCATCTGAGGCCACTGTCTCTGTCAGTTCTCACTTTTCCTGGTGCCAAGTGGTTGACAAGTAGTTTCTTACCAGGCCATCTTATCAAGCCATCTTGTTAAGCCATCTTATCATCATCATAGTTGGCCAGACGGCCCAATGTGAGCCCATGCCTTCCTCTGAAGATTTCTGCATGATGCCTTCTGATTCACCTTTGATCTCCAATTCTTTTCATTAATTGCGAGAAAATCAGACTCCACTGAGTCAGCCCATCTCAACCGCGGCCTTCCCCTCTTTCTTTTTCCAGTGGGTCTAAAAAGCAGTATCTTTTTTATTGTGTTATCATGACTCATTCGAATCACGTGGGCCATCCAATTCATTTGATTTATTTTCACGTATTAAATAATATCAGGTTGTTTATAAATCTTGAAGAGTTCAAAGTTAACTCTCCTTCTCTAGTTATTGTTTTCATTTACACCACCAAGTATACTCCGTAAAATCTTTCTCTCAAATGATGCGATACAATTTTCCTCCTGCTTTGTCATTGTGAACATTTAGATGAAAGTCATTTTATGTTAATAGAAGTCATTTTTCTATCAGACAATAAATATTAAGAAAATAAGACACAATTCTTGAAATTAAGTTAGAGAAGCCATTCTTAAAGATAGCAAAAATGGCTATGGCTAAATGTATTACAAATATATTTTAAAAATGTGGTGTGATAGCACAATAAACACATTTAACATTTTGTACTCTTAATATTACATCACAGTTTTATACAACAGTCAAAATTTCCACCATGTTTGCAAGTCAATTATTAAAAAAAAAATGAAGAAATAAATGAATACGTAAATGAATAATTTTCTTGTAAAATTGACCAATGTATAGAAAATTTACCTCCTGAAGCTAAATGCAAAACATTAAAAAATATTCTGAAGAAAAATTAAAATTCTAGTAAAAGAAAATTTAAAAAAAAATTCTACAGTCTATTTTTTCAGAAATTATCACATTCATCAGTACGGATGCTTTATTCCGTCTAAGAATTTTTTTTTAACAAAAGGGAAAAAAGAGATACATTATTTAAAGGACTAAAGTCCTCCAAATATTTTTTTTTAAAAGGAAAAAATAATATAATGACAAAAAAATTGAGTAAATTTTTTTTCTTTTCTTTTTTTGCTGAGTGAAACTTTTTTTTTATTTCGCTCAGTGTATTTTTCTTTCTAATGCAATGCATTGTTTTAACAAGCTAAATGAATGTGATAATTTACAAGATTGATTTTGAAAGGAATATTAAGTGTACTGAAATATATTTCTTAAATTTATAAGTAACTTTAAATGTAAAGTTACTTACTTAGAATTAACTTTAGATAAACTTTAAATGTAAAATAACATTTAAAGTTTGATGTTTGTCTTTTAATCAATTACAATTCAACATCTGGTAATAAACAAAATATATCTTAGAATGAATGTATAACTATACTTAACCTTTACATTGTTTCAGTTACCATTTTTAAAGATCAACTGAACTGGAAAAAAAAATTTTTTTTTATTCAAATATCCATTCTTTCTTAGAATGTTTTTTTAAACTAAAATAACATTTGTTTTCTCTTTATCTCCTCAAAATAAGATTGTTTAGAAATAATTTGAATGGCTGAAACACATTTATAAATATTAAATGTATATCAAAAGTAATAAAGCGAATTTAATTTCTGAAGTTCTTGTAAAAATTAGACTTTATGTTTAAAGAGTTGAGAAAAGTTTCGATTTTCATTGTTTAAGTTCTTTTTTCTTTGTACGAGAAATACGAATAAGAAATACTTTGTGCAAAGCTTTGTTTCAATCTGTAGATTGCTTGACAGTTTATTATTGCCCAAAGTTTATTATTTGATAAAATATTTTTTGTGAGAAGAAACAATGTTGGAAACATGTTTTTTTTCTTTCTTTTTTTACAAAAAATACCAAAAGTGAAATAATAAATAAAAGCAGTTGTAAGCAGCTGTCTGCATCAATTTTTTTTTAAAATCTCGATTTTAGTTTGTTGACAAACATTTTTTTTTACATTCACTGATTCAACACACTGCTACACTTTGGGTATTTAGTCGTTTTCTGTTTTAAAATATTAGATTTCTAATTAAGAAAAATCTGATATTAATTTAATTTTTACGTTATATTTTTTCTTGAAATATTCACGAGATGAATACTTGAATAAATAACCTCTCAAAATGTACTTATTTTCTATTTTTTAATTAATAATGTCAATTTAATTCCATGAATTAGAAAAGCCTTTTCCCAGAATAAAATAAATTATTGCCTAAAGGAAATTTCTTATGGATAAAAGTAGCTCACTGAAAATTAATTTGAATTTGCTTTGTGATTAAACTGGAGATCAATAACTGAACAATAGCGTTAACGAAAAACAAGTGTTTTTTAATGGTTAATAGCTATTCCAGAAATAGAAATACTTAAAGATAAATATAAAACCATATATTTCCTATATATATTCATAATATGTTTTCTATAACAAAAATCCATAAAGGAATGAACTTAAAGTAAGACTGTTCAACTAACTTCAAAAAAGTAAAAGCAGTTATCATAAACTCTAGCATAATATTTTTTTTTTTTTTTTATTTTTTAATTTCCTACAAAAAAAATTCTTACACCCATTAATTATATGCACTGTTAAACATGGGTATTTAATCAATCTATCAGGACTCAAATCTGTAAAAAAAAAATTCAAAGTGTTTGCCCTGTGCTGAATATATTAGGAGGAAGCACACAATCACTAGGCTATCTAGGGACCTAATATTAATAATAATAGGTTCAAATATTTTTTTTAAAAAAGGAACGTACTTGTAACTTTTTTGCTCAATACAAATTAGAGATTTTAGAAAAATCAGCAGCTTACGACATAAATGTGACATATTTCAGATGGAGACAATTATATATAAAGACAATAGGAGACAATATATTTTTTACTTTAATAATAACAACATCTTCGAAAGGCTTCTTTGTTAACTGCTCAAGGTGCTAAATCAAGAAATTTTTTTAAAAAAATCACCAAGTTTTTTAAATTTTGTTCAAACAAATATTGGCCCAAATTTATTTTTATAGGGTGCGTAGCAAAATGGAAAACTCAAAGGATGGAAAACTCAAGTCAGTAGATACACATGCGGACTCTCATATACTTCATCAAACATTTAAAATTATTGGCGCTTTCATGCGCGTTGGACTAGCGCTTTCACGTTGGAAAAGCACTCTTTTGCATAATCAATGGTGAAAATCAACATGGTACAGAAAAAAAAATCAAATTTTCGAGAAGGGAAAATTAAGCACCTTTTAAACACACTCTATAAAAAAGTCACCTTTAATCACTTTTAAAAAACGAAAATAAGCACCGTTAAGCACTTTTAAAAAAAGCTACGCACCATGCTTACTATGAATCATTTTGATTCAATAGTAAGAAAGCTTATTTCAATAAATTTACTTACATTTTAATCACTCAAAAAATTACATTTCGATGTAAAAATATTATTTTTTATAATGAGGCAATCAAATTAAATAAATTACTAACAGGAATGTTTTTTAAAAGAGTTTGAAAAAAAATCTAAATTAATGAGCCGAATTTTACATTTATTTGAGTCTATTTTGAATTAATGATTTAAAAACAAATATTATTTAATTAATGAAAACTATTTAGGCTAATTAAATATGATACATAAATGCCATGATTAATTCATCATCATAGTTGGCCAGACAGCCCAATGTGAGCCAATGCCTTCCTCTGAAGATTTCTCCATTATTCTGTTGTCAATGGTAATAATTGGTCCTATGTAAGTAGAACTAATTACTGTTTCAAATCTATAAGAATTTATTTCAAGCTATGGGCCTGGGACTCTGTTTATTGAGAAAAGCATATATTTTGTTTTCTCTACGTTCATGACTAAACCCATTTGCCTTGCAGCCACTTCAAGGACTACGATTAATTACAAAATTTATAAAAAAAAAATAGAAATTAAAAAAAAAGTAGAAAAAATAAGAGTTTAATCCCCTGACACCACCATTCACACATCAGACATACGGCATTAAACTTACGGGTTATTACACCACGCCAGAGGTTGCCCTTTCATTCAGACTTACGGGCCTTTTAGGGCCACGCCAGAGGTCTAGATTCAGTCGACTTACGGGCCTTTCGGCCGCGCCAGAGGCGCCATTCATTCATTCTCACACTCTCCATAAAAAAATAATTATAAAATAAAATAAAAGTAAGAGTTGAAAAAAAAAACTTAATAAAACTTAATAAAAAAAAACTTTCGGAGAATTCCTTACAAAGTTGGTATAAAATTTTTAAAAAGGTTAAAATGGAAGGAAAAAAATAGCTAGATATTAATCGAAATATTTAATTTAAGTAATTACAATGTAAGTAATTTACGAAATCAAATAAATTTCTTGATTTAGCAATTTAATTTTTAAAAAAAATTACTTATTAAGGGCTATTTGGAGTTTAGAAAAATAAATAAAAATTAAATGACTCACCGCTGCCGGCGGCGGAGCGGACGCAGCCTAGGCTGTCGGTAAGTCACCGAGGGATTTGGAGGTCGCAGTCTGGAAGACACTGGACGTGCATCATCTAACTGACCCTGAGACGGGGGTGCCGAGTACGAGAAATCAGACAACAGCATGGCTAACTGGGTGCTCCTAGGATTCCTAGGACGCCTACGTCGAGGTGGTGTTGGAGTTCGAGGAGGGACAGGTGCAGAAGAGGAACTGCTGGCAGGTGAAGATGGAGAAGACGAAGGGCTGGGATTTGAGCCAGGAACTGAATCTGGCTCGCTCACCTGCCTCACTTCATCTTGACCACTTCTCCCACCAGGTCCAGAAGATGAACTACTGGCAGGTAAAGATGGAGAAGACGAAGGGCTGGGATTTGAGCCACGAACTGAATCTGGCTCGCTCACCTGCCTCACTTCATCTTGACCACTTCTCCCACCAGGTCCATCACTTACCGCACCATCGTCAACCCCGACTCCTCCCACACCCAGAGCCAGCTGATTTCTCAAGTACTGGACTTCCCGCTCTGCCCTCTCAGCTCGTTCTAGGGCAGCTGCCTCGTTACGACGAGAGGTGTTTAGCCTCTCGCGCAGGTCATCGAGAGATGCATGTCGTCCTGGAGAAAGACTCTCATCAAGCTCCCGTATGACGGAAAGGTCCACTCTGCAGGCATCACAAAGATTCCCCCTGTCTGCAAGAGGCAGAGACAACCTCTGCGGTGTCCGCAAGAGGGGTGCCCTTCGTCCCCCGCCATGAGCGGGAGTGATGGAGCTTCTCTGCGACGTATCCCTATCCCTCGTGTGCTCCCGCGATGAAGCTCCAGACGGGCCAGCTCCCGAGGGACCAGCTCCAGACGGGCCAGCTCCCGAGGGGCCAGCTACAGAAGCATAAAAAGCAGCCTGAAAAAGAAACCATGTTTTTCAAAAAAAATGCATAATAGTTAATAAGAGAAATATTTGATACAGTATATTTGTTACAATGGAGAAATGTTTGCTAACAATAGGAAGTCATCAAACAATGCATTGAGTTACCTGGTCTTAGAGTCTACTCTGGAAAAAGTTTTGAATTTGTTAGTATCAAGGACTGAGATTAGGGGGTGTTTATTAACTGGATTACCAAACAATGAAACGCCAATGAATAAACAAGTGTTCCTTCACTGGGATTTTTTCAAGTTAATGAAAATAAAAGCAAATTTTTAATTTTCTTGTACCTTTTGTCGTCCCGAAGTGGACTGATCGTTAAGACACAGTTCCCAGCAGATCACCGTAGTCAAGCATCACTGGCTGTGGTCAGTGTGCGGGTGGGTGACCCACTTAGATCAGTCTGCGTATGGACTGAGGGTGTGCGGTATTGGTCCTCGTTACACTATGCTACCGTAAAGTGCTCGACTTCGCGTGCAGGTCGTTGGGCTACCAAAGCGGGGGTGCCATCCCCTCTGCAGAGGATCAAAATTGTGATGGCATGTCTTCGGATCATCCTCAGGGATGTTTCCCAGACCGTCGCCAATAGCCCATTGTGCAGTTGCCTGTGCTTTTCTCAAAATTGAAGAATTTATTTCAAAAAGAACATTTAGTTAATCAAATTTTGGCACTGAAGCTGATACAACTAACATTGATAATGAAAGTATCTTGAAAACTGATTTTAAGATAAGTCCTCTTGAGGCATTGTTAGTAGCAGAAACAATTGTTTCCATAAGTAAATGGTCAGTACTGCTGAAGACCCACTAGATCCACTAGAGATGGATTTTACTCAAACTTTGAAACTCCTTTTTCTCATTTATTATCCAGTGAGGAATTCTAGAAATGGTACTGGAAAATCAAAAGATATTTCGAAGATACATTTACATTGGTCGAAAATTTGGAGAAAAGAGGAAGGTTAAATCAAAAGAAAAAGAAACAAATTACTTTTTTGCATTAACTTCAGAAAAGGAACGAAAATTTAAAGAGATTGAGAGAGCTGAAAAAAAAGTTAAGGCAGAAAGTATGACGAAGAGAAAAAAAAATGCTCGAAAAGACAAAAAAAAAAAAAAAAAAAAAACTTCAAAAATACGGGGAAAAGAGTAAACAGAAAAGTGATCGAATAATAATAATAATAAAAACATCATCGGATTACACTATGCTAAACATTCATAATTTACAATGGACTATTAAACTGTGAGGGGAAAAAAAATGATAAATATTTTTTTTTTAAATTATGTATTCAAACATATTTTACTTTCCATTCCATGACTGAAAAAAAGTAACATTTTCCACGTTAACTGTGGTTATATATTGTAATTCCAAGAAAAATCTTGTTTTTAGACATTTGTGTGGCCTATGGACTCCTAACGAGCATCAAACATTTGCAAAATTAAGTGTTCATTCACTGGAAAATTTAGTGTTTATTCACAGGTAAGAACTGCTCCTTCACTTGGTTATCTTACTACTTATTATTTAAACCACCAAAAGCTTAAAACAATATTATGTAAGATGTCTAATTTTTTTTAAACATAATTCTCATTTAATTACAGACATGTCGACACCATCATTAGAGATAAAGTTCTAAGAAAAACTTACGGCCTGCGGTCTCCGCTCCGCTGTTACACGCTGGCTGCAGGCATAGTCAATGGAAGCCACCTGGGCTGCAATAAGTTGAACATCAACTTCTGAATCAGAAGAGGATTCTGAACTGGGAGGTTGGCCCCTGAAAAAAAATTATATTCTGTTAAAATACATGGTCAGGATTGTGACAATTCAATTATTAATAACATTAAAAAAACTCATGCGTAATTATGCTGGATCATAAACTTGGTAAATTTGAATGAACACTCAGTAGCTGTAAAAATTTTAAGGAGTGCCACTATTCATACGAAAGTTTAAAAATCTTCCAATATGAAGGTTACTTTTAAATTGAATTAAAATATATTAAATTAAAACTTAAAATTAAAGTATAAAAATTTTCAGAAAATATAACTTTTGAAGTTTATTATAATTCCAGCATCATAATATTAACGATAAATCAGATGATTACTTACCCGTACGCAACATTCTTCTTGAAACGTTTCACTCGCCTCTCCTGAAATATAATTTAAATTATTAGATAATTAAGCAAATTTTTTAATGGATCATTTTTCACTACTGAATATTGAAAAAGAAAATTAAACATATCTTTTGAGAAATTTAGTAAATTTTATTCACTTGTTGCAACAACTTATAAAATTACTTTTGTTTGAATTAGTAATTTAAATAGGAATTATAAAGGTACCTGATGATTAGAAGAACGAACGGTTATGGACAGAAGAACGGTTTATGGACAGCAAGCACAAAAAAAAAAAAAAAAAAAAAAAAAAATCACCCAATATAATTTTTGTTCTAATGATGGAATTTCTACGAACTAACTGTCAATCTTAATGGTTCCTGAGGGTGACTTTAAATTTGTTAATTATATAGTGCTACCTATTAGTTAATTTACGAAATCGTAGCAGCAATCTGGGAAATATGGTTGCCTTAGTTTGGTCAGGAGGGTGATCCTAAGTTTCGGACATTTTAATGTTAATTTCTTTTGCTATGTTTTAAGTCATATTTTTAAAACTAATTAAGCGAATTTAAAAAAAAAATTGCAACCACTCACAAAACCAGTTTACCCATGCAAAAATAATTTATAGTAATTATTTTTTTATAAAATAATGTAATTGTGGATAAAAAATTTTTTAATTCTGCGAGGTATACATTTTTTATAAAATATTAATCCACGTATTTTTCTATTGCAAAATCTGAAGTTTCTAGAGTTATATTTTGTAGAAGCCGAGAAAAATTGTAATTAATTATTTTTAAGAAATAATTTGGGGACAATAAATAAATATTTAAATGGGGCAATTAATATTTAAATGAAGATAACTTATGAGAAACTAACGCGCTTGTAGCTTCCGATTACCAATTTTGACCGATTTTCCCGAAATATAATAACAGATTGTTCATCCTTTCCTTAAATTATAAAATACGATGTTTCTTTCGTAGTCGTCTAAGTTATTCCTTATTTAATAAAGAGAAAAAAATTAAACTTATTTTATAATTTTGTTTTGAGCTGTAGGAAAAGAGAGGAAAAGTACCCCGTTTGCCATCATACTTACTATTCATACATTTAACTTGAGTTGGTTAAACAAAAAAATAAATAAATAAGGGGTAAAATATAAATTCTATTGAAATATGTCCTTAAGTATACACTAAAACATATGCAAGATAGATTTTGGATCGATAGATGAAAAATATATTTTCCAAGAACTTCGAATTAGGCGTTAACTTGTTCGAAATAATTGATTTGTAGCTACTTAACTTCGATTCCAGGTAAGTGGGATCATTCCTATAATTCACTCGACTTTAAAAATTTACTTGTAGACGGAATTGTTTAACATACTACAAAATGTTTTTCAGAGCAGCAATCAATAAATAAATAAATAAATGAAATAAAATAAATAAAAATGCACTTTGAATTTTTTAGAAAGTTTGATAAATTACATATTATATTTTTTTTTCATCTAAGAGCCATATCCATTATCTTAGGTAAAACTAATTTTAATATCACATTAAATATTTTAATTTCATATTTTGTGCCCATAAATAAATAATCCCCAAAAATAATGTGGGAAGATAAAAATTGCATTATCTTCAAAAATATGAAAATATAAATAAAAGTCGAGATGTTTTGAGCATTCAAATATTCATGTGGCGAGTCATTATTGTCTAGCGAGTCCTCAGAATGCAACATTTGAAGCAAATGTTTATCGCGTTCTACCTAGGACTAGAGGAGTCATTTAGACTAAAGGAACACTGTAGATAAGTCCATTTTCAAGAATACGATAATTCTATTGCCACAAATTCTTTGCATCTTGAGAATAAATTTAATCTCGATAATATCAACCCAGCCACATCTGCTCAACTTGATACACGGGAATCTTATTTTTTTCATATGAATGTAGATTCTCTTGTTAACTCTATTAGTCTCACCCCATCCATCCATGGAACGTAAAAATACATTTTGCCCTGATTTGCATTTCCCGGAAGTGAAGTTTTTATTATAACGGATCTTTCTTGCTCATTATTTTGATCAGAATAATGAGCACTGAATACTGAAAAAAGCAAAGGTTTGTAAATTGTTATTTAAGCAGAGTTCCTGCGGTCCGTAAACCATTTTAAAAAAACTGCGACGTCTACATTGAAATAAAGATGTTATTTTTAACTTGAAAGTTTAAATTTCAAAACTGAAGATTTTGTTACCAGATATGTGAATTTTTATATATTCTAATTGGCTATTAAATACTGTGGTAACGGTAATGAAATGCATTTATGTTCTTAGCTTTGATGTCACTAGTTGTAGTTTCTTAAGGAACTCACGAATTCTGTTTAACCCTTTGCTTACGGTGTACTATATTCTACCATCACATGTGGTCCACATGTCGTATCAGCCGCAAGGAAAAGGTTAAAGGGAGATGAATGTATGTAATGACTGTAAGGAATCGTAAAATAAGTTTTGAATAGTTAATATGGGAATTGAGCTTTATTGAATAGGGCTTATTTTTTTAATTGAAGTTAGTAAAGAAATGAAGCAATTAAATTATAGTAACAATATTTGGTGATCGTAACTGTTCAACATGTTGAGCGACATTTTAAAAAGATCCGTTTCAGAATGTATAAAAAGATCAGGATGCTATTTGCAAATTATCTTTATCTAAGGAAAGTCCCGTACAACTCATATTCGATAGAATGAAACGTTTTTTAAAAAATGAGTTATACAATATTCTTAAACAAGCATTGTTCAAAACTTAAAAAACATTTTTCAAAAGAACTTAAATAAAAATGTCTTATAAAAAGTTTTTGTTCATATACTAAAATCTGTAAAATTATAAATAATTTATAAATCGATTTAAATTTTATTTTTAAAAAAGATAAAAATGAAAGCAATCTTTGGGTTTTGGGCAACAAAAAACAAAATTGCTGCCAAGAAACTTATAATATTTATATACAATATTATTACTTATTATAAAAAGATATTTTCATATAAACAATTTTTAAAAAAAAGTCTTTCTGACCAGAGTTAACACACAAACGAAGAGTAGTTTTCAGTTTTCATTTCATTCTTTTTTATTCTCTCAGCTTGGTTGCTTAGCAACGTATTATTTCTCTCCTGTCATTTACGCTGATAGAGGATAGTTATATTAAATTTCTAATATTTCGATCAGTCTTTGCCTCTTCCTCCAAATATATAAAACTTCTTAGCACCCTAAACTTTGATCCAATTTTTCCAAAAATCTGTTTATTGCCCCCCCCCCTTATTTCGAGAATCAGGAATTCAAATGACTAAAAAAGAAATGTACATGTTTATTCAGAGAAAGGGCGTTTTCGTGTCTGATTTCACAAAAATATAATTAATTAATTGTTAGCACTAATCAATTAGCATATTTGAAGCAACAACCAGAAGCCATTAAGATTGACTCTTAATTACGTAAAAACCTGAACATTAGATCGAAAGTTATTGAGAGTGATATCATTTTTTTCTGCTCACTGTTCAGTGCCGAAAAAAAACGAACCACTCAGAATAATTTTTGACCTATTGATTGCATTTTCACACATTCTAGGACTCATTCTTAATGAGTCGAGGGGTGATCTCAAACATGCTAATTAATTAGCTTATACGATATTTAAAGTTACGAAATCCGACACAAAAACAAAATTCCTCTGAATAAACATGTCTTTCTTTCGATAAATTCGGATTTCTGACTCCTAAAATATAGGGTGCAGCCGCAATCTGAGAAACATGTTTCCCATTGTTTCATGCGAAATTAGAAATATTTGTATATGAAATTCATTTATCTAAAAAATAAATTGTAGTAAATGTTTATTTTTTTTTACTATTTTAAACAATATTCGAAAAAAGTTTGAATGTATAGAATCTTTTGCATAATTTTAAAAAGTGCAATTTTATATGACAAAATACAAAATTTGTTCCTGTGTTGAGTACATGAAAGTTGATTTAAAGATAAGCCAAACCCTTAACACGACCATCATCGGAGTAATAACTCTCGAAGAGAACCGATTTTCCTCGCTATAGCTTTGTTTAAAATTTAGCAATCCTCGAAATGCAACAATTGGCGTTCAACGCGTTATTTTTGCAAGACAATGGGTACCATTCTTCCCACTTCATATGGGATAATAAAACGTTTTCTTTCATCCCTCTTTCTGTAAAAGAATACTTGTCTGAGTTGTAAGAGAAACAAAGCTGGTGAATATGAGAAATAAGAACTAGAATTTTTTTTTTTTAATTGTAGTTTCATATTTTATTCTATTTCATAACCGTCGTCGAACAGCCAACCCAATTTTGAGTTCACGGCTACCAGTGTTTAACTCCGTAGCATTGAAATTTCGAACCTAATCCGAAAGAAAACGATAAGAAGAGTAATACCACTAAAACGTCTCACGGTTTGTTTGACGACAAGGGGACTCTAACCCATGATCCGTCAACCACTGATGATCTTTTTCGACAGCACTGTGTTCGGCGCGAATCGGGTGTAGTTCCATATTGTAGTTTTTCCCAAGATTGAATCCCAATTTGTTGCATTTATATCTAACTTGATTGCATTTAAGGGCAGAGTAACAGAAGGAGCGATAAGTTGGGATCCTCTTTTCAAACTCTTTCAATCAACTTAAATTTAATTCTTGTGTTTATTTTATATTAAGCTTTATTTTATTTAAAGCTGCATTTTTATTACTTAAATTAAATATAATTTAATAATTAAAGATAATTAAGTTGTTAAGAATATTAATAAGAGTTGTTAAGAATATTATTACGAATATTAATAATTAAGAATACAGAAAAAGAAACATTTAAAAGAAAAAAATCATGTTATTCATAAAGCAATTATGCGTATTACATATTTTTTAAACACTTTTTAAGTATGCAAAGAGTTTATTTATAAAAAATTGAGCAAAAATGAGAATTTCCAATAAACTAAGTTTTTGCGTTTAGGATTTGCAAGAATATTACAAATACTCAATATCATAGATTACAAATACTACATAAATACAAAAAAAGATGATGGTTGACAAAACAGAAAGATTATGATTTAGAAAAATGAACTCACGGTTTTGGAGGGAGTTTCTTCCTCGCTCGAAGAATGAAGCAGACGGGATGCTTTTCCAACTGGACGGTCACTGAAACAATAAAAATATTAACATAAGAATCGTGCATGCCATTCAGTAGCAAAGCTTAAGAGGTGTCAATACCCATGATTTTACAAAACTCACAAGATTTCAGTAACTAATTTTTAATAAAATAAACGCATAGTTATTTGCACTCAGGTATGCACACTTATTTATATGCATAGAACTTGCTTGCAAAGACTGAACCTGTTAAAATACCGAAACATCTCTAGACCAAACATGTTAAAATACAATTAAAACTCTTAATACTAGTAGGTAGAGATCGATTTAAAAACTAAATGAAGGTAGGTATTAAAGTGATAGGAATTTAGAAAAATCAGAATGATAAAAATAGTTTTAAACATTGTGATTTTAAATGATGAACTTTGAACACAATTGTTCGAATAGTTTCTAAGTGATGAAATATGAAACATAATGTTTTTAAATGTTCATTTCTCAAAACTATTCGCTTTAAATTTACATCACACAGTTTGAGACGGTTTCTATGCCTCTAAGTTCAAAAAAATTTTAACCATTACAAAAAAATTAAATAAAAAATTTAATGAGTAACTTTTTACATGGAGTATACTTGAAAAAATGAATTTTATTACTGTGTGCACAACTGATTTGATTTACTTCAAAAAGTTTGGAAATATGGTGAAATACTTCGAAGTTAATTCAACATTAAAAAGTCCAAACTTTCGAATTACTCTAACGGGCGAAAGCCCAAATATATCCAAAGCAGCAAGAAGAAATAAATACTATTTAAACTATGATATTAGTACACGAAAAAAATTACAAATATAATATTTGACTATAAAGTTTATATGCAGCATTTCACCTAAGTAGAAAAATTTTTCATACGATATTGCGGAACAATAATCTTTGTACATGTAATGAGAGACTGAGTGTCGAGACAGTGAATTAAGTCGAGAAAAAGTTTACTTACTTGGAACCGCCTCTCCCTCCAGAACTTTCCTCCCCTTCGTCATCCTGTTAGTAGAAAAAAAAATAAACATAAGCATGAAAAATAAATACATTTTTAGAATAATTTAGAAAAAAAAACATTTTATAGTCAGAGATTTTCTATAAAACTTAGGACCTCATATATTTGGGTAGCTGCACTCCTGGGATGTCAACTGGTTTTAGGAGTGGTTAAAATTTGAAGATTTTTTGCATAAAAGAAACAAAAAAATCATGGAAATGGACAGTTCTTTCAGAGATGCAAGGATTCTCTAATTACTAAATTCTTTCATTAAAATAAATGTTTCATGCAAAGAAAAAATCTGAAAGAAATATTTCATTATGACCAAATTGATAGAATTTTGAAAAGCAAACGGTTTAAAGAGTTGACCTCAAATGATTTTGTGTTAACTATTAAGTTAAGGGATCATCAAAATATGGGAGGGAGAAAAGGTCCCTTTCATGCTAGTTTTAAGCTGTTTCTCAAGCGATATTTTGCACACGGATTCAATTTCTTCCATAAAGCTCATTATGTCTTTTTAAATCTCATAATTTATATTAAAAAAAGACTATTTTTATTCTAACAGAGACACATTTGTTGTATCAATCTTTCTGAAGCATTTCAAAAATCACTAAAAGCAACTAAAATCTAAAGATAAACGATTTGAATATTTGATAAAATTCAGTTTTTAGAAAGAAGGAAAAAAAAGCGTAGAATTTACTATTATAGCAAAGATGAAATTGTTCCAAAACTTACTCTTTCACGTTTTTCACCAACACTGGTCATTTCTTTATTTTCTGGAAAAGGAAAAGAAAAGCATTCAATTCAAATTTTATTCCCATTGCACCTTTTTAAAATAGTCATACAATTTTTGAACTCATAAATGGATACAGTTTTTACGGATACTTCTAAAGTTCCCAACATTATTTTAAATGCTGCAATAAATGGGCAACTTATAAAGAGCGTTTGCTTCATAATTTGATTTTTTAACGCGTTTTTATTAAATTGCTTTCTTGCTTTTTGAGGATGGAATAATGTAATCGGAATCTTAACTGCTTTTTGACTAGCAAGAGTATTAAAATCTCAACAAAGAATCGATTTTCCATCGTTTCTAGATCACTAAAAGCCTATCTGTAACATCCATAGGAGTAACATATGTAGTTTTTATACAAGTGAGCCATTACAGTTTTCGACATTTTCACATTAAATGCGATTTCAGTTTTATTAGACTTTTCCAAGATTCAATTTCATTTCATTCATTTCATAAAATACTTCATTTTGGCTTAAGATGTCAGTATTTATAGTCAGTGTATAGTCCCTCACTTAGAAAGACTCAAATTTACAGCAACAGAATTTTTTTTTAAAAAAAGCAAATAAAGAAATTGCAATTTGGTTCCAAAAGCTTTTAAAAGAATGTTCGCAAAATACAGTAAATTTGATTAAGAATGTCCTTAAACCTAACCACTAATTTTTCTCTATAGAGAAATACTATGATTTTAAGCATAATAAGAATTAATTTTATTATTAGAAAATTGACAAAAAATACTATAAAATTACAATTGCGAAGTTTTTTTTTAAAAATGTATCTTTCAAATTTAGGTTTCTTCCGAATTATCATTTATAATTATTTTATCCTTAAATAATTTTAATTCCACGATTTTAATTAATTAGAAATTATTTTTAGTTAAATTATATTTAATTTTACCTTTTAGAATTATTCCTGGGGTGGAAAAATAGTGAGAAATATAATCCAATTATATTGGTCACAAAGGCATTAACAATGAAAAAAATAATAAAATAAATTAGTCTATTCTTGTAATTCGAGATATGATCAGTTTGCTCAGTGTACCGAATTCATAAAAAAGCTTTTTATACATTTCGTTTAAACTTATATCCAAAAAGAAATCAGATCCATCATAACATTATTATATAACGTAATACATAGCATAATTAAAGCGTCAAATCTCAAACGTTGAGATGCTCTTAAAATCTTAAAGAATCCCATTTGTAAAAATCTGTTGTAAAAATCTATTTTTATGCGTTAATTGCGGTCTCCCAATTCCGAATCTTAATTTTAAAAAAAAAATTAAAAATTAAATGAAACAGTTTAAAATTCTGAAACAGGTTTAAAAAATCTTACGCTAGATTTAAAAAGAATTGTTAATGTAAAAAATGACATTTTGCATAAAATGGAATATATTAATTAAAAAATATGATATTCAACACAACATGCTTCCATCAAATTTTACAGTAAAATTTATGCTTTTAACAAATCAGAATGTAGATCGCGATTTCAAAACGTGCTGTTTTGCTATGAAAAATAGAATATTAAAAAATAGTCGTCTCGAAAGAGTTCCTATTAAAAAGTATTAAACATATGTTCACAAAAATCATTATAATTAAAAAGAATTGCATTGGGCATAAATTAGTCTAAATAATCATTATAAAGTATTATAATTCTCTTATTACTAGCCATATCAGCCATATTCCACTTTATTCTGGAAAAGGAAGAATAAGAAAAACAATCAATTCAAATTTTATTCTCACTGCAACTTTTTAATAAGATAATGGCCTTTTTAATAATGGAAACAGTTTTTACGAATAGCTCTAAAAAGTTCGCAAGAATTATTTTAAATATTGCAATAAAAGGGCAGCTCATAAAGAACGTTTGTTTTAGAATTTGATTTTTTGAACGCGTTTCTATTAAATTGCTTTCCTGTTTTAGAGGATGGAATAATATAATCGGAATCTTAACTGTTTTCTGACTCGCAAGAGTATTAAAATCTCAACAGAGGATCGATTTTCAATCGTTTCTAGATCACTAAAAGCCTATCTGTAACATCCATAGGAGTAACATAAGTAGTTTTTATACAAGTGAGCCATTACAGTTATCGACATTTTCACATTAAATGCGATTTCAGTTTTATTAGACTTTTCCAAGATTCAATTTCATTTCACTTAAAATACTTCATTTTGGCTTACAATGTCAGTATTTTTAGTCAATTTATAGTTTCTCATTTAGAGGGCCTCAACTTTATACCAATAATAGAATAGTTAAAAAACAAGGAAATTGCAATTTGGTTCCAAAGGCTTTTAAAAGAATGTTAGCAAAATTCATTAAATTTGATTCTGAAGAATATCTTTAAAGTAGAAAACTTAACCACTAATTTTTCGCTATCGAGAAATACTACGGATTTAAGCATAATAAGAATTTATTTTATTAATAGAAAATTGACAGAAAAGAACTTTAATATTACAATTGCGAAGATCTTTCTTAAATTTTATCTTTCAAATTTAGGCTTCTTCTGAATTATCATTTATAATTGTTTTAATCTGAAATATTTTTAATTCCACGATTTTAATTAATTAGAAATTATTTTTAGTTAAATTATATTTAATTTTACCTTTTAGAATAATTCCTGGGGTGGAAAAATAGTAAGAAATCTTATTCAATTATAATGGTCACAAAAAAATGCATTAACAATGTAAAATTAATAGAATAAATTGGTCTAGGCTTGTAATTCGAGATATAATCTCTTTGCTCAGTGTACCGAATTCACAAAAACGGTTTTTATAAATTTCGTTTTAACATTTATCCAAAAAGAAATCAGATCCATCATAACATTATTATATAACGTAATACATAGCATAATTAAAGCGTCAAATCTCAAACGTTGAGATGCTCTTAAAATCTTAAAGAATCCAATTTGTAAAGATCTGTCCCTCTTAATATTTTTATGCGTTTATTGCGATCTTCCAAGTCCGGATCTTAATTTTGAAATTTTTTTTAAAAATTTAAATGAAACAGTTTAGAATACTGCAACAGGCTAAAAAAAATCTTACGCTGCATTTAATAATAATTATTAATGTAAAAAAGGACATTTTGCATAAAATGGAATATATTGGTTAAAAAATATGATATTCAGCATAACAGGTTTCCATCAAATTTTACCGTAAAATTTATGCTTTTAACAAATCAGAATGTAGATCGCGATTTCAAAAATTGCTGTTTTGCTATAAAACAAAGAAGAAGAAAAGAATACTTAAAAAGCGTCAGATCGAAAGATTTTCCTTAAAAAGTATGAAACATATCGCTGGTTCAAAGTTAAAACGACGCTTCTGCTCTCACTTCTCATTCAAATAACATGAGAAGTGAGTGCAGAAGTGTCGTTTTAACTTTGAACCAGCGATATCTTCACTAAAATTTGTCTCAATTTCAACAATCTTAACAATTTTTTTAAATAAAATTTATTAAATAGTTTTTAAGATACCACTCACATAAAAGTGACAATCATAGAATTACTTAGGCAAATTATATATGAGCTGTCGAAAAGTATTAATTTGGCATTATACTAAAATATGTTCGTTGAGGTTGTACCCAATCCAGAAGACAAAGGAACTACTAGATCAAGTATGCCTTCGTGGTGGACGTTTTGATGGAACCTACGAGCATTTGTGTTACAAGGAGTGAAAAACCATGAAAACCTCCCACGCTCAGCCTGACCGCAAGAGGATTCTAAAACACCCTTCTCCCACTGAGGATCTTTTACGTCAGCACTGTGGTCAATGCAAGCCGGACGCGGTTGACCAGACATTGCTGTGATTTAAACCCGGTCCCCTCTGTTTGGAAGGAGAATGCTCTGTCCCCTGAGCCATTACGGCTCACGCTCTGTCCCCTGAGCCATCACGGCGGTCTAGCATATTATACAATCAACTAAAGAGAACGATTTTGTTTTCTAATAAGACTTAGCTTCATTTAATACATCGAAATTAGCTAACAACTGGCAATGCCAAATTAAAGGCCAACTCATCAGATCTTAAAATTTATGGGGACCTTCTACAAACAAGTTGAAAGCATTATTTTGCAGCTGATGGAATCACAGGGAAGACAGTTCAATTTCGATGTTATTATGAATGCTAAATAAAATTTTGAGTCAATCTTCTTTTCTCTTATTTTTATTAGTCAAATTGTCTCACTCATTATTATTTTTTCACGCGATGCAATTTTTCAGAAATGATAACACAAAAAATAAAATCTAACAATTAAAATTTCAGCATTGAAAAAAAATTTTTTTTTCTTCAATGCCGAAAATTCGAAAGAATTTTTGCATGATATTGACACTGAACATTAATAATCATTATGAACATTTCATAGTCAGAAAAACTGTGTAAATATTACTTATATTAAATCTAAGTAGAACCACCAAATATAATAATTTCGATATTTTAAAAAGATCAAATGTTTTATTTATTGAATAGATTTCTCTTTGAAGAGTATAACTAACAATTCTGCAGTTATTTTTGAAGAAATTTATTTGAAAAATATTTCTTCTATTATTTTGTGTGCAAAACTTGAATTGAAAGAATTATGAAAAACATAGAACCGAAACATTGCAGTAAAAACAGTAACACAAACTCATTTCTCTTTAGCCTTTCATAAAAAGATATTCGTCGTCCAAATGTTAAAGACAATGAATAAATTGAGGGCGCCTTTTAACCAAAATTTACATTATTCATAGGTTTAAATTTGTCAAAATCACACATTGTATTGAATAAGCTTACTCTAATTTGAAAGTAACAAATTTTGCATGGATAAGAGAGATAAAAAAAGTATGCTCTAAACATTTTTTTTGCTTTTAAAAATTTATGTCACTTAAATACAAATTATATAATAAGGAAATAGTTTTTAAAAATGATATAAATAACTAATGAATCCACACTATCTGTAACCATATAATAATGAAAAGCATTTCTTATAACTAATTAAAAGCATTTTTTAGAACTTTAATATTATTTGTTTATAGAAAATACTAATGAGAATGTTCTAAAAGTGAATAAACAGTTTAGAAATTTTTCTCCGGAACAACCCTTAAATAATTTTATATTATTTATTTACTTAAAATGTATGTTAAGTAAAATTACGTATAGAAATTATGTAAAATTTATTTTTTTATAGAAAAATCTTACTGGAATATTTTAAATATTTTGAAAGGAGCCCAGAAAATTTGGTGGGCCTTGGGCCTGAATTTGTCTTGATCGGTCCCTGTTCAGATTGCAACCGCGGGCCGCACATCGAGGGTTGGCGGGCCTCAGGTTGTGCACCCCTAACCTAAAGGAATTTTCGGTGGCGATATAAATTCCTTATGAAGCTACGCAGACTAATTTGTAAGTGTTTTCTCCCTCATAGCCAACTTCTAAAGGATAATCTTATAACCTTTTATTTTATTATTTTCTGCTCTTAAATTTTGCGTATAACTTTTAATAATTAATAACTTTTAATAATAAACTTTTGATAATAACTTTTTTATGTCACGAAATGATAGTAATCTCGATAGGCAATAAACTTTGCCTAAAGGATACTGGAAACAAATATAATTTGTGAAGTCATCAGGCCAGTTTAAATGTATGAATTCTGGCTACCTTGTAAGTGTTCAAAATATCGATTGACGATTATTTGAAAGAAGAAGAAAAGAATTTTATTTGAAGAACTCGGGAAAGATTGAAAGTTGATTCGTCAACAAGAGCACTACTCCAGTTAATTGGAGAAAATAAAATCATGTTTCCGATTGCCCATAAATTCTATTTTATATGAATGATGCATTTTATCATCATAAAACGAATGTTATAATCAAACACAGATCAAATCCATTTAAAACTTGAAAACTCTAATCATAAAGCTTTTGGTGAGATTTGAGCACGCTAGTTAGTTTGGAACTGGTCAAAATTTTGGTTAATGATTAAACCGTATTTAGAGATAACTTCACTCTCAAAATGACTCAGAAATAATTAAAATTTAAAATGTCATTAGACACGGAAGCACCAAGTATGAAAGATCCAGCTGATCGAAGTTCCGATTGCAAGAATCCACCCTCCGAAATACAAAACCTCAAGATGTTTCAATTAATATGCCTTACAAATGCAAAACTTTTTGACCGTAACTGATAAAATGCAAAATAATAACCAATTATTTAAAAAAAAAATTAACAATGAATTTTTTTCGGATACATGATTTTGCAAAAAACGCAAAAAAAGTGAATTCATTAGTGAAACCTTATTTTCCAAAATGTGTCTACCTTCCATATACTAAGGATCAAAAGTCCAAATACGTCGATAAAAAGTACGTTTATTAAAAGGAAATAATGCATTTTAGTGTCTTTCCTCGTAACGTAAAATAAAGTTTGCCTTAATTGTATATTTAAGATTAGGATCTCAAATCTTTAAGATTGACTTCTAGTAAATTCGATCATTTAATCAAAAGTTATTCAGGTTGTTCTCTTTTTTTTAAGACACTAATTGTGTTAGAAAATAATTAACGTTTTCTCCTGATTAAAAAAAATGTCAATAAATTTCATCATAAAATTTCACAGTCATTTGAATGATGAATAACTCTTTCTCTTAGATCTAAAAAAGTGCCAATTAGAAAAATATATTGTTTGGAAACAAGCCTTGTTTGAAAGATTTTACTTCTAACTAAGAAAAAAAAGTTTCATGATAAATATATTTTTCACTTGTTCTAACCTACATTAACACAAAATAATGAAAAATATGTTTAATAAAATAGATAATTTCTGATCTTGCTAAACCACTTCATGTGGGTGAAATATTTCGTAGGTCAGCAATATCTAAAAGATGTTCGTCAAAAATACATGCAAGTCAAAATAAAATAAGGAAGTTAAATTAGAAAAATAACTTAATTTATTGTTAAATATGGATATTTTTCTGAATATATATCATGATATTAAAATTCCGATATCAACCTGCACCAACTTCTGCAGGCGAACTACACTTTAAATCATTGTGTTACTTTTGTCAAGTATAATATTTAGAATATGAATATTATTATTCCTGTTTATTCAATGTGAAGCTTTGAACTTTGTCATTTTTACTTACAAAGTGTAAAAAGCCTTAAATATTAATATGCATTACAGTTTAAAAACGTTTTGACCATAATTGCATAAACTGTATAATAGCAACCTGCTATTAAAAAGTTTTTTAACAAAGAATTTTCTTCGAATACAAAAACGTCAAAAAGTAAATTTAACATAAAAAATTTGCTTCCTGCCAAAAATAGTAGAATCTTATTTTCCAGATTGTGTCTACTTCCCATATATTGAGGGCAAAAAGTTCGTTTATTGAAAGAAAGTAATGCATTTTTGTGTATTCCTTCGTAACGTAAAATATAGTCTGCCCTTATTGTATATTTAAGATTAGGATCTCAAATCTTCCCGACGGTGATTATCTCTAACGTCGGCTAATGGCAGCACAATAATAGTCATTTATAACTTCTTCTGAATTATGGGAATGTGTTGATTTAAGCTTATCTGAGCTGAGAAGTTTATTTTATACAATTTCATCTAAAGTTTTTAAAAAAAAAACAATTATTCTCAATGGTTTAAATCAGAGATGGGCAAAACTACGGCCCGCGGGACAACTGTGGCCCGCCGAAGGATTTTACACGGCCTGCGAATAGACGACGTTTGTAAAATAACGACTGTTGTAAAATAAAATACGTTTAAATTTTATGCTTATTTTTATACCGAATTGAAAAACTTAACTGATTTAATACAGTTTAAAATTAAACGTGTTTCTAAAAAGGAATACCTAACTGGTTCATTCCAACGTTTTTAAATAATTGTTCTTCTTTTAAAATGTTTTTTTATTTTATAACTTTCGTTGAACAGCCGACCCGATTCCGGACCTATGAAAATTTACACCGACCTGCCCTAGTTTAGGGCATACGAGTTTATTAAAATCTAAAAATCATTACAATACATAAAATACTTAACGTGCATAAAAATCATAAAATACATGGCAACAGCCCATGAATATGGCAGTATAAGAAAACAATTAAAACAGTTTGACATATTCACTAATTGCCAGCTAAATAGTTACTCAACAGGTCCAAAGGATCTCTATATAAAAATGTATTACTAACACAATCCATGAAAAAATTGAACGGATTTAAAACTATAGGTCAAAGGACCTTTATAGAGTTAAGAGATATCAAAATGTATAATAGTTAAAACAATTAAGCGCGGTAAAATTGACAAGATCATCACAATGGCTAGAAAGCAAATTTAAAAAAGATCGGCTGAAACTGTAGTATGTAAAATTGACAGTTGGAATTATACATAGAACAATTACAATTTAAGTTATAAAAAAAAAACAAAGGAAAAACATAGATAAAAGTTATTAAACAGTACAATCCTAAAAATTTAAGATTGAAAACTCAGAATTTAAAAATTCAAATACGAGATTTACGAATTCTGTGGCAGAAAAGCTACTCCCGAAAGAGATATCTAAAATAATGCCAATTTAAATACGGCGGTTGATGTTGCGGAATGAGGAGAAGATTTAGTTGTGCAAGTTGTTCAATGTGTCTTTAATAAATATGTCTATAACTACCCATGTTCAACTGCGTAGCCTTTCAATTTTGAACCCAATCCAGAAAACAGGGGAGCTCCTGGATCAAAGATTGGGAGAAATTTTCCTTCGTATAGGACTTTTTGATGCAACTAACACGCATTTGTGTTACATGGAGAGGAAAACCACGAAAACCTCCCACGATTTGTCTGACGGAAAAGGGACTCTAACCGGTGACCCGTCTATCACTGAGGATATTTTTTTGTCAGCACTGTGGCCGGTGCAAGCCGGAATTCGTGTCACAAGCCATCCCTGGGATTCGAACCCGGTTCACTTCATTAAAACGCTCAATCCCTTGAGCCATCATGGCTTGGCCAGTTTCTTTTGATTATGTTTTGATTATGCTGAGATCCAGCATTGTGTTTCATTTAATCAAAATGAATGAGATATTGGGAAAAATTTGCTTTCCTTAAGGCTCAATACAGTACTTGGGCAATGGCATAAAAAAACTGCGGTAGTAATCTTTTTTTCGGCATAAAAGTTGAAATTTTTAACTTCAGCTTTGACTAAGGCCGGTGGGTTAAATAGATAAAAAAGAAGAAAGAATGAATGAAAAAAAGCGTCAAATTTTAATCAATGTGTACTGCTAAGAACCCAATGCTTTACAAATTCTTCACAATAGTTTGTTTTTGATTCAATATTTTTCAGTTCATATTAAATGTATTTAAAACTTTACTCTTAGTTCATAAAAAAATATAGCAGGCAGATACAATTGTAATATGTTGCAGAGCTGTTGATAGTTTTTAGAGAAACATTAATCATTTCATCTTTTATTCCAAAAATTTTGTTTTTAAAATTTTTAATTATGATTTCCTTTGCTTGGCATGAGTCTGTCAATGAATCATTTTTTCTAGTTTCTGATAATACTTTTCTTAAACAATATCTGTTATCTGCTTTTTATTAATTGTAATTGTTTTACTTTTGTTTTTGAATAATTTAGCTTTCAACACACAAAAAGAGAAAAAGAAAGAAGAAAAAAAACAAAATTGTTCTTTCGAGATGCACACTTTGAATAACTTTTAAATCGATAATCCGAGTTTCATCTACTCGAGCACAAGCTTAATGATTCCAAAGCATGTAATTAAAGGAAAAATTGATTTTCGGTGTTTATATTTTTAGTTGCAAAATTAGAAAACCTGCATAATCAAACCCAGACACAAAATGCAAAATTTGAACGAAATCGATCGAAAAATTTCAAATATATATATATATATATATATATATATATATATATATATATATATATATATATAGTAATTATAAATTTTTCCATGCGGCGACTCATTATGCTCAAATTTGGAACTTTGTCATTTTTACTTGCAAAGTATAGAAAGGTGTAAAATTTAATATGCATTACAATTGAAAAACTTTTTGACCATAATTTAATAAAATGCAAAATAACAAATTATTAAAAAAATTAACAAATAATTTTTTTCGGTTACATGATCTCGTAAAAAAACGCAAAAAGTGAATTTAACATTAAGAATTAACACTCTATTGCCTAAATTAGTGGAATTTTATTTTCCAGATCCTTCCATATATTGAGGGCCAAAAGTCTATACAAAATGCGTTCATTGAAATGAATTTTTGTGTCTTCCTTCGTAGCGTAAAATAAAATCTGCCCTAATTAATATATTTAAGGTAAGACTCTCAAATTGACTTCCAGTAAAGCGAAAACCCAATCATTCTATCAAAAGCAATTAAGGTTGTTTCCTTTTTTAAACAGTATTAGAAAATAATTAACATTTATTCTTGATTAGAAAAGAACGTCGATAAATTTTATAGTCATGGGGGGTGTAACCTTTTGAAGTAAATGGGATATCCCTTCTATAGATATGTTATATTATTTTTTAAAAAATAATATAAAATTATATTTGTATTAAAGTATAAAATCCAAAATAAGCAGTTTAAAGTTTTTTCATTCATATTTAAATTTTGATCAATAACTGAATTTGCAAATTAACGAAATTACAATGATGAAGAACTGTTTCTCTTAGATCTCTAAATAAATGCATATATCATGATATTAAAATTCCCATATCAACTTGCACTAACTTCAGCAGGCCAACTGCACTTTAAATCATAGTGTCAGTTTAGTTAATTTAATTAATATGTAATATTTAGTAATTGAATATTTTAGATGACTATTATCATTTTTGTTGATATGTGAAAAATTGTTAAATCAAGGAAGAAATTTAAATATGTAAGGTATAATATTAAATACTATTATATATATATATAGGATTATAAATATATATTAAAAACCACTAAATATATTGGATAAAATATTAGATACAATTATTTTGAGTATTAAGGACACTTACTCAATCGCATTCAAATTTGAATTAGTTTGTTTTGAACGGGATTCAACGTCATCTTAAAGGGTTACCAAAAACTAAATAAATTGCGCCAATTCCAGAAAAATTAGCGCCTGAACAAATTTTACTCTTACTTAATATTAAAACAAAAATAAGTAATGCATAGAGTTTAGTGTAAATTTACGCGTAACTATGGTAATAGAATTTCTGTGTATTTCCCCACTTTTTCAATTAAACTTACACTTTTAATGAAAAAGAAAGGAAAGTTTTTTAATTTTCTTTATATACATTATATAAATATAGAACATTGCAATGCATATTATGTATTAGAATTTAACTGAAACTGTGTGTAAAAATGCTATGTCTAATTTATTTTATCATCGGCGTAGATAACAGACCATAAATTCACGGCAAACAATGCTTAACACTTTCTAATTTTGATCACAAAGAAGAAGAAAAAAAATTACAGTCACAATCTGCTTTTATGGAAGAAATGCAATGGCAGTAATCAGCATAACAGTGAAGAAAATCCAAGAAACCCTTTATGGTTCGCCCGATGGCATGATCCATGCAGAAGATTTGCAATGATAAAAAATTTTGTTGTCGAACATTAGATATAATTCTACTCCTGGTTTTGGGGGGAACTATAAATTTAGATCAATTTATTGCTCAAAATAAATATTAAACACTCTAAAGTTTGAAATGTGTAAAATGAAATTCATTCATCTAAAAAAAATATTCTGGTAGCAAAAAGTAATAAAAAATATATATTTTTGAGTTTCATCAATTTTATCTTTTTTTTTTTATTTAAAAATCGAACATTTAAAATAAAATTTTTTAAAACTATCACCAGATAAATTAAAAAGATCTGGAGTTTAAGTCTTCATAAATTTTACAAGATAGAAAATGAATTGTCACTTAAAGCGATGTTCTAAAAATTAAAAAGCAGTGTTGAATTTTTTTTCTTCTTATACCACCATTGAATAGGAAACTAAAAGGAAGATAGCGGATTTTCGATTTTAATGAAAATTCTGTATCCTTTTAAATTTAAACCCAATACAGAAAATTAGGACCCTTTCGGAGGTGCAATTTCTCATCAATGAGAAGCTATTTCAGTGAAACCTTGTACCTTATTACAAGGAGAAGAAAACCACGAAAACTCTCTCAGTTAGACCAAAGATTTAGAAAATATATAACCTGACTGGTTCAAAATTGAAATTATGAAACTAAAGAGTAAAAAAAACAACACTTAGTGAAGAAAATTCAATTTATACTTACCTCTTACTTATTACATTCATACGTGCTTCAGTTTAATTATAAGCGTGAATGAACTCAATATATATTCCTTGGAGCTTCTTTTCAAGTTATGAAACCTATACACGGGTTTTAATAGCTTTATAGGAGTGTATTTTCTCCTAAAACTTGAAAGATTTTACGAACTTGATGAGAGTGTGTTAATTGTTTATGAAATTCAACGAATTATTTAATGTATTTAGTAAATGTTTCAAAAGGTTTTTTGTCTTTGCAATTAGCACATTGTAAAAAATTGCTATAATTTTTACAGAAACTTTTCATGCATTTTTTTTTACATTACCGGCAACGATAAGTGAGCCTGGTTGGCAGGGCGCTGGACCCACGTTCGTGAGGACGGGAGCTCGAATCCAGCCAGCCGAAGTGTATTAACAACAAAGTCCATTATTCATGATCTTTTCAGATTAATTTTGTTTAAAATACTTCTATGGAAAGAGAAAGGTGTGCGATCTGGGCGAGATCAATGCAACTATTATAAAATATTTATCTATTAGCATTAATAGATAAATATTTTATATAATATATATTGTCGTTGTAGTCAGATATTAAGGCAGAGAGGGTGCGATTTTCCAGTGGTGCCATCTATGACCAAGAATTTGACATCTGCCATACTCGTTAATAAGGCAGACTCATTCATACATTCAACCACAGATCGTAATTTTGATCTGAACTGGAGAACGATAAATCTCCAATTCAGCACCACCAGAGGTACTGATTTTTATGGGAACATCGAGGACTTTGTGGCCCGACAGATTTAGCGTGCATCAGTCACCATTTATTACACGGAAGTCTACGGCCTACTGAATTCGAACTCCCCTTTTCATAAAGGTAAGTCCAGCACCTTATATACCAAACTATCCCGGCCTTATTTTATATGTATTTACTATTACTATGGAAAGCTCCCCGATCGGAGCTTGGAGGTAATTTTAAAGTTGACAGTTAGGTCTGGCAGGAATGTCTTCTGATTTTTTGATTTTTAAATTTAAAGAGGGCTGACTTAGAACGGCTAAAACCGGTGAAAATTATCGAAATTCTCCTAACACTGTTTTGAGTCGTGATGGCTCAGTGGTTAACGAAATAAACTGTCATTGAGAAGAGCTGGAGTTCGATTTCCAGAGGCAGTAAGAAGCCTACTCAGCCTCAGATCGATAGGTATTAGTTGATGTGCAAAGTAAAGGTGGCCTGTGCATAGTGCTAACCACAATCGTGCCATATTGGTCACGAAATGGTGCAGTCTTATCCCCCATAACCCACTACGGTGTTGCGGGAACTCTCTACTTTACCACTGTTTTATTTTTTATACAACGCTGCCACCAGCGATCTTAGGAATTTCAATGAATGATGTATTTAAAAGATAATAAAAAACAATGCTTTAAATTAAAAAAATAAACACTGAAAAACTATTAATATTTGAACTATCGGTAGTTTAAAGCAATGCAAATGAGGAAATAATTACATTTTCCTCACAAGGGTATGAAAAAAAATCCAATTCGGGTGTGGTTAAAATTTCAAAACTAATTAAGAGTAAATAAGTAATTTCAAAAGTAAATAAGAAAAATATTTTTCTGAAATTATTTAAAAAGACTTTAAACGAAGAAAGAATCATCTTGCAATGTAAAACGCTAGGTGAAAATTTCAATATAAAAATTTTTTTATGTTACAAGACAAAAACGTTTAAATTAATGTTAAATTTACTGAATAACTAAAACTACTTTTTAATTCTTTGAAAATATATTCTGCAAAAAATAAAATTCTCAGTATGTGGCTCAAATTAACAAAATTGTTGGACCGCATTTTCACATTGTGGTTATTCCTTATAATTTGATTCAAAAATCCGCCTTAAAAAAGACGTGTTTCTCTAGAACATCGGTTCCCAAAACTTGTTCCGCGGATGGCCAAGAGTTGAAACAATTCAATTAAATTGTGCCGTGATAGGTCAGGGGATAAAGCCTTCCAATGAGGTGAACCGGGTTCGAATCCCATCAATGTCTGGTCGATACGAATTCCGGCTTCGTGGCGTAAATTATCCTCAGTGGTAAACGTTAGAAGGAGAATAAAAGCTATTGTTCAGTTCATACTTGTCTGCTATAGCCTCCACTTCCTGACGTGCCAACCGAGAGGGGGGGGGGTCAGTGGGAACCGTCGCACTCTCTGAAATTAAAGCGAGGGGGCGACGAACATGTTTTGCCCCTCCTGAAATGTGAACATTCGCCGCTAAAATAAAATCACTTGAAATTGGTAATTTTAGAAAATAAAAACTGTTTTTTTTTCTTCAATTTTGAAGTTATTTAAAGAAAAAAAAACTTAATTTTCTTTTGAAATTTGATTAAAGGGCCAATAATTAGTTTCGCCCCCTCTTAAACTAGAAATAGAGTAAAAAAAACTTTTTTTTTTCAACTTCGAAGCGATTTTTTAAGTAGAAAACTATATTTCGCCCTGAAATTAAAGTAAAGAAGAGAATAACATGCTTCGTCTCCTCTAAAATTTTGACATTCATGAAAATAATGTTAAGTTAAACCGATAATTTAAAAAAAAAAAAAAGTCAACTTTGAAGTTATTTTCGAAATTGAAAACTTTATTTTACTCTGAATTTTAATAAAGAGGACGAACGATTTGCTTCGTTTCTTCTAAACTTTCGACATTTGTGAAAATAAAGTAAAATAAATTAATTACTTTTTAAAAAAAAAAAAAAAAGACTTTTTATTTCAATTTAGAAGCTACTTTTCGAAAATAAAACTTTCTTTTGAAATTTAGTTTAAGGTTGAAGGATGCGTTTCGCGCTTTCTGAAATTTAGACGTATATTATTGTCAAGTTTATTTAACAAACTTAATAGAGAAAGAAAAAATTCCACTCAGAAGTGATAGAACTTTACTATCCTCTGAAATTAAAGTAAGCTGGCGAATAATATGTTTCGTCCTTTCTGAAATTTAGACATTCGTAAAAATAAAGTTAAATTGATAATTTTAAAAAAGAATTGTTTTCAACTTTATTTTCGCAAG
Source organism: Parasteatoda tepidariorum (assembly GCF_982258835.1). Taxonomy (NCBI): domain Eukaryota; kingdom Metazoa; phylum Arthropoda; class Arachnida; order Araneae; family Theridiidae; genus Parasteatoda; species Parasteatoda tepidariorum. Next base: position 111,946,971 of record NC_141759.1, on the reverse strand, counting down.
ACAAATACTGACGTGAAATATCCTTAGTGGTGGACAGGTCATGGGCTGGAGTTCCCTTGCCGTCAGGTTAACCGTGGGAGATTCTCGTGGTCTTCCTCTCCAAGTAACGCAAATGCGGATTAGTTCCATCAAAAAGTCCTCCACGAAGGCAAAATAAGATAAAGGGCCATTTTGTAATACAAAATATTGGCTTCGAATTTTATCATTTTAGCACTATTTAACACGCATATATATATACTTACGTAGTAACCTATAGGGCAACATTGTGTACCCCTAATAAGCCTATAATTATTACCCGTAATTTTGAACCCAAGGGAACTCTTGTATCACGTATTTGGAGAAATTTACCTTCGTAGAGGATTTTTTTATACAACTAATCCTGATTGGCGTAACATGGGGAAGAACAGTTCCCACGGTTAGCCTGACAACAAGGGGGCCAATGATCCGTCTACCACTCAGGACATTTTACGTCAGCACTGTAATCAGTGCGAGCCAGGTGCGGAATTTGTATCGACTAGTCACAGTTGGGATTCGAACCAGGCTCACAATATTGGAATGCAAGCGTCTTATCCCCTGAAAATGAGCACGTGCATTATCAAGAAACACGTTTATGTTTTGGAGATTTCATGAATTTATGCTTAAAGAGCCGCGATGGCTCAGGGGATAGAGCTTTCGCCTTCCAATTAGGCGAACCGGGTTCGAATCCCAGGCGATACGAATCCCGCGTCCGGCTTGCACCGACCACAATACCGACGTGAAATATCCTCAGTAGTACGGACCATGGGTTAGAGTCCCTTTGCCATCTGGCTAACAGTGGGAGGTTCTCGTGGTCTTCCTCTCCATGTAACGCAAATGCGGGTTAGCTCCATCGAAAAGTCCGTCACGAAGGCAAATTTCTCCCAATACGTGATCCAGCAGTTCCCTTGTCTTCCAGATTGGTTCAAAATTACAAGGCTACGGAGTTGAACATTAGTAGTCGTAAACTCAAAAATTTGGTCGACTGTTCAATGACAGTTATTAAATTAAATTAAATAGATTTTACAAATAGAATAGGCCGGAATAGCCTGGTTGGTAGGGCACTGGGCCCATGTTCAAGAGTTCGTTTGTTCGACCCCCGCCGGCCGAAGACTAGTAAATGGTGACTGCTGCACGTTAAATTTGTCGGGTCATAGAGTCTTCTGTGTTCCTTTAACAAATCATACCTCCGGGGGTACTGATCCAGAAGTTTCCTAGTCTTCTGGATTGGTTCAAACATTACATTAGTACATTACATTAGAACATTAGTAGTCGTAAACCCAAAAAAATAGGGTCGGCTGTTCAACGACGGTTATAAAATGTAAAATAGATATTAAAACTATATTCTTTTAGGAATATAATGTATTCACTAAAAATTAGTGGTAGCTCTAAACTTATAAAATTAAAAATTAATTTTTCCCTTCCTTCGCAGTAATAAAAATAAACTTTTCTTGTGTTTTAAATCAATATCACAATTCTATGTAATATAATTGTTTTGTCAAGTAAAAGTATTTTCATCAATGCTATAAAAATGCTTTATCATTTAATTAAAACATTTAAATTTAAATGAAATAAAATAATTATTCAAAATATAATGTATAAATAATTAAAAACTGTTCTGAATTAAAATATATATTATGAACTATGAAAGTATCTATCATCAGAAGTAAAAATCTAAACTGAAAATTAATAATTAACTACATAAATGCGATATTAAATGAATTTAGCTGTAAATTGAAATAAATTTGGCTCAGAACTAGGCCTATTTTTTAATCAGTCTATTATAAATATTATTTTTGAAATGTTCAACAGATTATTTTGTATAATTATTTTCGTAATAAAAGGATGAAAAATATGTCCGATTGAAAAAGAACTATCAAATTAAAACTATGTAGATATAGTATCATTTTCGATAAGTTCCTTCTCTGATGTTATGCTTACGAGGTGATGTGTGAACAAGCTTAATATTCTAAGAAGTTTTATTGTTGTGATTTGTTTTTAAATGTACTCTTAATAATTTTACCATTCAAAAGAGTTTTCTACAATTTATAAATTCTAACAGGTCGTGAGCTTTAAACAAATTTAAGAACAATGATATCACAACATAAATAAAGGGTAGAGTTTGCCATGTTTTGAATGTTATCCCTTATTTTACTATATTAGTGCACAATATCCTCAACGAAATCGAAAATGAACTGAAAGCCCTAGAGATTAAAGTCTGGAAGGGAAGTTGTCAGGGATATGAGTCGCTGGCTTTTGTGAGCTGTTGCCGCAGACAAGGCCTGCAAGGGGCTGTCACGCATACAAAGAAAAAGAAGTGTACGATAACACTGCAATGTTATTTTCAATTTCGTAATTGTATTATAGCTTGCTAGTGGAGTTTTCCAAATTCATTTGTTCTTTGTTTCGTTGAAATTTAAATTGAAAGAACGCTTTATAATGCAATATTGGATGGCAGGATTCTCCACACACTATTAGCGAAAGCATGCGTTGTCATAGGTTCTGCTCTACGCCACCTGGGTCCCGCAGTGAACTGATAGTAAAGATACGGTTCCCAGTAGAACACCGAAGTCAAGCAAAACAGTCTGCGGTTTGTAAGCGGGTAGATCACCACTTTGATTAGTCTGAGTAGGGACTGAGGATGAGCGGTATCGGTCCTCGTGAAACTGTTCTGCAGTAAAGTATTCGACTTCGCGCGCAGGTCGTCTATCTACCAAAGCAGGTTAGCCATCCCCTCAGCAGAGAATTAGAATTGAGATGGAATGTCTTCGTATCATCTTCCGGGATGTCTCCTAGACCGTGCAGCTTGTGGGAGCGGAGTTATAGTCCACGCCAACCGTCATCTATCAAAAGGTACTTCGTGATTGAATCAAGTTAGCATGTCTTATATCCACTGAATTGATGTTTAAATTCGTAGTGGTAGTTACGCCACAAGCTCTAGTGCTATGTTAATAAAGTACAGTCACTCGAAAAAATGTGACTGTACCTACATACCTACGCCACCTATAGCTACTACGTCTCCACAAAGCTTTGAAAGTTAAAAGCTTGTTTTAATCGCACAGACATATGCAGCAGCAAGCAACTTAGCAAAACAAAAAAATTTGATCTCTTTCTGATTTAAGATTCTAGTTATTATTTAGTCTTTCTGAAATAAATATAGGACAATACTTTTCTAATAAATATAATTCCGAATTAGGATGAATGTTCCTACTTTTAATGATGCAACTGATGAGGAGCAGGTTGAGTTTAATTTTTTATATATTCTGTAATCAGCATTTGGGTATGGAACTGTTTTTCTTATATTTCTTTTAATTATGGTATCCGAGTGATTTTTATTAATTCATTCGACTTTAATATGAAATCAAATTATATTATTAATTTGAATTCATATTAAAGTTGAAGAAGTTGTGAGTCGTTTGTAACAATTGTAACGAACCTAACTATTATTTTTTTTTTTTTATAGTAAATGATTTAGTTACAAGTCAAATGACTCTCATATCTTTTGAGAAGTCTGTCAAAAAATTTTATAAAGCTATCGATTTTTACTAAACTTTGCGTTAATTCATTAAAATTAAGTACATAATTAAAATCAAATTTAAAAAAAAAACTGGGTTTTAAAACAAAATATATTGTGATAGACCTATTTTCAAGACGAAATATCGGTGTAGGGATATTTTTATATTGGTGCCTGTTTGGTGCTAGTAAGTTTTTGTCAGCAGTGAATTGTCCGCTTTTTCTTTTGTAAGCAATTAGTTTTATAATCATAAACTAATGATTAGTTGCTTTTATATAGTACATAGGCTATTCCCAACAAATTTTCAGGTAGGAGCAGCAACAACAAAAAAATTTTCAGAAATTTATAATTTTCTGTAGTAAGTTATAGGATAAGGTACTAATCAAGAAAAATAGCAGTCTTGGTTATTATTAAAATAAAATGCTTTTCTTATTTTAAGTATTTATTTAAGTGAGTTTATGATAGCATAGTAAGAGAATAATAATTCGAGTCACAAACATGTTTAAAATAATATTTTTAAGGAATGTTTAAGTACATCCTTATCATGTTTAAGTGCATCCTTAGTCCTTAATTGCTTTTTTAATCATATATTATCCATTACTGCCAAGTATCAACTTATACAATATCTATATTATTTAATTGTATCTGCTATAAGTAGTAAACATGCAAATAAATCATGGGCTGCTAATTTTTTACAGGTTTTCATTATTTTCCTCTTTTTTGTTACCACTAAAAACCTACTTTTTATCATGTTATAGTAAAACTGGTAATTAAAATCTAACCTTAACCATATAATTCCAAATGTTATTTGAGTATTCCATCTATTGAAAAAGGGCTTGATTCCAAAAAGATCAGTTTTAGAAAACAACTCTAAGGGTTGTTAAAATTTTCTCCTTAACGTCCGGCAGGTGGCGCAGCGCCGCAACTGTTGTGTCTGTTTTGTTTTTGCAAATGTAAGAGAGCGTAGAGGTGCGCGCAAATGAGCCTGTGCAGTTATGATATCTGTAAATATTGTTGTAAATAAATAATTAATATCATTAAGCTCTTACTTCCTGTCCCCCCCCCCAAACGAGTTACTCGACACCTGAACAAATGAAATGGGATTACAACAGGGTAGAAACATATTACTGAATTTAAAAATTAATTCTCTTTTTTCTGCCCATTATTGAGATTTATAATTTTATTCTTTAGTATCAAGATCTTCGTAGCTATTTGAATAGTCTTGGAGGCCATATTTGATAGGAGAATTCAGATGAAGGATTTCTGACTGATTTAGAAGATGTGATTGGCTGTTGTGAATTATGACTTCATGAAGCTGGTAAAGTTGCTGTTTTATTTTTCTGGAAAGAACAAATGATTGTATGATTGGGAGTTTTCTTTAAAGAATAATTGCTGCATGTGGCTAGCTCCAAATATATCTTAATGAGTAAATATCTGCCTGATTTTTTCATTGCAGATCCACATATAAGAAAAACAAGTACCAGACGTTCACAAACACATTTAATAAGGAAAACATAGATACCTAGACAATCAAAATAATAGGCAAAATTCCAAGAGCTCTACACCCTTTAAAATCATAAAGCCACCTACCGGTTCACGGTTAATGCCTAAACATATACACATAACTCAGAGTAGAAAATGAAACCACGGTCTGCACATGGTTTTATTTTTCTGAAATAACAAATTATTATATGATAGTGTTTTCTTTAAGGAATTATTAAAATAAACTCAAATTAAATTCTAATTTAAAATGTATTCTTAAAAGCATTTTTTCCTATTGAAGGGAAAAGATTCCGTTTATAATTATCATTACAATTGCATCTCATTATTTTTACTTTCTATAAATTATTATTTTTCTCTTTTTATAATGTTTTATGGTTCGTTAACATTAATTTTGGTCCCATCTGTTGTAAAATATAATTTTTTTATGGATAATATAATTGTTTTTAAAGCAATACGAAGCTTTAAAAAAAAAATCATGAATGTGGTATAAGTATTAAAAAATACTGTAGTGTAAAAACAAATGATTGGTATTAATTTTTTTTGAACTCACTAATTCTATTAAATTGTTTCAACAATTAACCGATGCATGTTATGAGAAATAATGTAAAATTGAAGTAAGTAAAAAGTTTTTAAAAACTGAAATTGGAATCATTACATTAATGAATAAAAATTTACACATACCTTATTTGAAAAAAATATGAATTTTAATTTAAAAATTAATTTAGTTTGCATGGAATGCCAGATTTTCTCTTTTCACTAACATTATACTTATTGTTTTGGGTTTATACATTTTTCCTGCATTTATATTTTGTTTTGAAAAATGACTTAAGAGAATTCTATTCCCTTTCATTGAAAGTTCTCTTTCATCTCCATAACTAATTTAAACTGCAGAAAAAGTGAGTTCAGACAAACCTAGAGTAAGTTATCAAGTTTAAATTGCAGATTCTAAATTTAAAAATGCAAACAAATTACTGGAAGTAACCATTGTGTAATCTGAAGTTATCTTCTGATAATTTATTTTCATTTTGATACTTTTAATACTTTTACGTTTAATCATGAAGTATACACACGTAACATTTAAATAGTTTTTACATGCGCAATTACTAGTAAGAAGATATTTAAGCTGAAAATTTCTTTATAATGGCAATTTAATGAACATAATATAGCTTTAATTATGATAAATTAAGAAAATATTTTTGAAGAAATTATCCAGATAAAAAACAATGGATCCAATCCAATTATTTTCTGTTAACTTTGTATTTCTACTTATCAAATTATTTCCTGATAGCCTTTAAAGTTTGAGCCTATGTCAGTGATCAATTTGATTGTCTTTCATTTTATTGATGCTGAGTCTTTTTTTCAGATGCAGAATGTACTTTAAACCCTCCTTATCCTGGTTCTACAAAGTGAGACTGAACCACTTATTCACACATTTTGCCAAAAGCTTACAAAAGCACCTGCCTCCAAAATGGCTGCAGTTTGCCTGAAAGTGTAAGTTTTATTTTAATGCTCTGAATATGTATACCCTCCTATATGAACATGTCTTGTTGCATGAACCAATTTTCTGATTCAAAGTCTATTTTTCATGATGAGTAGGTTTTTATGCTGTCATTTTCCTGGCTTCTTGAAGTCATTAATAACATAAACTACATAGATTTATCTGAGTAGGTAATTTTAAGAAATCCTGTTGTTTTCTGCAGAATCTAAACGTCTTAGGCCAAAATATTAAATTAAGGTAATGTTATATGCTATAAAATGGCGAATTTGTCATTATCCTGGCTGTCATTTTCTTGTCTTATGAATGCCAGAACATTGAAGTGTTACCAGAAATTTTTTTAAACTGCTAATACTGTAAGGAGAGAAAACAAATATTAACCTAATACAAAGTTTACGTACGATTGTAATATGCTTGAGTGTAATCAAAGTTAATTATTTATCTCATGATTGATTATTGTGCACAATTTTTTTCTGTACATATCAGCAACAAAAACATTTTTGATTCTTCCTACAGTGGATAAAAAGAATTAATTTAAACAATTTATGGTCCATCTAACATAAAGGCCTAAGTTGAGTTACTTACTATTAACTTAAAATGACTGTTTTTTAAACTTCTAAGCTAATATGTCATTTTCCTGGCTTTCAAGATTTGGTGAATTTCTATTTTTTTTTTCTTCTTGAGAAAATGTCAATAAACTACACTGCTGCCTGTAAGGTATTAATAAGTGTAACTAAAGAAGTATACAAAAAAATTTTTAGATTATTTTGAAGACTTTAAATTTGAAGAAATTTTTTGTCCGAATTGTCATATTTAGAAAGAATCACCCATATGTATATTTGATGATAAACAATCATACTATTTTTAAAGTCCTTAATTTTTCAAAAAAAGTTCTTCAAATTGCTTAATTTTTGCTTTGTTAAAAGAGTGGGAACCCTGGAAATGTATTGCTTTAAAAAATTTTCATTCTTTTATTCTGGGTTTTGAACATTAAAATTATTAAATTTATTTTCGTAAAAATTTCAGTGATTTTAAATATTTATGTTGTGTGTTTTAACATAATTTTTAAACAGTCTCATTTTATGTGTCATCTGATTTTGATTTTAACTTCTAAAAATAATTTTTTGTTTTAATTTAATTTCCTGTACACAGTTTCTTTTATATTCTTTGTTCAAATACTTTTAAATGACAATCGTGGTAAAAAATGAAAGCTGTTTGGAAATCAACTTCTGATTTTTTGTTGTATAAATAATCTTTCAGTAACTATATATACAGTCTCTTGCCATATTATTAGAGGCATTATAAGATTCTATGCAAAATCTTAATTATCAGGTGATTTTATATAGCTGTATTGTTTTTATGTGACTGAAACCGGTTTGCACTTGTTTACGTTAGTGTATCAATTGGTTAAATTAGACGATATGTAATATAAATTTCATGATAGGATAAATGAGACGATATATTATGTTAATATAGAATATTTATTATATCAAGCATTATATTAGTATGTTATAATAATTGGATCAAATTATTAGAAATTATGTAGTTTTTTAATTTTTACGTGATTTGCACGAGTTTATAGGCAATACTTTTATATTTAAACGTGCATGTAATGGGTTTTTAATAGGGAGATTTTTTATATACTTCCTATTTGTATTTATTTTTAATGTATTGCATTACGATGTAAACCAATTAATACAGGACCGTAAACAAATGCAAACCGGTTTCATCTGAGTGAAAACAATACAGCTGCATAGTATCACCTAATTATTATAATTTTACAAGGAATCTTATAGTGCATCTAATAATATAGCCAGAGACTATATGTATTCTATTATTAAACTAGTTTGTTTGCCATGAAGTATACTGGATAAACCTTTTTATTTTTTTACATGTGAAACATATGATTTATTTTTATTACTAGACAAAATTTGCTATTGTTCCTCTTGGATTTATTTAGCACATGAAAATTTTTTTTATCTTTAAAAAGTTACCGACAGTAAAATTTTCAGTTTCAAAATGTAGATTTTGTTATTAAATGCTATGAAAATACATATCCTTCCGTGTGATTTATTAAAATAAATTAAATTATTCTTTACATGTTTCTAGAATAGATTAAAAGAAGACAAGAGAAAAAAACAAAAACATTTTTCTCTCTATTCTTAATTTTTCTTTTTTCTTTCCACATGTTCGCAATGTAAGTCTAAATTGCCAAGCACTGAAACATAACTACATAACTGGAAAGAATGGTAAAGACATCAACCTAAAATTGTTTTGTTTTTTCCAATTATTTTTTTTAAAGAAATTTTAAATTAATACTTTTACAGTTCATATTATAGCCTAATAAGTGTTATAAGATTAATATCATGTATTTAAATGACAAAATACTTAGATAAAAAGACACCCATCTCTCTTCAAATTTATTCCTTAAAACTTTAAGAGAAATGAAATTACTCTGTAGAATCTATTGGATTATAAGAAAAAAACTTTTTATTTTTAACTCTAATTATATCTTTTGAATAATAGATATTATTCAAAATTTTCCTTTAAGGTTTCTTTCATATTATTGTTATGTAGGACTTAGAACTATTGTTTTGTGATTAATGTTATTGTTGTAATAATATATTTATCAGTAGCTAATACCTGATAAGGTGCACTGTTGTATCACTGTTGATCATTTATTGTTAATCTCAATTATGCATAATTTAAATTTCTTAGAGTATTAATGTTAAAAGTTGCAGCTGGAAAAAGTTTTCTTGTATAGTTAATGCTTACATTTATTAGAAATGATTATTTATTTTCTTAATATTATGATAATTTTTACATAATAAAATTAACTTAAATAATATTATATTTGTTTGATATTAAAGCATGGATCTGTTTAGAGTATTTAAAAAATGTAGACATTATATTGGTTTATTAAAATTGTAGCATATAATAAGTTGTTGAATATACTGCTATGTTATTTTTTTAACCACTTTTTGTAATAACTTTTTTTTAATAATAAAATTGAATAATAATTTAATCTGATGTCATTTTTTTTTCTCAAATACAAAATTATCCTAAAGCTAATTAAAGTTATTTCATGGATTATATTTAGCTAAAAACAAATTATGAACTGAAATATCCACAACTTTCATATTTTTTTTCCAGAAATTATGGCTTTTAAAGTTACTGAGATTTTTGTAAAATAAAATGTTTTAGTTGTATAAATTAGTAGTAGAAAACAATTGCGGTGTAACTTACAGCTAGGCAAATTTTTTACAAAAAGTTTAACTTAGTTTCTTTGAAAAGTGGGTCAACTAATTAAACTTCTTTTTGCAACTAAGTTTTATAGTCCTTATTTATTAAATATTGAGAACAGATTTAGAAATAGGTGGTAAAAATAGAAAATCATCTCAAGAAAGATAAATAATTTACATTCATACTAGTATAATTTTCAATTTAATTTAAAATTTGCTTATTCATGCAATATTTAATATAAAAATAAAGAACATTCTTTATTATAAAAGTTAATTTTTCTACTTATGCATTACATTTGAATGGTCTGTTCAGTGTCTAATGTCAAAACATGCCTAAATTATTTTAAAAGCTTAAATTGTATGAAGCAGTGTGACATAAATGCATAAATTACATATTAAAAATGATATAAATCTTTTTTTTTATTCAAACTGTGTTCTTGTTTTAATAATTTCTAATTATCTGATTTTTTTTATATATCATTTACTTTATATGAATGATGCTTGATAAAAATTTATAAGAAACAATATTTTTTTAAATTTATTTTTAATTGAAATGTAAGAAGCAAGTTAAAACCATTTTTTAAATAAACTTCATAGCTTATTATAAAGATTGTATCAATGCTAAGAACAAGTATATGTATATTATAAATGATTTAGCATACTAATTTTATTATTATATTACATATGCTTTACAAAAATAATATTCTTAATAAGTAAAAGTTATTTTCTACCTAAGGCCAGATGGCTTTGGAGCTGTGACTGCTAAAGAGAAAGATATTTTTGTCGATATTAAGGAACAATTAAGAATACTTCTCGAAAACCAAACTACATAATTCATCAAAAATTAAGCTAAATCTCTAAATGTAAGCGTTTGATCAAGTTGCATTATGCATTAAATTTAGGACTGCTTAAATTTTTTTGGTCCTTCTTACTCCTATCAATCTTATTTGCATTTAAAATCATTCTAAATAAACCTCTCCTTGGAAGATATTTCCATAATTGCTAAAAATAATTGTTTAAAATATGTATATGAGATCACACTTTAAATTTGTTGGAAAAATATTTCCTGTTGCGAGGAAGAAAAAGTACTTACTTTCATTCAATTTGTTTTACCACTAAAGTATTATGCAGCATTAAAAAAGCTTAATTTCTGACTTTGTTTCCAGGGCAAAAAAAAAAAAAAAAAAAAAAAGAAACTAGTGTTCTACAAGGTCCTTAAGCATGCTTTTAAACTACTTACCTTTATTTTGAAAAATAAAGACCCTTAAAAATACTTCATTTTGGTGCAAGGTTTTAAAAAGTCCTTAATTTTTCAGCATCACTATACTTGATAGGAACAATTTTTCAGTTCAATTTTTAAAACAAAAAATCGTTCTTTATCACCTAGAATTAGACCATGCACCGAGGGTAGAGCATTTTAGAAAGACAAGAATGGATGTGTATAAGGGGGCAGCAAGCAAGGAGTACATGTCCCTTCATTTATATATTGGTTCATTGGTTATATACATTAATATATGTAGGTAGATAGATGGTTCTTTTTAATTCAGATCTTACTATTCACGAATATAAAAAAAGGAGGAAAAAACTTGTCCTCATTTTTTCCCCCATTAGATTGAATTTCAGCACCTTATTTGCAATTTTAATGTTGTATGATTCTAATTTCAACTTTCCTCCTTAATGTGTGACAGACTCAGAAAATGAGAGATAGATGAATGATATTTCACTGGACAATAGACTATATTAATAATTTTTTTAGTGCTAACATATTTAAAACTTTAATTGTGTTTAATTTTTCTTCTCTTTATTTTTTAGTGCTGCAATTCTCTTAAGCTATCCTGGAAAACCCAAGATTCCTCTTGAATATGTCATTGTTGAGGTAAAGTTATTTCATACAATAGCTTTAATTGATGTATTTGAGTTAAAGAATCCTAAGAACTGGTTGCAGAAATATTTATTTGATAATGTAAAAATTTCAGTTTTTTTCATTCATGCCTTGTGAGTCTTGAGAATTTGTGCCTATATTTGAGTGCTTGATACATGATGACTTTTTCCTCCTTTATAATTTGGAAAGTAAGATAAAGTTTTAACATTTTTAAGTAATATTGCTGCGCTTAAAGATTTTTTATTTTTTAAAAAAAATTTGCTTTGGTTTATAAATTTTAAATATCTGTTAGATGAAAAAATAACTTTTTGCTTCAGATTTTTTTCCCCTTTAAAATAATTTTATTTATTCTTTTATTTTATTTTTACTAGAGTAGAAATATTCCTAAAAGGTTTATAATAAAATTTAAATAAAGTATTTTTTTATGCTGCGAAGCTAACTGGGCATATTTTAGAGAAAAATTCTCATCCACCCTTTGTGGGAAGGAGAACAATATTCAACTTTATAGGCAACAAGTAACATAAGTTATGACATTACAGTCTGATATCCATACTATCTCACCTAGGAATAAAATAGTGGAATATAGGAACTAGCTGTTTGTGAAACTCATTGTGGTTGACGAAGAAGGAAAAAAATTTAAGATTGCTAAAGCAGTTGTCCGTACACTTTTACTCTTCCTAATTATAAGTTTTCACATTTGTGATATTTTTCCATAAACATTGAATATTCTTCTTCTCATTGGCACGGCAGTCCATGAGGGGCCTTGGCCTTCTCAACAAGCCTATGCCAAGACATTCTTCCCTTAGCCAAGATTCTCCAGTTTATTATCTTTAAAACTTGCAGGTTCTTTTCAAGGCGGTCTAAAAATCTTATGTTTGGCCGTCCTCTTTTTCTTGTACCTGTTGGCCTGGCACTGAAAACTCTTTTGGTTGTCTTGCCATCCTCCATTCTTATAATGTGGCCTGCTGGAAAGTAATGTTGACTTGGTGTTGTGGTTTTTGTGTGTTGTCGATCCCGAGAGCTATGCCGGTCCGGAGCTTCGGCTCCTGGTAGGGTCACCCAAGTCGGACAGCCGGATGGGGAGACACCAGACAAAGAGGAACACCTTGGTCCTCCAGGTTGGGGGTTAGGCGTGGGCCTAACAACCTCACCCTGTAAAAAAAAAAGCAATTGTTACGAGTTCACAAAAAGCTAAAAAACATTGAATACTATTACACTAATAATTTAACTTAAAATATGTGATGGGTATTATTAAACCACCAACCGTTCTGCATGTAAAAAATAGCATTTCAACCTGCAGTCTTCTCTGCAAATCAAAACCAGTTTTTCCATGTTAGGGGAATTGGGGAGAAACATTCTCTGAAATTTTTCCATTTACTGAACTGCCAGTGGGTTAATTAAGAGTGGGATTTTCTTTTATCCAGCCGACATTTCCCTCTTAATAGACTGGATAGTTGGGAGCTTACTGTAATTGCTATGATTACTAGACTTTTTTTTAAGAAGCTTGGAAGTTAACCTCTCTGAGATCTTGGATTTAGAAATCCTTAGATTTATTTAGCTGAGGGATCTTGAGCGAAAGGATGACCACTGACCTTGAGGTTGGGTGACAAGGGGGAAAAAAATTTAACTTTGAAACGTTTAAATTGGAGTTGTCACTGCTGTGGAAAGATGTTAAAAGAAGTGTGAGGTTAAGCAAATGTCCTAGATTTTCTGTGTTTTTAGAAATAAATAATTAAATTTTGCTTTTTTTCGAAATAAATGATTGAATTTAACTTTTTTTAGAAATAAATCGTTGGATTTTGCTTCAACATTATTAAAATGTGTCATATTTTCCTTCTCTTAAATATCCACCAAAGGAGAGCAAAATTTCTCTCTGATGTTATTTTAAAGCAAAAATACCTTTAATCTCCCTATGTTAATTTAAATCTTGATTGATAGTTCTTAAACGCTATGAAAATAATAACTTTTGATGTTTTAGTATTAAATTAATAAAATATGCTTTTTAATAAAGAGTTTTCCTTTCATAATGTTAAAATTTTACACCATTTCTTTGCTTTGAGTTTTTATAATGAGTTTGCTGAGCTTTGAGTTTTTCTATGCAATGAGTTTTTATAATTGTGTAACATATGATTAAACTAAAGAATTTTGGTAGAATTATGGTATACATTTATTTAATAAGTGTTGATTTGTTATTAGAAATATCCCCAAAATTATGATTTTAGAAATGAACTCAAGAAAACTATTTTTAGCTTTCTCATGCTTTCAATTGCCATTTTAAAAGTTTAGGCAACCATTTAATATCTATTTATAATTATTAAGTTTGTAATATAACTTCCTAAAATATTTTAAAGTGAGAGAATAATAAATCAATTAATAATTTTTTTTCTTTTTTTTAATCTTTGTTTTAATTTCAAGTTCTGTTAGGGGAAATTTTCAAATTACCTGCAGTCTGCTTAGGCTCACTTTTTCTTGAACTATGTAAACTGCAACCTAGTACAATTCCTCATGTTGTATCTTTTCAAGTTGCTTTCTTTCAATTTTTAGTATTTTATTTTAATTAGCAAGCATGCAATTATGTAGTGTTATTAGCTATAATAATTAAAACACAGCATCTTCCCTCTCTGTTATTCAGTTTATTATGTTTCACATTAACCAAAATTTAAATACTGATTAATAAGAATATACAAAGCAACCAAAAGTATTATCAACAATTAAATACATATTTGACTTACTTTCTGATGACGTTTGATTTATTTTTTGAAGCAATATCAGGTTTGTGATTCATAAATGAATTGCAGGAATTATATGTCACTTTTATGTGTTTAAGATTGACGCATGAATTATTAACTTTCCAAATTAATTTAAATTAATTTCTGAATTTATTAAAATTGTTTGTGAAAGCACATGTCTGACTCCAAATTGTATATATTCAAAATTAATTTCTGTAATAATAGTAGGAATACCATTAAATTAGAAATTGAATTTTGGCTTTTAATAATAAATGACTTTTATCAGAAGTATTTATTTAATCAGTTTAATATTTATATTTTTTTTAAGAAACTGATTACTGTTTTTTTCCCCTTTTCTTTTTTTAAGCATAACTGTTCCTGGTTTTGTAATAGCTATTGCTAATCAGTATTTTAATAATGTAGATAATAAAAGGGAAGCAATATTTAATATTTGTTTGTAACTAAAAAAATTATAGATTTTTTTTTAAATATATTGGTGTACCTTAATATTATTTTGATTTTGTACTATATGTCTATTATTTTAAACCCTTCTTTGAATCATAAATTTTCTTAACTTTACATAGCTAGCTCAAGCAGTGGAATTAATTTATGAAAGATTAGATACAATGAACATTGATTGTATAAATAGGTCAGTTTATTATTTTTTAAGAATGTTCAGAATTTTTTGAATAATTTTTAGCCAACATTTTTTGATTCAAGTGTATTTTAATTAATCAAACTAAAATTTTGGCTATGATAGTTTATTAATTTTTTAGCTAGATAAATGTAAGCACTTAGTCTACGACATTAACAGTTCTTGTAGCTTTATCTTTTAACAGCTATGATAAGAATGCCCACATATTTTAGTATCCAGTTGTATAATGGGAAAATTTAGATTTTGTTTAGCTAAATAATATAATCAGTTTTGTTTAGTTATAATAAATTAATGAATAAATAATATTTATTGCAATTAAATGTCTCTGCTATTTCAGATTTTCTAGTTGGTTTGCTTATCATTTAAATAATTTTCAGTTTTGTTGGAATTTGGATGACTGGAATGACTGTATTAGTATGGACCCTTTACTTCCAAAACCTGTGTTTGTTAGAGAAACCCTGCATAAATCTTTAAGGTAAATGAATCAACTATTCAATTTAAATACATAATCAAGATAATGTTAACTGATTCTATTTGCGTCAAAATCATTCCTTGCAAAAATTTTTCAAATTAATTGCTTAGTTATCTGTATGGAAACAAAAAGAAATCTTTTAAATTATCTGAAAGTAGCAAAATTCAGAACAAAATAATTCAAAATGCAAAAAATATTTAAAAGTAATTTTTTTGTATTTTTTTTTTTTTAAATTCAATAAAATATTTCCTATTCTATAGAATAAATGTTTGTAACATTCAGTATAATTTTATGTACTAAAATCCTTTACAATTAGTGGATTAGTTATCAAATCATTCGTAAATTTTGACCAAATTGTAACAAATTACTCAGACTTTGAAATGATTCAAAATGCAAAAATTATTTAAAAGTAATTTTTTTTTAAATTCAATAAACTATTTCCTATTCTATAACTAAATTCAATAAACTATATCCTATTCTATTTCCTATCCTATTCTATATATTTCATTGCCTTGTCAAACTATTGTTTATGTGTTTAAATTGTTAATTTTATTTATGGCAAGCTGCAAGATATTAACATAAGTCTGTTCAGCCAGTACGCATTTTAAAGGTTGCTTTGGAAGGGCATTTTGTTCCAGTGTACTTCATTATCAGGGTGGCCACCCACCTGGAAAACCTTGAAAACCTGGAACTATCAGGGAATTCTTTTATACTGGAAAAAACCTGGAAATATCAGGGAAATTTGGATAAAAACCTGGAAAAATCAGGGAATTTTAAAGAAAAGCTGGAAATTTTTCTTTGATAATTTTTTTAATTTCACTAATTTAAATTATTTGCTAATTTTCTTAATTTAAATTATTTCATCCATTTTACCCACTTTTTTTTAACGGAAATGTATCGCCAAACAGTTGAAATACTATCAACTTAGCAATACTTTGCTTGCATCAAAATTTGCTCCATTACAGCTGTTAAACTAGAATGCCACATAAAATTCTCCTACTGTTGCTAAACGAATGCAGAAACCTTTGACCGCTATGGGACTGTGCAATTTAGGAAAGATTCTGGTGTAGGTGGAAAAAGATTTAGGATAGTAGCTTCTATTTTTAAATACTGTCTTTGGGCTGAATCCATTTATGGCTCAAGTTTGTTCCGATGCTTTGGTGGTTATTTTTTTTCTCGATTTTGACAAAATGTTTTTGTATTTTAACTTTATAAAATTCTCCAAAAATTAGTTGGTTAAATTTTATGATAATAGATTTTATATCGCACTCTTTTTCTTTTTCTACTCCCATTCAAAGAAATCTGTGAATTATTTTTTCTGAGCAAACCAACGAATCACACATTTTTTTACAATCTCTAACAGCAATGTTTGTCGACAAATTGTTACAATTGTTGCATTAATGGCAATTTTTTCTATTTCATTTTAACCTCTTATAACATATTTTAATTATATGATTTTTGATTCAAAATTTTGTACCAAAACATTAAAAAAATAAATAAAAAATCTTGAAAATTGTCAAAATAAATAATTTTTTTCAAGTATGATATGTTAAAAAAGTAACATTTTGAATAAAATATTTTATAATATAGACACTTTTCTTGTACACATCCTATACTTTATAAGAAAAAAGAAACAAAAACCTGGAAATTTTAAGATTTTTATCTGGAAAAATCAGGGAAATTTGAAATCTGATTCGAGTGGCCACCCTGATTATGTGTCCCCCCATCATTATTAAACTCAATATACTTGTATTTGATCAACCAATAAAACATTTTGACCTTTATTATACTGTGAATTGTAATATTTAATTACATCAGACAGAAGATATCAAATTTCTGAATTTTATAGGCTGACTGTAAGTCATATTTGACAACGTTTCCAGATTTTGTGTATAATTTTATTTTTGCAAAGTTGTTACTTTATTTATGCATTTGTTTTTATTTAATTTATAGATTTCTTAATTTGTTTATGCTAAATATTGTTATACATTAAAAATATAAACAATTAATCTAAATAAATTCCACATACATGTAAGTGTGTAATAGTTATTGAATTGTTAAACATCCAGTAAAAAAATATTTCTATCTCACATTGTAATTCAAATGTCATTTCTTTACCATTTTGAAAAACTCTCAGAAAAAGTAAAAGTTGCCAGGTGTGCCATAAGTTGGACAAGCTTGTATTAAAAACGAATTAATCTTCGATGGCTCATAATGTTTGTTTCTTTATAATTTTTAATAATATTTTAATATGCATAAGTAAGGAATAACTAAAACACTATTTTTGATTTCAGATTAATTTTATTAGGGAAAAAAAGTAGGAAAAAATATTGAAGGAAAAAACATTTGTCAAGTTTTACCAATTTTAATATATATATATATATATATATATATATATATATATATATATATATATATATATATATATATATATATATATCAATCAGCGACCCCCTTCCAGCCTGCCAAAGTAAATTTATTAAATGTGACAGGTCCGTGGTAATAAAAAGGTTGGGGAACACTGGCCTAGATAACCTAACAAAGTTATGGCAAATCTCAAATTTCTGAGTTCAGGATCATTTTTCTGTTCAAACACTTATGATTATATTGTGAGGGAGGGGGGAAATTTCTCACACAATATCTTTTATTATACATGTCATTAAGTTTATATTAATATGGTTCATCTACATAAAGCTATCTTCAAATTCTTTTATGTGAAAAGTTTTATAATAAATATGTGTATAACTTTTTATTTCATCATTCTTAGTTAAATCTCCATAAAGTATAGCAGGGCTGGTACGAGACCATTAAAAGCTGGCTCAGACTACCGTAACATAATCACGAGTGGTCCCCTAGACCAGTGTTTCCCAAAGTGTGGTACGCGTTCTTATGTGAAATATCTTACAACAAACAAAAATTTCAAAACATTTTATTTAAAAATAAAGCAAGGGAAGTGGTTAAGTTATATAGTCAGGGTTTTATTGTACTTAAAATCAATAAGTAAAAGCAGATTGTTCAAAACAATTGTTGATAAGTCACTCATGGACAATTAAGAATAGTGCATCCTTTTCTGTTTACTTTGAAGTAAATGTTTTAATCGTTTATATTTTCAGTCAATTTGTGTTCAAATCCTGAGGATAAACTGCAGATTTATCGAGAGAACTTTGAACAAGCATACATTGATGCGACTGAGGCGTTTTATCGTGAAAAAGCACCTGAATATTTGGAATCAAACACTGTACAGAATTACATGAGGTATGCAGACCAAAAGCTGAAAGAAGAAGAACAGCGTGCTGCTAAGTATCTGGAATCCTACTCTGGATCTATACAAGCCGTATGTGTTAAACCTCTTCTTGTTAATTTTTAGTAATTAATGAAGATATAAAGTAAAAACATTATTCATATCTGACAGGGTGAAACTGAAATGTTTTTGTATTGCAAAGTAGAAAATAAGGTTGAGACAATAATTGAAACTAAAAAGTTCAAAAATTGTAGATCAATTTTAAGTCACTTAATTTGAACCATTGTTGGCAAAGTTTTGAACACAACTATGTTTTTGCTGCCCTACCCATACCTGCCAGGTCTCTTGTTTTTTAACGAAGACTCCTGTATTTTACCAGTATCTCCTGTTTACCCCTATATTCTCAAATTTCTCCGTATTTGTTGAAGAAATTTTTTAAAAAAAAATTGGCAATGAAATATTTGCTGATGACAAAAATACGTCTCTTATTCCTCAACAGATAGTACTATTGCCGGTACTACAGTATGTTGAGTGTTAATAGTTTAAGTACCCCCTGCAGTCAGGCTAATCTTGTTCAGGATTGTTCACATCCTTCTCCCAAAAATAGCGAAATAGTATCGTCGGATATCATGTTATGAGGGCGGAGCCAAGTGCCAACTCCTGGTGAACGAACTATGACTGTAAACCCTAAATTGGGCCGTCTGTTTAACAGCGGTTATAAAATAATTTAAGTAATTATAAAGAATGGTTTGAAAAATCTTCTTTAGATGAAGATTTATATATACATATTTTTTGCTAAATGTAAGGGCTTATACCATTTCCAATTTTGAATTTTTCTTTTTGACTTTCTCTTTCTTTTATGAATAATATGTTAAAACACTTTACTCGTAGCCTAAAAAATGTCAATAGTAAAATCTCAGTTATTTTATTTATATAGTGTTTGTAGGTATGGCCTTCCACCCAGAAACTGCTTTACATGTTCCGTTACTCTTCTGTTCTATAAAGCTAGATTTTGTGCGATATCTAAAAATTATAAACGAACATGAATAGGCTTTAAATTTTTTTTTCCTTAATTGTTAAACGATCATCACATTAAAATACTCCATGTCTTTTTTTTCTTATCAGGTTGTTTTTACCTATTTTATTTATCTAATTCAGTATTAAAGTTATCCAATTAAACTCAGAACTAATGAGGTTTAGTTTGTTTAAATTTTAAGTGAAAACATACTATATTAATTACACCTGCACTTGAATGTGTTAGGATCTCGGTCTCGTGTGTTCTGAAAGGGCTTCCTGTGTTAAGGAGGTGAGATTTTCCGTCTGGACATTCTGAATGATACTTATGGTGAGAGGAACGAGATCCCTGTGGCAGATTTTTTTTCTGACTTTCTGCGACATACCTCTCTAACACTAACATCTTTCTGTTAGATACTTAAAAATAACAAATGTGCATGTTGCTAATTTAAAGTAACAGAAGCGTTAACTTCTAAAAAAATAAATTAATAAAATAATTTTTTAATTGAATGTTTTTTTTATTTTTGATTCTAATATTATGAGTGATATTCTTGCATTTTGTAGGAAGATTACACACTAATTATTTCCTTTTTTTGCATTTTGTAATTCATCATCACATTAAAAAAATCTTGAAATTTGTAGCAGTAACTACCGAAAACACGATCAACAAAGAAATAACGCGAGTCAAACTCTTCATAAAGGGGTTACTAAATGCATGTTTTCATTTCAAGATGCAATTTTTGTAATAAATAATATTGTATTAAAAATATTGGATTTTAAAAGCTATCAGTAGTATCAGTATCAATTTTTTTATTTCATTATTCTCAAATTAAAACAGAAAAACCACAAACCTTTTTTTTTCCCTCTCTAATGTGCAAGAAATGCATCTTTTTAATATAATTCTGAACAAAATATATAATCTTTCGAAAAATTTCTGCAGAAAAGAAATGTAAAATTTTTTATTTTACAAAGGAAAAATCTTTCTGCAAGACCTCAGTAACGTTCTGTGACAATGTCACCGTGATTCTCCCTCGGTGGTAGGAATAAAGATTGAAAAGAATAGAAGATAGATAAAAAAAAAAGTGGAATTCGGACATTTTTACAAAATTATGGGATGTTTGCTTATTTTAAAGTTGGTTTAAAAGTTGCTCAAATTTGTCACAGTAGCAATTTTATAATGTTTATCGCTCCTTAAACACACTAAACTATTGTTAAATGTGGATCCTTAAAATATAGTTTGAAAAAAAACCCACTTATATTAAGAATTGTTATATCCGTTCTGTCTTGTCTTGTTTGCCATTAGTTGTAATTAAAGTAACTTGTGTATATTTTATCTGATGGAGTCTAGTAGAGCCTAATTCTTTGTAATATAATATAATTAAATACAATTCACTTAACAAATCACATATATTAAGTAATTTAATGTATGTGATTTGTTAATTGTAAGAAATTTCAGTCCATGTCCTAAACTTGGTGTTGTTATCCAGTTTAATGTGTACTATGAGAAACACTTTAAAAAGTGAATGAATAATGAAAAAACAAGACTTTTTTTATTCTACTGCGAAGTAAAAAGATTTTGACTGTTAGTAAATTATTTCCATTACAATAATGTAATTATAATTTCTAATTATAACTTCAGGTATCAGGGTTACCCTGAAACAGGAAATGTGACTCAAAAAGTCAAGGAAAATAAATTAATTTGAGGTAACTAAAATATAGCTGCCAACTCTACTGGATTTTGCTATTTTCTCCTGGTCTACTGGTTCAATAAAAATCCTCCTGGTTTTTGTACATTTTATGAAATTCTCTAAAATTTAGTAAGTTTCCTTTAAAGATCCCTATTGAAATAGAATTTTGGTGCATATTGTTGCTTGCTGGAATATTTAAATAAGTATCACTAATACATAGTGAAGCAAGCCTCATTTATAAAATTCAGTTAACTATCTTCGAGGAATTAAATGCCTATTACTATTCAAAATTATGAATAAACATAATATAACATTTCAAGTTTATTTAATGTGAAATCATAACTGGAAAATATTGTAGTTTTTCTGTTTTGACGACTATAAAAATCCCTAAAATTCCCTATGTGTAATATATTTTGCAACAATTATCATGAAATTTATATTTCGTAAAATCTACTGGATTTTTTCCTATCCGTGTTGGCAGCTATGCTAAAAGTTCTAATTGTTAATTTTCAACTGGATAAGCACTATGTAATATATTTTATGTATAAGATATAACTGCTAAATTAACATGCAACTGACTACAGAGGGTCGGGGAATTATTAAGAGTTGTTTATTGCTCCAAACTGCTTTAATTACTACTTCAAATCTCCGAAACATCTATTTGTATATTGCAACTAATGTTTACCTTTGCGTGTATGAATGAATCTCAATAAACTACAACAGATACATTCAACTACAGCCAAAGTGAATGTGACAGAAACTAGCGTTAAGAGGATGCAGTGTCAAGAAAAGAAATCCGACCAGTCTCTGCACTTAACTCTGGCACTTGAGGCATTGCTTTTAGGGAGGGATGATTGGTAGATTAATCTCTAGAGCTTCAGATTCTCAATCACTCTGCCATGGCACTTTTTTGTGCCTCCAAATCTTAGAAATGATATAGTAAACATTATAATCTTTTTTTTTTATGAGTAAAATTGAAATGAAAGAAAAATATTTATATTTTTTTTCCACGTTTTAACGGCGTGAACATCTTTGACAGTGACAGTCCTTTCTTTTTGTTTACTTTTGTTTCAAGTATAAAATTATATTAAACAGAGTTACAAAATTAGACAAAAATTATAGTCTTCTGTGTTAGCTAGCTGAGGCAGTTTGTTATCATTTTTAAAATGATAACAAATTTATTAAAATGATTTACTTGATATGTATGATTACTCTTTTATGTGATATGTTTCTTTTGTCTTTACTTAATTTTTTTTCTGTATATTATATTTTTTAATTGAAATAAAATGTGCAATATAATATATAAATTATAAGTATTAATTTTTTGTAGTTCACTGTCTATTTTGACCATGGCACTGTTAGCAACTGCGATATTAGACTGTAATTTTTTTTTAATATATCTGAAAAATCTGGAAAAGTCAAAGAACTTTGTTCTTCTATTTGAATGGCAAACCTGTTTGAAATTCTCTGTTTCGTCTATCGATAGATAGTATTATTATAAATATATGTATTAATAGATGGGTAAAAGGGTAAAAGAATTCATGTTTTTAATCGAGACCCTGCTTTTAGTAAAAAGATATCCAGAATTCTAAGGACCTGCTGTTTCCAAAATCTAGCAGAGTCACGATTATTGTTTTTTTTTTTTTAATGATTTTTTTTTTATTTCAAAAAAATTCCCTTTTATTATTCTATTTTTACTGTTGAAGTCTATTGCTGTATTAAATTTATTTTCAATCTAAGTTCGGTGGCATTCTATTTTATGCTTTTTTTCTTTCTTAAAACAGTCATTAGTTGCCTTTCCAAAAACTACAAGTCTTACTGAATGTGACCAGCACAGGATCTGAAGCCAGGTCACCCAAAGATTTTGACGACAGCACTTTATTTTGGGTTAATCAAGAATTTTCACTCATGTAAGCACATTTACTTTTTTCACTTTTATTTAAATGTGATATTTGATTTAATAGTGCACCCCGTGGCAAAATCGCGGTAACATTGTCACAGAATATTGCAGAGTTCTTGCTGAAAGAATTTTCTTTTAGGAAGTAGAGAATTTTGCTTTTTTAGAAGTAGTAAAGAATTATGGTTTTCTACAGAAATTTTTTATCTCTAAAATTATAATTATAATATGCCTTTTTTGCACACCAGAGGGGAAAAAAATGATTGTAATTTTTCTATTCTTATTTGAGAAGAATGAAAAATATAGAATGATGAAGTAAAAAATTTCTTTCCTTCAGAAATGTTGAAACTCTTGTCCAGCTAGTCTTGACATACGCTTCTGAAGCTTGGACAATGACAAAATTGGAAGAAAATTGTATCGCAATATTTGAGAGAAAGATCTTGCTGGTTATACTTGGTGGTGTAAATGAAAACAATTACTGGAGAAGGAGATTTAACTTTAAACTGTACAAAATTTATAAACAACCTGATATTATTAAGTACATAAAAATAAATAGAATGAATTGGATCGCCCACATGATTCGAATGAGTAAACACAATAAAAAAAGATACTGCTTTTTAAACCCACTGGAAAAGGAAAGTGGGGAAGGAGGCAGTTGAGATGGGCTGACTCAGTGGAGTCAGCCCATCTGTAATTCCTCGCAGTAAATCCAGTAATTTTCTCGCAATTAATGAAAAAAATTGGAGATCAAAGATAAATCGGAAGTCGTCATGGAGAAATCTGCAGAGGAAGGCATTGTCTCACATTGGGCTGTCTGGCCAACTATGATGATGATATTGGTTTTTCTGTGTTTTGGCAGAATTCCTTTTTATTTATTTTTTCAATTTAATTAAAGATTATCTCTTTCCTGAATTCTTGAAAAAAGATCTGGTTTTTTTGCGCTTTTTAGTGTATATGCAAAAATAATTTAAAATTACTTTCAGGTGATTTAAAATCACAGGTCGTAATTTGTATTCACAATATTTTGAATTGAAAACCATGATCTATATTCATGGGAGTTCAAATTACACATCACAATTCATATTCCCATGATTTAAAAATTTCACATAAGGATTCGGATTTATCCAATTTAAAATCAAGATTTTTATCAATTTAAAATCAAGATTACACAATATAATAAAGAGACTCGCATTGGTATATTTATTTAAAGGCTATTAATATTCTGTGGGAGTATGTTTTCTCCTTTCACTTTTTAATTTTTTGCTCAAATTTATGTATTTTTTCAATTATTTAAAAATTGTTTTGCATATACTTTAGATATCCATTTTCTGCTTCTTTGGTTTTTTACTTTTCTCATCCAGGCTACCTTTATTTACCTTTATTTGTCCTGCAAAATTTTGGTAAATTCCTAACATTAGTTTTAACTATTCAGTTCACAGCCTTTATTCTCTTGGTATATTAATTTGCTACGATAAGATAAACTTTTAATGGTTCACTGTTAGTTGCCAAATACACTTGGAATTTCTTCAATTCTGTAAAAACTCTTAGATTGTCAATTAGTGCCTTCTTCCACTGAGATTTTCAAAATTTAAAGATGACTAATTAAAATTATAAATTAAATTAATGTCACACAGTTAGGTAAGACTTAAATAAGTTCTTTTCCTGAAGAATCTCAATTTCATTGAAAGTGTAGCTTAGAACTCCTCTTACACTAAGTTCTTCAATTGAAAGAAGAGTTGAATTTCGACTCTTGAAATAGGCTATATATTTTGATGCCATAAGCTTTTCAAAGTTTTTTTTTATGATTAAACTTTTTTCTATTTCAATCCTTAATTTTACTTAATTTAAAAAGCCTTAACGCTTTTATATAAAATATTATATAATAGTTCAAATACTAAGTTATTGTCAAACATGAGGATGTTATATGCACTATGTCATGTGCTTTAAATGTTCACTATTTATGCAAAAATACCTTTCTATTTTTAAAAATAACCTAGAATAATTTTTGTTATTGAATTTTAAGACGTCAGATTATTGTTAACCATAAACTTATAAAAAATTATCGGAATAGCAGTCACATCTAATCACTTTATTATGAATTATGTGATTTATTAGTTTGAATTATGTGATTTACACTATGTAAAAGTTACTAATTATTACATGATTAAGACTATTAAATTGCCATGTGTAAGTAAACTGCATTTTATTTCAAAAATATTTCATAAAATCATTAAAAAATTATTTAGAATGTTTGCAAATTATTTTGAGGATAGATAAATATGTTTAAAGCACTTAATTTTTTTATTCTTTGTTAAAATAATTGTGCTATTTCAATTGTTACATTTTAAAATGCATCTTTCCTTTTTCTTAAATTCATTCTCAACTTATCTAGAGTTTCATTATAGTGCAAATTAGTGAAGCTGAAAAATATTCCATTTTTAAAATTTATTCTTAGATTTTATCCTTTGTGTTAATAGATTAGGCAGAGCATGTTTTTAATGGCTCATCTCATCAAAATAAAGATTAACTGTATTCTGAATCATTTAGCATAAGGCTGTTGCTAAAGGTCAACTCATTATAGTCAAAATTTACAACAATCACACAATTTTCTCTGTGTCTTATGCCTTTAGAGAGACCGTAAAAAACCTTTTTTTATAGTATCTCATAGTTACGACTCTATTGGATTTTTCCAGTTTTTCCTGGTCTACTGGTTTAATAAAAATTCACCTGGTTTTTTCACCTTTTAGAAAATTCGATAAAATTGAGTAGGTTTCGTAAAAAATCCCAATTGAAATAGATATTTTGCACATATTATTGCTTCCTTGAATATTAAAATAAGTATTATATATAATAAAGGTAGTCCCTTATATAAAAATCAGTTTAAAACTGCTTTTGACCTAAAATATTCAGTTTATTTTTATCAGAACTCCCTTTTTAAATTAATTAAAAAATACTTTAACTACCTTTGATGAATTAAATGCCTCTTACTATTCAAAATTGTGTGTAAACATAATACATAGCATTTTAAGTTCATCTAATGTCAATCCTAGATACACAATATTGCATTCTTTCTATTTTGATAACTATAAAAATCTCTAAAATTCCCTATGCGTAAAGTATTTACATTATGCAACAATTATTATGAAATTTATATTTCTTAAAATCTATTGGATTTTTTCCTATCCATCTTGGCAGCTATGGTATCTATATTAAATCTTCCTAGTATTGTTGTAGTCTACTGAACAAAGTATTTGAAAATTTGGGGCGAATTTTTGTATCAGGGCCAAAATTTGCTCTTGTAGACACTTTCCAAATTTCAGGATGATACATTCAATGATTCTTGAGTTATGAGAGAGACAGACAGGCAAACTCTTCCTTTTATTATTATAGATAATACAAAGTATACCCCTTTTTAAAAGAACTCATACCTGCCAAGTCTCCTGTTTTGTAACGAAGACTCCTGTATTTTACGACTATCTCCTGTTTACCTGTATATTCTCGAATTTCCCCGTATTTATTGAAGAATTTTTTAAAAAAATGTTTGATAAAATATCCATTGATGGCAAAAATACTTCTCTTATTCATCAACAGAGGGTGCTAATGCCAGTACTGCAGTATGTTGAGTGTTAATTGTTTAACTTGAGCCGTGATGACTCAAGGGATAGAGCGTTCACCTTCTAATGAGGTAAACCCAGCTTTCAATCCGAGCGATGACTGGTCAATACGCATTCCGCATCCGGCTGGCGCCCACCACAGTTCTGAAATATTCTCAGTGGTAGACGGATCAAGGATTAGATTCCCCTTCCTTGATGGGAGGTTCTCGTTTTCTTCCTCTCCATCTAACTCAAATGCGAGTTGATTGCATCAAAAAGCCCTCCTTAAAGGCAATTTTCTCCCACTACTTGATCCACGGGTTCTCTTGTCTTGCAGGTGTTTGATAAGACATCTATTTCTGCAGAATCTTTAATTTTTTTTGAAGGAGAATTTCTTCCCTTTATTGATGACATTGAAGCTAACTTTGAATATGCACTTTGGTTGAGTGTCTATGGATTGTATGTATAACTTTCTTTTTTAAAACTGCTAATAATATAATTAAAAATTTTGAGAAATAGTGATCAAAGTTCTTTTTCTTATGTATCTTTCAGTTCACAAATTTTTGAGAGAGGGAACAATAACCCCCAAAATAATTCTCTTCTTAAAGCCAAACACTCTGTTTTTATAGTTACATTTGCTAAAATTTCAATCAAGTGCCCATTGGCTTTTCCAAACTTTATTCTACCAAATGTTACTCAATTAGAAAGTAATGCAAGAATTTCAATACCCAAAAGTTCTATGATCGAGGAGTTTTTTCAATGATGTATTTTCATTAAAGAAACCATTTCGCAAAAACTTTCTTGTCAAATTCTTGTTTCTTAATCAATTTGTTTCCTGTTAAAAAAAATTTGCGACTGAATGTCATGTGACATTTAATTTATTTGCAGTACTCCACTTCCTAATTTTAGAATCACTTGTTTCAGTCAAAAAAAAATTCTGTGCTATTTAATTTAGTTAAGGAAAATCTCTGAGCAGCATAATAAGGAGTTACTGAAGTCATGTATTCGTATGTCTGAAGATATGCATTACATTTTTCTTCCTTTTTAAAAAATTTCAAATTGGTCATTTAATTTAATTGTTATTTTCTAAAGAAAAACTTACCTTGATCTTAAAAAATCATGTCATATCAAATCATATCACAATCAAAACATGAATCTAATCACATAAAAATTATAATTTCTTGCAGCCATGTACTCTTTTATCTAAAAACTAAATAATCTTTGCCTTTTTTTTTAAAAAAAAATTGAAATATTTAAAGAACAACTAATCTCAATATTTACTTTATTTATTCATTTCTTTTTTTGGGTGAGGGGCAGTTTTCAATTAAACTCATTTATAAAATTTTGAAAAATTAGCAGAAAATTTCTTTTTTTTAATTTTCCGAATTTAAGATAACTATACGGTCTACCTTCAATATGAATTTTCTTTAAATAGTTTAATCAGAAAACTAAATCATTTATATTTATTTAAATGTAGAGAGATTTTTAACTTATCAAATAAAACGATTTTTTTGTTCTGATCACCCATCAGAATAACATTGCCCTAGTCAAATGTCAGCTGATAACAGAAAGAAACTCATTTTATTTCTACCAATCTATCTTCTTTGTAATTTCTCTATGTATTTAAAAATAACTCATCCGTTTACATAAGTTATTAATAACTAGAGTTAGTCTTATTCCTTCAATTTATGAATTATACAATGTGCTTTGCATTCACATTTTTTTGAAATTACCCATAATGATTTTTATTCAAGCAAATATAAGAATTCATTGTGATTTGTATTTACATTATCCACATTGCATTTCATTTTGACATGAATTGCAAATAGAACACATCATGTTTGAGAATTTATGAATCAGTGATAGCCTATAAATAAGTGTCAAAAAGTGTCAACGGGGGACAAACAAAGTATATTCATCCGTAGAATTTGAAAAACTTTTACTTATTGTGTTATATACTTAAATTTAATTTTAATTTGACCATCAAAACCCTGTTATAAAAATTAATTTATTTTACGGAGATAAAAAAAACCAGGAATGTAACTTTTTTGCTTAATGTCTTTTAGAATTTTATATCTTTTAATGTTACTCATCTGTTTTATTCTTTCTAATATTAATCTTAATGCCAAGAAAAAATCATTTTGACCATAAATAAAAAAACTATTATTTTATGCTGATATATATGCATGTGGGTTAAATAAATAATTTCTTATTTCACAAGCTTAAGAACAAAGAAGAGAAATTAAATTTAAAAAGAGAAGAAAAAAAGTTGTAGTAAGAATTTACATTTTATTTGTCTCCGTTCATTGGAGCATTTTATTTGCTCCTATCCTTTAATGGAGCACATTTTAAAGAGACTTTATTAGCTACAATAAATATAGGCGTAACTAGATTGTGAAAGTTAAATTTTTGTTTAAAAAAGTTTCTGTTTCTTAAGTTTATTTTTATGTTTAAACTGTATTTTTATGTATCTGACGGTCATTGATTGCTTGAAAAAGTTTTAAATTTTTTAGCAGGCGAGCGGGTTTGATTCAGTTCATGGTTCGAATTCCAGCCCTTCATCTTCTCCATCTTCACCTGCCAGCAGTTCATCAAGTGGAAGATCTAGCAGTTCATCTTCTGCAGCTGCACCTCCAACACCTCCTCTTAGCCGTAAGATATTGATTTACTATTTTATTTTTAATACCTTTCCTTAAGACCTTTTTTTTACGATAAATTTTCAAAAACAATTGGTTTGACAGATTTTATATATATATATATATATCAGGGTGGCCACTCGCCTGGAAAACCTGGAATTATAAGGGAATTTTTTTTATGCTGGAAAAAATTTGGAAAAATCAGGGAAATTTTGATAAAAACCTAGAAAAATCAGGGAATTTTAAAGAAAAGCTGGACATTTTTTCTTCGATATTTTTCCAATTTCACTAATTTAAATTATTTACTAATTTCCTTAATTTAAATTATTTCATCCATTATATCCACATTTTTTAGACTGAAATGTTTTTATCCATTATGACCACTTTTTTTAGACCAAACAGTTGAAATATCATCAACTTAACGATACTTTGCTTGTATCAAAATTTGCTCCATTATAACCCTGTTAAACTAGAATGCCACATAAAATTCTCCCATGGTTGCTAAACAACTGTAGAAACATTTGACCTCTATGGAGACTATGGGACTGCAATTTAGGAAATGCAAAGATTGTGGTGGAGGTGGATGAAGGGGTTAGGATATTTGCTTCTGTTTTTAATTTCTGTTCTTGGGCTGAATCCATTTATAGTTCAAGTTTGTTCCGATGCCTTAGTGGTAATTTTTTTCTATTTTGACAAAATGATTCAAAATGTTTTTGTATTTTTAACTTTATAAAATTCTCCAAAAAGTTTTGGTTATAACTTAATAATAATAGATTTTATGTCGCACTCTTTTTCTGAAAGCTTTTGTACTCCCATTCAAAGAAATCTGTAAATTATTTTTTCTCAGCAAACCAACCAATCATACATTTTTTTACAATCACTAACAGCAATGTTTGTAAACCAATTGTTGCATTAATACTATTTTTCTCTTTTTTATTTTACCATTTATAACATATTTTAAATTTAAAAAAAGTTTTTTTAATGAACTAACTATTTATTAATTAATTTTACTGTTTTGTCGGTAAATATTTGATTTCTTAATTCAAAATTCGAATTGTATAGTTATCACAATATCGGAAGTTTGTAAATGTTGCTTGCATTCCAGAGATGATATTGCCAAAACTATTCCTATTACCCTAAAAAGCAGACAAAGACTAAGGAATGTATAGGAAACATATTACATGATGTATAAACATAAAATATAAATTTTTTTTTATTCATGTGTGTTTAGTAGAAAGAAGGAAAACGAAATGTGGTGTTTTAGTTTTGCACTGTACAAGATTCTAGTTGTTAAAACAAAAACAATTAACCATGCTAACCTATAAACCCATGTGTTTAGTTAGGAATTCTTTAAATATTTTAATTTCAAATAAGAAAAAAACAAAAAACGAATAGGTATAAAATTTAAAGAATTTTATCTATTTTTTTCCCTATAGAGTATACAACAAAAAATTAGACAATTTTGCATTTGTGACATTTATTTTTGTATACTGAATCTCCTAAAATAATAATGCTAACTGAAAACAACATTATTTAAAAATTTGACTTGAGATATCGGTTTAAGGAAAATATGATATTAATGAATATTTCAGAAAGGATATTTAATAATTAAAATATATTCGGATGGAATATGGATTATTTTAAAAACAGAGCAACAGTTTATTTTAAGGAAATCAATCATCAAAAAGTAACGAAAACTTTATCCCACAAAAGTCATTGTACACTTTCAAAAAAATCTCCGCTTATTAGAAAATATTCTAATTTTCGTTATATTAACATTTAATAGAGTTTCCTTTCACATCTGCAATAGCTTTTATAAGTTTGTAAATAAATGTAACTAGTTTTTTTTTTTTGCTTGGCAAAATTCGAGCAGAATATTTTTTATTAAATTTTAAAGAAACTTTTACAACACTCAATTGTGAATTTATGAATTTTTCCACAAATTTTGTAATTTTAATCTTTGATATGAAGTCCTTCTTTTAAGCATTTTATCATATATTACAGTGCAATAGCACACAATAAACTAATTTAACAATATTCATTACTGATTTATCTCTTATGATGGCAAATAATCAACTTTCAAATTTGGTTTATTGTTTTACTACGGCCACGAGCCGTTTTTAAATGATAAAATAAAATCTTATGGAATTAGCAAACAAAAGTTAAAATATAATTTTGCTATCATAAGTTTGGTACAAAATTACAAATAAATAAATGATAAGTAATTAAGTAAAAAAATTAAAGCAATTGACGATAATTTTAATTCTAAAATCGGAAAACAATTAAGTGTACAATGACTTTTGTGGGGTAAAATTTTTGTTACAATTTGATCATTAATATCTTAACAATGAACTTTTGCTTTGATTTGCTAAGTATTGAACTAATATATTACTTGCAGTTTTGCTAAGAATAGATTATGCATCTTATTATCAAATACCCATTTTCAAATATTCATTTTAATTAATGAATTTTTATTTCCTATTTCAATAAAAGTTATAAAAAGTGAATGAACACTTTTGGGAGCCACTGTAACTATAAAAATTTACTGATATATAATCATCTGGAACGTTTTTCCTTTGCTTAAGGAAAATATATTAAACAATACTTGTCCAAGGTTTTATTGGTTATTCTGTTTTTGCCATTTGATAGATACACTTTGAGCAAAAACTACTTTAAATAACACATTTAAAATATTTTTATTCATTAAAAGCAATATAATCTACAAGCTAAACCTATTATTTTCTCCACATGTCTTAATTTTTTGAAAATTAATGTTGTACCAAAACATTAAAAAATAAAATAAAAAAATGAATTATATTTGAATTATATGAATTATATTTGAACAAAATGAATTATATTTACAAGATAATATGTTAAAAAAGTAACATTTTGAATAAAATATTTTATAATATCGATACTTTTCTAGTACACATCCTACACTTTATAAGAAAGAAAGAAAAATACAGACCTGGAAATTTTAAGATTTTTACCTGGAAATATCAGGGAAATTTGAAATCTGATTTGAGTGGCCACCATGATATATATATATATATATATATATATATATATATATATATATATATATATATATATATATATAAAGAATAATAGGAATAACTCAATTTAAATTAATATTTTTTATTTATTATTATTATATTCTTACTTTTATTTGTTAATTTTTGGATTTTTTTAAAATTAATTTAGAACTTTTTTGTTACCTCTTGACTAACCTTAAATAGCTTTTTGTTTCAATAATCTGATTTTTCTGATCTAGGTGCTAATCTTAAAGATTCAAAAATTATGATTTCAAAAATGTTGATTAAGTAGCACTAACTATGGTCAAGTTACTAAAAAAGTATTTTCTCTTAACTAGCAGACCTTACTTTTATTGATTTAGAGTTCTTGACCATCAAAATATGAACAAAAATTATAGAATTTGTTTCTTTAAATAAAAATTCAATGTATACAATTAATGTTCCTTATTCATTTTTAATAAGGTTTGAAAAGAAAATAAAATTGTAAGCTATACAAATTTTCACAGCATTTTATAAACTATGTATTTAAACTGTTCAAAATTTGAGCGAAAATGGTTGATTAATTTGAGTTATGACACTTGAGAAAAAACCATATTTTTAGAAATCTATTATTTAAGAACTATTTGATCAATTTCGTTCAAATTTCGTATTGTGTCATTTAAAATTTGATAGTTTAAAATAATGCATTTTTTTTACCATAAAATTTTTAAAAAATTGACAAGCAATTAATAAAATAACAAAAAGTTATTAAAAATAATTTTTTTACATAGAATTTGTTGAATAAAATAAATTTTAATTTATGTTCAGAAAGTTTTATATTTTTTTCTTGAAAGAATTCTGCTCACCTGGCTGAACTGTCAGGACCATAATTTCTGAATTGTGGCTACTCCCATGTTTTGATAAAATCATAAATTTTAACTTATGTTCAGAAAGTTTTATATTTTTTTCTTAAAAGAATTCTGCTCACCTGGCTGAACTGTCAGGACCATAATTTCTGAATTGTAGCTACTCCCATGTTTTGATGTACAAAATCCTAAATTTAAAAAGAAAAAGAAGAAAAAACAGAATACTTTATATAGAGCAGAGTTTTATTTTTTTTCTTCCTATTTCAGGAATGAATTATGTTTAATGTATTTGCTAGAAACTCTAATAAGAAATAAATCTTTTTACAGGGCCTAGGAGCACACAATTAGCCATGCTAGTAGATTTCTCCTTCTCAGCTCAAATGTCTCCAGGTCAAAAGGACGATGCACGTCCAGTGTCTTCGAGACTGCTAGCTCGCAATCCCTCTGTGTCTTACTGAGAACCAAGGCTGTGCCCGCTCCTCCGCTGGAACAGGTAAGTCTTTCATATTTATCTATTTTCCTATTTTAAATCTCCAAATAACGAAAGTAATTTTTTTGAATGGTTAATGAATAACGACTCGCAGTTAAGCATAAAAGCATAAAAATTTTCCAATATATTTTTACAAAACAATATATTATAGGATTATTTTATAATAAAAAATAACACTTTCAGTTTTAAACTGTTAATTTGTGATAAAAATAAAATATCAAATCGTAATAATACTAGAGAATAATAGAGGATGGTAAAGAAATATTACTAGTAAATATCTATAAATGGTTAAACAATAAGTAACTTATCTGTATTTGCTAATTAACGAACCTTATGAATTTTCTGGCCATAAGAATGTGTTGATACCTTTGAAAAATTGTTTTAGACCCTTTTGTTTATATGTTTCACCTAGAATTGATAAAAAACATATTGGTTTGAAAATTATAAATCTTCTCAAAGATAATTGTATTTTTATTCCATAAAAATTTTCATAAAAATATTTTTTGAATGAGAAAAAAAAAGTGGAGTGATTTAAGGTGCTTAGTATGGCCTGTTTTTATTTCAAATAGGACTTAATATAACATGGCACTGTTAAGAAAACTATTCTCATGCATAACGGTAATTCAACTTTTTAGTATTAATTCTTTTAATATATGTATAACACTTATAAATTATATATTTTATTAATAAAAAAGAATTTTTTGGGCTTAACTGAATGTGTGATGCAGGTCTAGTAGCAAAATAAAAGGCTTGTAATAATTTTTTTTATGTTTTTACCAACTTTCTTTATTTACTCTTTTATATATATATATATATATATATATATATATATATATATATATATATATATATATATATATATATATATATATATAAAGCAGTCACATCTAATCACTTTATTATGAAATATGAATTATGTGATGTATTAGTATGAATTATGTTATTTAGACTATGTGAAAGTTACTAATTATTACACGATTTAGACTATTAATTTGCCATGTGTAAGTAAGCTGCATTTTGTTTCAAATATATTTCATAAAATCATTAAAATATGCTTTAGAATGTTTGCAAATTATGTTAAGGATAGATAAGAATGTTTAAAGCATTTAATCTTTTTTTCCTTTTCTGGTTAAAATAATGCTGCTGTTTCAATTGTTACATTTTAACGTGTATTTAAACACTAGATTACTTTTTCTTAAATTCATTTTCGCAAGTAAAATATAACTTATCTAGTGTTGCATTATAGTGCATATTAATGAAACTAAAAAACCTTTCATTTTTTAAATTTATTCTTATATTTTTTCCTTTCCGGTGACTTTGTGTTAGTAGATTCAGCAGAGCATGTTTTAAATGGTTCGTCTTGTAAAACTAAGGATTAACAATATTCTGAATTATTTAACATGAGGCTGTTGCCCAAGGTCAACTCATAATAGTCAAAATTTACCACACACAATTTTCTCTAATACTGTTCCATTTAACAAGACTGTTGAAAACCTTTTTTTACAGTATCTATATTAAAGCTTCCTAAAATTTGGAGCGAATTTTAGCTTTGGAGGCTAAAGTTGCCCTTATAGCCGCTTTTCAAATTTCAGAATGATACATTCAATGATTCTTGAGCTTTGAGAGAGACAAACACTCAGACAGGCAGTCAGACAAATTCTTCACTTTATTATAGATAGTGCAAAGTATAGCCCTTTTAAAAGAACTGTCTTTAAGACATTCTTAACATATAAATATATTTCTTAAATTCTAACATGTGTACCTATTCCTTAACATGCAAATTTATTATATAAACATATTTTTTATATGAAGTGTTTTCTTTTTAAAGGGTACAGAATTGAGCAGTGGAGAAGTAGATCTATGTCATCCCTCACTGTTTTCTTTCCCCATTTTGGAGATGATTTCCTTTCTTGTGGATTATCAGTGCAGCATTTATTGGATCGTATCATCCAATTTTTGACTGGAGTGTTTTCAAATTGCAATTTTGTCTCAAGCAAGGAAAGTTCCAGACTACTTTATTTCCCATCAAGTTTTGATTTTTCACATCCAAACTAATAATAGCATTAAGATTGTTCAGAAGATATTCCAAAATAATTAGCAATTTCTGCTCCTGATACTACTTGAAAATGATAAAATACTATTAATATTTCTTTCAAAGTACATATAATGCTAGTGGAATCAAAACCTTCAAGTAAATTTTCTATGTTTAAATTCCCGTTTAACTTTTATTTTATATATAAATGAAAAACAAAATTTTATTAGAATTACTATCTGATTAGTTGAAGTTATTTTAAGATGAATTTTTTTTCTTTAAATAAATTTTAGCTTAAACTGGAAATTTGTGCATGGTTTAATATAAGTATCAATTTAACTTCCTATCATTTCTTTACATCATCTCAATATTTTTTTGTATGATGTTAGAAAAGATATAAATTCATTAATCACCCATTATTACTGTCATTCTCATTTTTTAACAAATCTTTTAACATTGTTTGCCTTTATTCGTTAAAATTAACTGAAATTTATTTATTTTAGTGTTTGAGAAGTTATTGCTTAAATTAAAATTTGGTTACATATGATAGTTTTTACTTTGAAAAATCTCATTTGTGTTTATGGACAACAGTTGCTCTATGTAGTTATTAAATTGTTATTTATATTATACAGTTATTAATTGATGAATAACATCCCTGTATTTTATTCAAATTCTTGTTTTAATACTTTATAAGCAGTTCAGACAGGTAAATTGCAATTTATTTTGGAATATCTTTTCATGTGTTTTACTCTAATCATGTCTTTTTATAGAATCTCATTTTATTTTTTAAGAAAAATTGTATTTTAGTATATTGAAATGTGATTTTAGTGACTATTTTGATTTTGTTTATTCTCTGAATTCAACTTGTTTATATATCTTTGCATTTACATATTTTTGTTAACCTTTTTCGAATGTGTTATGTTTCCCCCTGGTATTTATTTTTAATCTTATTCAGATTTATTATAATAGACTAGTCAATTACTAGTTATGAAAAAGTCATTGAAGTTATATGTGTTATAATTAGGGTTGCAAGTTTGTCAGGGAGTGAATTTTCATGCTGATTTCCATGATTATTATTCTTAAATCCAGAATTTTTTTGAAGTGCTGTGATTTGTGCAAAAATTGTTTAAACAGAGAAGTTTTTTCACATTATTCTAATTCAACAACACTAATTCTAACAATAATTACTACTTCTCTGCAACTTTAAAATTGATAATTTTTTATTGATGAAATGTTTAGGAAAATAGATCAATAGCAATTTCACATGAAAATAGTTCAGAGATAGTCCAAATCTTATTAAATAAGTTGGTCTTACTATCTTTTTAATTGTAAATATATAAGAGCAACATGCATTCCAAATAGTGCAATAAGCTCTTACTTTACCAGAAATTAATTGAAATGACAATTAACTCAGTGGCACAGGCTTTATGGCCAGGACTGTGAAATTTATAAAAACTTTGCATTAAAAAATGTATAGAAATGTTAGCAAACAAATATTTGATGAACGGAAAAACATATCAAGAATAATTTAATAATTTGCAATATTCCTTTGAAAATCTGTTTATATGAATAAATTTAACGTTACATAAAATTAAATTAAATCTAACAATTTTTTCTGCTCTTTTACGTGCTTATATTTGTATTCCTCGGAAATTTCTAAATTTTATGTGAAATTTGACGACAAACTTGCAACCCTAATTATGATCAATTTAAAAAGACATATAATTCGTTGTTAAATGATCAAAAGAAATTCTTGATCTTTAAGAATTTGTGAAATAATTTTTCAGCAAACTGATTTTTAGTATTTGTGTTTCGCATGTCATGTTGTTCTATTTGTTTATTATTTAATTAAAAGTTAAAGCAAGCCTCATTTATAATTATCAATTTAAAGTTTTTTTTTTATTAAAATGTACTGTTATTTTATTTATTCTGAACTCCCTTTTTCAATTAAAAGACTTTTAATTATCTTTGATGAATTAAATGCCTACTACTATTCAAAATTGTGTGTAAGCATCATACATAGCATTTTAAGTTCATCTAATGTCAATACTAGTTAGGCAATATTGCTGTGTTTCTATTTTGATGATTTTAAAAATCCCTAAAATTCCCTATGCATAAAATATTTAGTACATAATGCAACAATTATCATGAAATGTATGTTATTTCATAAAATCTACTGGATTTTTTCCTATCCATGTTGGCAGCTCTGTTAATCATGATTTATTTAAAAAGAACTTTTGTTAGACTCTCAATTTGTAGATAAAGTTTAAAAAAAACTTTAAACAAGTATCTAAATAATTTAAATATTTGCTTTTTGTGAAAAATAGTTTCACATGCTTTTTAATTGTGTTTTCATTATTTGAACTGATAGGTATTTTCTAACTTTTTGGTTTTTTTACCTGATAAGGGATTCTATTATCATTGCTAATTACTTTGAGTAATTTTACTCACACTTATAAAATAGACATAAAAAGGTCAAAAAAGGATTTTCCCACACACCCCTAGTCCCCTGGGTATTGTATAGTTAGGGTTCTACTCTAATATTTTTCATTGCATTTTGAAGTGTCTTCCCATTGTATTTCAAAAGTTATTTTGTTTTTGCCAAAAATATGTGAAAATAATTTTATTTCCTGGTTGTTAAATTTTATTAAAATAATGACCGTTCCTAATCTGATTCTAATTTATTAGTGAAATTTTGGAGTTGAATAGTTTAAATGAAGTAGAAATTGTTTTAAAAATTATTCTATTAAAACTATCATGATAATCAGAGTTTATAACATACCTAATTTTGAAAATTTTCCAATTAAACTTTCTTTTTTTTTATATTACATTAAAATGAATGAAAAAGTACTATTATATATTAATCACAATTAAAATCTGATAAATTACTATCCTTCATACAGTCGTAAAGCATTTTATTTAAATATTTACAATGAATGTGTGGCAAAAAATTTTGTACTTAATTTTTAAAGATAAAGATTGTTAGAGTCTGTAGAAATTTGATAACAGTTGCTAAAAACTTGTTATGTGCTTTGCTCTTTTGCAAACATCTTTATCACGTGCTTAATTTTTAACAAATTTTTTATAACAATTATTTTTGACAGTTACATGAAAAGTGCAGGTCTTGGTATTTATTTTTAATTCACAAAGTACATATTATTTTTATTTATTTATTTATTTTTGGTGTCATTGCATTAATTAAACTAAATACAAACGCTATTTACCCATAAAACATTTTTTAAGGTTAATTATTTTATATGCAAAATGTATTCAATGTTTTTAACCAAATATGAGCTATATTTGGAGATAAATTTTATTATGTAAGGTATACTTAATTTTTAATAACATTTACTGTCAAGGAAAAAAGTTTTTTTATTTTAAGTAAAAGTTATTTTATTTCAGTTGTGTGATCATTTATTAAGATTGTGTGTTCTTATGTTTTTTATTATTTTGCATATTTATTAACGCTTTTTATTTAAGTTGTGGCTTACTTATGTTATAATTTGTGTGTAAATAATTAGTTATTACTAGCATCTTTAAAGCTTTTTAAATCTTGTAGTTAATGTAACATATTTCTGAAAATAAGCTCATAAGCTTGATAAAGCTTATTTTGTACATTATAGGTTAATTTTCAAAAAAATCATACCCAATCAGAAGTTTACATTTTAACAGTTTTTTATTTGCTTTTAATTAGTGTTTCATGCTAACAAGTTTATTTGTACGTAAATTTCATGTTTGTAATGTTTTAACCAGTTATTTAAAAAAATAATGAAGTTTTATCATCTTTGTTAATGTGAAACTGTAGTGTTGTTGTAGCAATACTTCACAAATTGGGATAAATCATAATTGGTTATTGTGAATTGTTTCTATAAGGTGCAGATGACTTACTTAACACAACAGAATTTAAGGAAAATTAGAATATTTTTGAAATAATCGATTTTATGTATAAATATACCTAGTGATCTTGTATTTTGTGTGACGTGTAAAAACTTTCTACTTTCAATATTATTTTTGAGTTTTATAAAAATTTCAAAAAATTTGTTTATTTCATTTGATTCCAAAAAAAACTTAAGCCTGTTAACTCTTTTATTAAAAATAATCATTCATTATATCAGTTATTATTATAGTAATCATTTATATTATGTTATATAATAGTTATCATTTATATAAGAATTATCGTTTAGTAAATAATATAATATGATTAATAATAATGATTATTAATCATATTATTATTACAAAAGTAATATATTTCTCATAATATTTTTCAGTTTGTTTTAGTTTAACATTTCTGTTTATTTTCTCTTACTAATCTTTAATTAAATTGCTTATTAAAATGTTCAATATTGAATTTCTGAATGTTTAAAGGCACTGAAGCATAACACAAAGAATTTAATTTTACATGCCTGATTTTAGCAATGTACTGCCCATTATGAATCTACACATTTTCGAGGAGTACGTTTAAATTAAATCTGACTTATTTGCAATTTCAGTCTTGTGTATTTTTGTTGTACTCATTTTTGTTGATTTGTTTTGTCATAAATTTGATTTTCCTGTGTTTTGTGTTTAAATCTTTTTTTTTTTTTCTCTACAAATTTCTTTCAACTTTTGTAAATAACAGAATGGGGAAAAAACTGAAATGTTGCTATTTGATTGAAATATATTTTTTAACTTATATATAAAATTTATTAAAGAATTGTATCCGGAAATAATAATCTGACCTCATGAGCAATTTGCTCATTTAAATTAATGCTTTTTTCTTTCATTTAAAAAAAAAGTATAATTTTGCTTTACTTTATAAAGATGAGGTTTTTATTAATCTCTTTTTTTTAATTGAGTGCTTCTTTAATATATTACAGGATTCATGAAGTCTTGGTTAAAGACATGTTTCAAGTGATCTTTTTATTATGAAGTCTTTTTAAGAAAATAATTTTTTGCAAAATGCAGTTAAACTTGTCATTGATAAAAATTATTTATCTACAGTCAATTTGTAATAACTCAAGTCTAAAATGACCAAGAAAAATAAATTGGTCTTTCAGAAGGTTTAGCCCTTCAAACATTAATTTTTCATTTTTATTTATTTTTCTTCACAGAGAATTGATTCTTCAGAGACGAAAAAAAATTTTCAAAACAGGAAGAAAAAAAATTTTGGTTTGAAATTACCCTTAATATTATCTTCTTTTTTTTTAAGTAACTATGGCTTTTTCAAAATATTTTTGGGAAGTAAAGTTTATATATTGTTAAAATTTTTTTGTTAATAATTTGAATTTTTACAATTCATGTATAAATATAACAGCTTATGTTCTAAAAAATAATCAAAATTTATTGATACAGTTATAATTTATAAAACTAAATTTCAGTTGCATTTTATAAACTTAGGAAATCCTAAGTAATTATCAAAGTGACTTATAAAGTTATTTATTATATTTAACACAACAGAAAATGTTACTGTTGATTTTTTTACAGGGAACTTTAACTAAATATTGAATTGCGATTAAAAAATTTTTATATTTTTTATAAACTTGTATTAAAATGAGGCCTTTTAAAGATGTCGCAATTCAATAGTTTTACGCAATGTCTTCATTTAGTTGCGTTTTTCTCCGTTCTCAAAATCCGTTAAAAACATCAAATAATAAAATAAAAAAAATCTGACGACATATTATCATATATAGATAAAATGTAGTCCAGTATTGTAGAAAAGTCTAAGAATTTTATTTTTGAAATTTCATGAACTCGATGATAAAAAAAGTTTGAAAAAACAAAGGTTTAAAAAATCATTTGCTCTAAAGATTACGCCTTCACTTATATCTAAAAAAAAAAAATTTTTTTAATATGTTTTGCATATTGGCTTATAAAATATTTTACACGAGCGGTTTATTAACAATGTAAGATATAAAAGCTGAATTAATCATATTTCTTATTGAAAATGCATATTAACTAAATCCTCAAGGATTTATGCATTATCAAGACTTCATGTATCTGACAGAGCAATCAGATTGTTAAATGAAATCATTGATACGAACAAAAGGTTCCATTTTCTACAAGTTTTTTCCCCATCATTTCTCTGTTGTTTCTAGTTTAAGAAGATGTAAAATTTATGAAAAGTTCCATTTATCTCTTTTGTTGTTGTGTCGTAATATATGTACCGTAGTTGATAATAAATTCTATTTCCCTTTAATGTAAGAATTCAGTTCATTGTTCCTGTACAGAAAGGTGCAATAAAAGTTGTTATTGTAAATACTTGCCTCATTGTTTTTCTTTGCTAGTTGCGCTCACTCTGATCGGCTTCTAACGCAGCAATGTGAAAGTTCAATCTGTTGTGTGTTAAGGTGATTGTGGGTCCTCTCAGAGAAATTCCATCCAGCAGGTGATGTCATAACAATAGATCCATCAAAGGGGGAATCAAGTGCAGACTCCGGAATTTAAAGTAATGTCCATCACCAAACATTTGGGGACTAAAAAAGTGTGAGGAGCATATACATATATAGATATAAATTATTAAAAAAAATTTTAAAATTTAATGCATTTTGCATGACAAATTTCGTCAAATTCAATCTTTCTTTTTAACTCAAATTGAAGGTCACGTGATTTATTTTTCCGGAATATAAACGGCTACAAATAATTGGAGTTAGAGATTTTTTTTAACTCGCCGGGCATTTTTGTATATATATATATATCTTCGAGATTTCACAAGTCTACGAATTGAAATGTGATTATTTCAATACAATTCAACAAACTATTATATATATACATACATAGTAACTTATAGCGCCACATTGTGGGCCCCCTATTAAGCCTATAATTATTTTCTTTTGTAGGGTACGCTAGTACCCAGTAATAGAATACGTGGTCCAATTTAAATATTATGGAGAGATATAGGGCCATGTTGTAATACAAAATATGGGCTTCGAATTTCATCATTTTAACGCTATTTAACTCACTCTTATTTATATATATACTTACGTAGTAACCTATGGAGCAACATTGTGTACTATAATAAGCGTATAATTATTTCCCCTGGTAGGGTACACTATTACCGTAATTTTGAACCCAAGGGAACTCCTGTATCACGTATTTGGAGAAATTTATCTTCGTAGAGGATTTTTTGATGCAACTAACCCTCATTGGTGTATCATGAAGAAGAAAAGTTCCCACGGTTAGCCTGACAAATAGGGGGCCAATGATCCGTCTACCGCTGAGGACATTTTACGTCAGCACTGTAATCGGTGCGAGCCAAGTGCGGAATTTGTATCGACTAGTCACAGTTGGAATTCGAACCAGGTTCAAAATATTGGAAGGCAAACGCTTTATCCCCTGAAAATGTGCACGTGCATTATCAAAAAACGCGTTTATGTTTTGGAGATTTCATGAATTTGTGCTTGCCGCGATGGCTCAGGTGATAGAGCGTTCGCTTTCCAATGAGGCGAACCAGGTTCGAATTCCAGTCGATACGAATCCCGCATCCGGCTTGCACCGACCACAATGCCGACGTGAAATATCCTCAGTAGTAGGCGGATCATGGGTTAGAGTCCCTTTGCCATCTGGCTAACAGTGGGAGGTTCTCGTGATCTTCCTCTCCGTGTAACGCAAATGCAGGGTAGCTCCATCCTTAAGGCAAATTTCTCCCCATACTCGATCCAGGAGTTCTCTTGTCTCCTGGATCGGGCTAAAAATTACAAGGCTACGGAGTTGAACATTAGTAGTTGTAAATCCATAAAATTGGGTTGGCTGTTCAACGACGGTTATAAAATAAAGTTTAAGCTTAAACAAGAAAAAGAATAAACTCCGTCTCTGAACCATAGCCACCGCAAAATAAGGCCGTTGAGATCTCCAAGGTCTTTAATCGAAGTCACAAAC
Source organism: Parasteatoda tepidariorum (assembly GCF_982258835.1). Classification (NCBI taxonomy): domain Eukaryota; kingdom Metazoa; phylum Arthropoda; class Arachnida; order Araneae; family Theridiidae; genus Parasteatoda; species Parasteatoda tepidariorum. The sequence goes on along the minus strand of NC_141759.1, from coordinate 111,903,139 downwards.
AGTAGTTCTTAACTGATTAACCGACAATTTTAAATATTTGTTATTGAACAATAGCTTCGTTTGTCCGTCGGTTATGCTATATCATTGTATAAATAATATTGTATTTATACATGTACAGTACCGAAATGTAAAAGTTATTGGGCCTAATGTTTTACATTACAAATTCCCCGTGAATAAGGAGTTAATACAAAAATGGAACCATTCATTTATCTCTCTCTCTCGTATGCCTGTTAAGGCAGAGGCGCGCGATTGTTCTTGTTTTCCAAAAGCGCCATCTATGGCCAAGAATTCGACCTCTGCCACACCATACGTCACACCCGTTCATAAGGCGGACCCATTCATACATGCAGTCATTCATTCACAGATCGTAATTTTGACCTAAAGCAAAGAACTATCCTTCGCCAGTTCTGTACCCTCAGAGGTATAATTTGTTATGAGAACAAGGAGGACTTTGTGACCCGGCAGTGAACGTGCATCAATCACCATTTACTACACGGGGAGTCTTCGGCCGGCGGAGTTCAAACCCACGAACTCTCGGACATGCGCCCTACCGACCAGGCTCCTCCGGCCTAATGAAGAGTGCTTAAGCCAAGTTCTTTAAGAAAATTGACAGCAGATAATATCCCCATTTTAAACATTTCAAAAAAGGAAAGGCGTGACCTTAATTACCAACTCAGTATCTTTTTGGTTAATAAAAAAAATGCTGATTAGAAATTTGGAAACTTTCACGCATTCTTCTATTCAATGCTTAAATTTAAAAAGTCGGAATAGCTTAATTCTGAAGGGAAAAAAACTGCATGAAGTCTTTTTATCCAGCGATTTCAGACTCGCTAAAATGTATTAAGTCCTAACAATATGAATTAAACTCACATTTTTTAAAAGAGTTTCAGCGCTACATATTTCTAAGTAAAAATCGCCTTTTTTTCGTCATTTAAAGTTCTGATCCCTGGAGTATTCAGTCATAAGATCTTCATATAAATTGAAAAGATTTTCTGTTACAATTTTCTAAATTTTTTTTTATAGTTTTAATTAAGGAAATAAGAATTCCAATGAAGGATTTAGTACTTTTACAAGGATTTGCGTTTGTGGAATAATCAAAAGCTTTGAAAGCTGTAAAATCTTCAGCGCAATGGAAACTATTTGCTGTTTTAATAGAATTGTATTTCGTGGATATAAAGCAGCTCAGAAAACTTCATTGTTAGTGTGTACACTTTTGTCATTGAGATTGCTTAGCATAATGGGGAACTTATATAACTGGAATATAACGTTCGCGTAATAATGGAAGATTAAGATTTAATAATGGTTTTGACAAGGTTCCATTCCTTCAGCATTTGGAAAACTAGAATTCTGAAGAAACTAAGTGAACCATTTGAACAGTTTATTTTGTTCCATTGAATTTACTCTCAAAATGTTACTAAACATTTTTTTTAAAGTTTTAAAAATGCTCTAAAAAGCTTTATATGTCTAATTTTTAAATACAAAAACTGTTTAAATTTGGTAACCAGGTGCATAAAGAGCTTTCAATGAATAAGAAGAATTACATAAAATAAAAAAAATTAGTTTAACATACTAGTACACAATGAGATAAATTCTTTAACCGACGCAGATCGGACGCCAGTATTTCTTATATATTTTTTCAAGCTCTCCAATTACAAGTAAAAATATATTTTGAATTCTAAAAAGAGTTCAATACTTACTGAAAAATCGTTACTTTATACTGAAATATAAAATCCAAATACGAAATGTTTAGTCATATTTCCAAAATTTGATTTTTTAAATTACCTGTAATGTCGGAAAACTAGGATTGATATTTCATAATGGTTTTCAAAAGCTCTTTGCCCTTACCTCAGCATTTGGAAAATTCTGAAGCAACTAAGAGAGCCATTTGAGCAGTTAATTTAATTCTTTAAATTTTGTTCTATTGAACCTAGTCACAAAATTTAAATCAAAATTTTTTTAAAAGTTTTTAAATTATATTTTAGCTTAATTAGTCTAATCTTTAAATAAAAAAAAAACTTTTTTAAATTTGGAAACTACGTGTAAAAGAGCTTTCAATGAATAAAAAGAATTAGTACATAAAATAACGGAACTTAGTTTGTTAACCTACCAATACACAATTCCTTAACCTTTGACGCAGATGAGCCAGTTTCCCTTTCATATACTTTTGACACCTTAATTGCAAGTAAAAATATATTTCGGTATAATAAATCATAAAATAAGTCTGATATTTACTAAAAAATCTTAAATAATCCGAAATCTATACTTAAATATATAATCCAAAAAGTAATTTCAATTCATGGTCAAAAATTTAATAATTGATTTTGTTAATTAAGGAAACTTCAATGATGAATTACTATTTCTTAGATGTAAATTTTTAATAAGTGTAAATTTGTAAATTTAGAAATGAGCCGCGTTACAAGAATTTTACCTTTATAGCGAAAAAAAAAAAGAAAAAAAAAAAAAAAACATTGACATTCTCTATTTCATAACCATGAATGATCAAAATTCTAACTATATTATTGAATATAGTTAGTTATTCTATTTGTTAGTTATTCTATTGTTTTAGTTTTATAGTTAGAAATTCTAACTATAAAACTAACACAATTGTTTTGACTTTTATGCAATCTAATGAAAAAGTACGACATGTTTAATAAAATTTCTACGTCAAAGAATTAATAACACTTCATTAACTTTATTGGAAATGCGTACACTTTAGTCAGTAGATTGCTTATCATAATGGAGAATTTATATAACTAAAATATTACGTTCGTGTCATAATGGAAAATTAAAATTTAATGACGGTTTTGACAAGGTCTCTTCCCATCCCTTAAATCTGAAGAAACTAAGTGAACCATTTGAACAGTTTATTTCATTTAGTAAATTTTGTTCCATTTAACCTATTCATAAAATTTAAAAAAAATTTAAAGTTTTTGATTTTGAGAGTTTTAAAAATGCTTTAAAATTTAAGAAACTTTCTTAGTCTATTCTTTAAATGCAAAAACTTTTTAAATTTGATAACTTGGTTAAAAATAGGTGTCAATTAATAGAAAAAATTAGATAAAATAATAGAATTTAGTTTGCTAACCAACTAATTCACAATGAGAAATTTTTTTTAACCTTTGATGCAGACGAGACACCGGTATCCCTTTGATATATTTTTCAATCTCTCTCATTACAAGTAAAAATATATTTTGGTACTTTTAATTCTAAAAACAGTTTAATAGTTACGAAAAAATCTTAGATTATCGGTACTTGATACTAAAAGAAAAAATCCAAATAAAAAAATTTGTCATATTTTAAAAATTTGATTTTGTACGTTACATAAATTTAAATGATGAATAGCTGTCTCTTAAATCTAATTAACTGTAAATGAAAATAAATTTATAAATGAAAGTGAGCAGCAGTTTTACTTTTACAGGAGCAAAAAGTGCATTCTGTATTTTATGATAAAAAACTAAAATGCTTAATATATTTTTTTTCAGTTTTGAACTTAATACAATTAAAAGGTATGAAATATATCTATATGACATAATTTTTTGACACAATTTTCCACTGTTGTCCTACCTTTTCTATTGACTGGAAAAACATGTGGTAGGATCCAGTTTTTCCTCACTCATTTCCATAGTGTTATCAGCATAAAAAGTCAAAGGTATTGTTTTTCGATAAATATGTCTGTATCTCAAATTCAAAATGTATTTTTCTCTACTGCTATTATTACGCTTTCAATTCAAATTCAATAGCTTAAAACTATGAGAATTATTTTCTTGGATTATTATAACGAAATTCTGGACTACATTTAAAAATAAAGTTTATTAATAAAGTGTATTCTCTCTTATTAAGAGTTTTATAATTATTTTTCGGCAAACATTAATACTGTGTTCTAAATACCGTTAGAGATTCTTTAAATGATTTAGCAATTAGCTTCACGCGAAATGTGATGCAAGCAAAAAAATGGTATTTAACATATCCGCCCGTTTGGTAAGCGAAAATATTAAATAATGGTCTCAAATTTGTTTGAGCATTAAAATGCTTGAACAATGTAAATGTTAGTTTAAGAAATGATTACTTGGAGAAATTACTTCTGTTCACCAATAGATCTAAATATTTATAACATAATATTTGGACATGGAAATGGAGGCAAACTGAATTACTTTTAGTACGTATATGTAAATGAATAACTTCAGAATACAAACTATTTTCTGTCAATAAATAACAATTATTGCAGCGAAAGGGGAGATCCTTCTGTTTAACACGCTAATTTTACAAGTCTTGCCCGTCAGGCCACAACGGTAAATAACTACAAACTGAATATTAGACAGATTTTGCTAGTTTTTAAAAGCATGACATATCTGAAAAAAGTGGTGAATTATAGAAGCCTATACAAATTGTTTAGAAATAGTGGTGGATAAAAACCTAGTAAATTGAATTTATTAAACCAAGAATCACAATAATTAACGGGAGAAAACTGGAAAAATCCAGGAAAATTGTTTAATTTCCATTGTTTTAAATTATTTTTACAATATATTCGACAGTTTATCATGCGTAAGTTGTTCTATGCGTAGAATCGTGCATTTTCTTTGTTAAAGACGAATAATGAAATAATAATAATAAAAAAATAGAAAAAATGGAGGGGTGGGGTTCGAATTTCGAAGCCGTCTAACTCCCTTCAATATTAAGTTATAATTTTCAAACTCGGTCCTTAAGTAGGGGTCTATGGTCCAAACATTTCTGATGGAGGAAATTTTTATATGTGAATTAGGGGATGCAGGGGGTGCCTCAAAGTTCTATTGCATAGCTGACTGTGAGAGGACTTTTGAAGCGAAATTGTGGCAGGCTTCTCGTGTATGAGTAGTATGGTGGTCAAAACACCGGACTATTAACGGACGACGGGGGCGAGGGGGTTCAGGTTCGAATCCCAAGATCAGCAACTTTTCAGAAAAATTTCTTTTTTTTTTTGCTTCCGCTTATTATGCATTATATTATTTTTTCAATGTGTTTTTCTATATTTTAAAGGTTCCTACATATAGGAAATAATTTTTTTAAATAGGGAAAATGGCGAATAACGGGTGAAAACTGGAAAAATTCAGGAAAATTGTTTAATTTCCATTGTTTTAAATTATTTTTACATTATATTCGACAGTTTATCATGCGTAAGTTGTTCTATGAGTAGAATCGTGCATCTTCTTTTGTTAAAGAACGCATAATGAAAAAATAATAATAAAAAAAATAGAAAAAATGGCGGGGTTGGGTACGAATTTCGAAGTCGTCTAACTCTATTCAATATTAAGTTATAATTTTAAAACTCGGTCCCTAAGTAGGGGTCTATGGTCCAAACATTTCTGATGGAGGAAATTTTTATATGTGAATTAGGGGATGCAGGGGGTGCCTCAAAGTTCTACTGCATAGCTGACTGTGAGAGGACTTTTGAAGCGAAATTGTGGCAGGCTTCTCGTGTCCGAGTAGTATCGTGGTCAAAACACCGGACTATTAACGGACGGCTGGGGCGAGGGGGTGCAGGTTCGAATCCCAGGATCAGCAACTTTTCTGAAAAATTTCTTTTTTTTTTTGCTTCCGCTTATTATGCATTATATTATTTTTTCAATGTGTTTTTCTATATTTTAAAGGTTCCTACATATAGGAAATAATTTTTTTAAAATAGGGAAAATGGCGAATAACGGGTGAAAACTGGAAAAATTCAGGAAAATAGTTTAATTTCCATTGTTTTAAATTATTTTTACATTATATTCCACAGTTTATCATGCGTAAGTTGTTCTATGAGTAGAATCGTGCATCTTTCTTTGTTAAAGAACGCATAATGAAAGAATAATAATAAAAAAATAGAAAAAATGGCGGGGTGGGGTTCGAATTTCGAAGCCGTCTAACTCTCTTCAATATTAAGTTATAATTTTCAAACTCGGTCCCTAAGTAGGGGTCTATGGTCCAAACATTTCTGATGGAGGAAATTTTTATATGTGAATTAGGGGGTGCAGGGGGTGCCTCAAAGTTCTATTGCATAGCTGACTGTGAGAGGACTTTTGAAGCGAAATTGTGGCAGGCTTCTCGTGTCCGAGTAGTATGGTGGTCAAAACACCGAACTATTAACCGACGGCTGGGGCGAGGGGGCGCAGCTTCGAATCCCAGAATCAGCAACTTTTCAGAAAAATTTCTTTTTTTTTTGTTTCCGCTTATTATGCATTATATTATTTTTTCAATGTGTTTTTCTATATTTTAAAGGTTCCTACATATAGGAAATAATTTTTTTAAATAGGGAAAATGGCGAATAACGGGGGAAAACTGGAAAAATCCAAGAAAATTGTTTAATTTCCATTGTTTTAAATTATTTTTACAATATATTCGACAGTTTATCATGCGTAAGTTGTTCTATGAGTAGAATCGTGCATCTTTCTTTGTTAAAGAACGCATAATGAAATAATAATAATAAAAAAAATAGAAAAAATGGCGGGATGGGGTTCGAATTTCGAAGCCATCTAACTTCCTTCAATATTAAGTTATAATTTTCAAACTCGGTCCCTAAGTAGGGGTCTATGGTCCAAACATTTCTGATGGAGGAAATTTTTATATATGAATTAGGGGGTGCCTCAAAGTTCTATTGCATAGCTGACTGTGAGAGGACTTTTGAAGCGAAATTGTGGCAGGCTTCTCGTGTATGAGTAGTATGGTGGTCAAAACACCGGACTATTAACGGACGACGGGGGCGAGGGGGTGCAGGTTCGAATCCCAGGATCAGCAACTTTTCTGAAAAATTTCTTTTTTTTTTTTGCTTCCGCTTATTATGCATTATATTATTTTTTCAATGTGTTTTTCTATATTTTAAAGGTTCCTACATATAGGAAATAATTTTTTTAAATAGGTAAAAGGGCGAATAACGGGTGAAAACTGGAAAAATTCAGGAAAATTGTTTAATTTCCATTGTTTTAAATTATTTTTACATTATATTCGACAGTTTATCATGCGTAAGTTGTTCTATGAGTAGAATCGTGCATCTTCTTTTGTTAAAGAACGCATAATGAAATAATAATAATAAAAAAAATAGAAAAAATGGCGGGGTGGGGTTCGAATTTCGAAGTCGTCTAACTCTATTCAATATTAAGTTATAATTTTCCAACTCGGTCCCTAAGTAGGGGTCTATGGTCCAAACATTTCTGGTGGAGGAAATTTTTATATGTGAATTAGGGGATGCAGGGGGTGCCTCAAAGTTTTACTGCATAGCTGACTGTGAGAGGACTTTTGAAGCGAAATTGTGGCAGGCTTCTCGTGTCCGAGTAGTATGGTGGTTAAAGCACCGGACTATTGACGGACGGCTGGGGCGAGGGGATGCAGGTTCGAATCCCAGGATCAGCAACTTTTCTGAAAAATTTCTTTTTTTTTTTTTTGCTTCCGCTTATTATGCATTATATTATTTTTTCAATGTGTTTTTCTATATTTTAAAGGTTCCTACATATAGGAAATAATTTTTTTAAATAGGGAAAATGGCGAATAACGGGTGAAAACTGGAAAAATTCAGGAAAATAGTTTAATTTCCATTGTTTTAAATTATTTTTACATTATATTCGACAGTTTATCATGCGTAAGTAAGTTGTTCTATGAGTAGAATCGTGCATCTTTCTTTGTTAAAGAACGCATAATGAAAGAATAATAATAAAAAAAATAGAAAAAATGGCGGGGTGGGGTTCGAATTTCGAAGCCGTCTAACTCTATTCAATATTAAGTTATAATTTTCAAACTCGGTCCCTAAGTAGGGGTCTATGGTCCAAACATTTCTGGTGGAGGAAATTTTTATATGTGAATTAGGGGATGCGGGGGGGCCTCAAAGTTCTATTGCATAGCTGACTGTGAGAGGACTTTTGAAGCGAAATTGTGGCAGGCTTCTCGTGGCCGAGTTGTATGGTGGTCAAAACACCGGACTATTAACCGACGGCTGGGGCGAGGGGGCGCAGGTTCGAATCCCAGGATCAGCAACTTTTCAGAAAAATTTCTTTTTTTTTTTGCTTCCGCTTAATATGCATTATATTATTTTTTCAATGTGTTTTTCTATATTTTAAAGGTTCCTACATATAGGAAATAATTTTTTTAAATAGGGAAAATGGCGAATAACGGGTGAAAACTGGAAAAATTCAGGAAAATTTTTTAATTTCCATTGTTTTAAATTATTTTTACAATATATTCGACAGTTTATCATGCGTAAGTTGTTCTATGAGTAGAATCGTGCATCTTTCTTTGTTAAAGAACGCATAATGAAATAATAATAATAAAAAAAATAGAAAAAATTGCGGGGTGGGGTTCGATATTCGAAGCCGTCTAACTCCCTTCAATATTAAGTTATAATTTTCAAACTCGGTCCCTCAGTAGGGGTGTATGGTCCAAACATTTCTGATGGAGGAAATTTTTATATGTGAATTAGGGGGTGCTGGGGGTGCCTCAAAGTTCTATTGCATAGCTGACTGTGAGAGGACTTTTGAAGCGAAATTGCGGAAGGCTTCACGTGTCTTAGTAGTATGGTGGTCAAAACACCGGACTATTAACCGACGGCTGGGGCGAGGGGGCGCAGGTTCGAATCCCAGGATCAGCAACTTTTCAGAAAAATTTCTTTTTTTTTCCTTCCGCTTATTATGCATTATATTATTTTTTCAATGTGTTTTTCTATATTTTAAAGGTTCCTACATATAGGAAATAATTTTTTCAAATAGGGAAAATGGCGAATAACGGGGGAAAACTGGAAAAATCCGGGAAAATTGTTTAATTTCCATTGTTTTAAATTATTTTTACAATATATTCGACAGTTTATCATGCGTAAGTTGTTCTATGAGTAGAATCGTGCATCTTTCTTTGTTAAAGAACGCATAATGAAATAATAATAATAAAAAAAATAGAAAAAATGGCGGGGTGGGGTTCGAATTTCGAAGCCGTCTAACTCCCTTCAATATTAAGTTATAATTTTCAAACTCGGTCCCTCAGTAGGGGTCTATGGTCCAAACATTTCTGATGGAGGAAATTTTTATATGTGAATTAGGGGTTGCAGGGGGAGCCTCAAAGTTCTATTGCATAGCTCACTGTGAGAGGACTTTTGTAGCGAAATTGTGGCAGGCTTCTCGTGTCCGAGTAGTATGGTGGTCAACACACCGGACTTTTAACCGACGGCTGGGGCGAGGGGGCGCAGGTTCGAATCCCAGGATCAGCAACTTTTCAGAAAAATTTCTTTTTTTTTTTGCTTCCGCTTATTATGCATTATATTATTTTTTCAATGTGTTTTTCTATATTTTAATGGTTCCTACAAATAGGAAATAATTTTTTTAAATAGGGAAAATGGCGATTAAGTAAATTTTGGAGAAATTTTCTGCAATTCCATAAAAGAGTGCAAATTTTATAGTTCTATATACGCTGTCAGCCAGCTGTTTTTCGGGGACTATGTGAAAGGTCAGCCACCGGTGGTTGACACGGCCTAAATGTAATTTCAGTGTCAGCCGCAACGCGTTAATAAAACATGTGCGTCAAAGAACATAATCTGGATCTCAATTCTCAAGAGTTTGAAGGAAAACATGTATATCAGATAAAAGCACTTATTCTTGTTCGGGAGAATTTTACTGTCGATCTATTTGAATTCGATTTTTCATTAAGACTAAAAAAATTCTTTAAAAAGTGTTCATGTTGACAGACATGAAAAATTCTTCTATATACTTGTCTAGTGTCTCAACATTGAACTAAATTCGGTTCTGATGAAATCTTAATGTGCTTTGATAACTATCCGTAAAGTATTTCTATAGTTCTAGTAACATAATATTTCCCTGATGCAAATTTCAAATAAAATCTCAAGATAAATTTCTGAGTATCACTAATATCTGTAAAGTGGCAATTTAAAACTGAACAACTTATTAATCTGGAAAAAAAGAAATTCTTATGCATAAGAAAAGTATAACTAACCAATTTGTTGATCAAATATTTTTATTAAAACATTTTATAATTACATATATTTCAAACTGCATCTAGGCATTACATGTTACTCTCATTTACAAATTAGTTTTAAACAATATCTTCCTTATTTTTACATGGAGCTCTAACAACATTTACAATGGAGTGTTTTTTAGCAGCATTTCACATTAAACTTTCGCTTTATTTACACATCAAATGAAATATTAACATGGATTTCTTAAAGTGTACAATAAGCTATCATATATACCATATATCTTTGATATTTAATTACCCAATACAAGAGTCATGAATATTTATATCTATTGAAAATTCTCCTTGTAAAAATATGTATCAGAACAAAAAGAATGAACCTGAATGCATTAAAATTTAATTCTCAATTTTGTCATTTTAAATAGTATCTAAAAATATTTAAAAAAAGTTTGGAAAAAAGATTTAAATTTTAAAATTAAGATGTCTCTATTGCACCTGAAGCCTAATTTCTGAAAAAATTAAAAATTTTATTTTTCAAAATATAATATAAAACAAATTTATATAAAAGGCAGATTTGCTCATTGAGTTTTTCACTAGACTAGATTTTAGACTGAAATTTTACATAAAATTGGCACTACCTTTTACTTTCAGTTCATAAGGCTGAAAAAAATTTAAACTGTTAATTTATAACTTTCAGAGGAGAGCACAGATAAAAAAGTAAATTTTTATAAAAATTTCGCTTCATTTTTCTAAGAACGGATTTTTTCACCTTTAAGCTGGTGTATATTAAAATCCTAGCGATTTACTGCTACTTAGTGTTTTGAGCAAAAAATGGATAAAGCTTGATTTCTGAAAACATGATCAGTATATTGTCGGAAGAAATCGGAGAACTCTCTTGCGTTCGAAAAGTCATTGTTGTATCCTATTTATTATGTTAAGAGTCACAGCTGAACGAGTACATATAAAAAAAAACTAGTTTCAAGTTCTTAAAACAAGACACTACCGTTACAAAGATTTATTAGGGTTTCTACACAGCACATGAATACTAATCCACTACAGAAGCGCACATGTGTGAATCGAGAAGTTCCGAAACGGCTGGACGAGTGTGAAATATGACGAGGAAGCAGAACGGCCGTCTACCACTTCCACGTCATATTCCACTCTCGTCTAGAACATTCCGATTCACACTTGCACACTTATGCTGCATATCGATATTCCCAAATTGCGCAGATCTGCTATATCATCAACTATAACTGAATGTTTTTCATTCAGCTGTCTTTCAATCGAAGTCTTAATATTTACGTGCGAACAGGTTTAAATTTGGATCTCGACATTTATAAAATTATACAGTTGAAATTTTGATGTAGTATCTCAAAATTTATCCCGGAGGATCAGATGTTTATAGCATCCGTAACGGCATTAACATGTGAATTTGGTTACTACGCTGTTCTTTGTTTGCTTTGAGTTAAGCGGTACTATATTAAAAGTTGAACCTACATCTAAAAGTAGATAATGAGAATTTCATAGAAATTGTACTTCAGACAATTTAACTTAATATAAGTAAAAACTATGAGCGATTCCTAAAGTTAGTTTAACGTTTTGTATTGTATGACCCTGATTTCGTATCATCTATAACATTTTATTGAATTTATATTTGCATAGAACAATTTTTCGCCAGTTTTAACAATGATCCTCTTAGGATAGAACCCATATCAATGAATTTGAAGATTAAAGACTCATTTCTTGGAATTTGCAAATCTGCATTTCATATAATAGTTCAAACACACAACATTTAATGATTAAACAAGCTTATTGTTATCTACGGCGTTAGTTTTTAAAGTATTAAACGTAATTGCAACTTACTATGAAAATATGAAAATTATTCAAAACTTTGCTGTCGGATTTAAAAATGAACACATTAAGAAAGCTTGTCTCATGGATTATTCGGGTATCTGACCCAAGAACCTATATTTGTAGCACTTTTGCACGAGATCGGTATAGTTAAAAGAAATAGTTCAGTTTAAAAATATGAGTTAGAGAACTTTTGAAACACTCATTTGAGTCGAAATCTTTTACGTAGCACCAAACTTACGATTTTTCAAATCTTAAATTGGCACCACTTAATTTCTAAGTAAATACGTTGAATCTGTTATTTTTTTTAAAAACACATACTAAATACATAGTTCATTTTATTAGAAACATATGAACGTTGAAAGATTTAAATCACTTCCTTAAAAATATATTTTGAAATTTTAATAAATTATCTTGAATTTGGGTAGGCCAAATAAATTTGGTAGTAATACTAAGTTAATATTCTCAACCCAAATGGTTTTAAATTTTCGAAGAGATATATACTTTTGGTGCAATATTAAATTTAAAATCTAATTTTCTCATCTAACTTATATTTAAACTTTGCTTTGAAGTTAATTTTATAATTTATTTGGAACTTGAAGTACCTTATAGTTTTTGTACACATTTTCGAAATGATCAATTAAAACAAGTTTCGTTTATCAGGATTATGGAATATTCTGATATCTGTTATAATTAATTTGTGTACGAACCTTTTTAAAATTAACTCTACCATTTATGCTTTGAAAACTAATTTGTCTAGTATCCACTTTTTTAGTTAGAGATTAGCTTTATGTCAAGTAAAGGATCCAGTATAGTTAGATAAAATAACAGCCTAGCAGCTGGCATGCATTATCATTTCTAATAGCTATAAAAGTTTTAAAGTACTTTCCAGAACCTGGTTTATGATGTGGATCGACGGCTCTATGTGTAAAACCTATAATTTTGAGTCATACTTAATCAAAAACAGCGAAACTAGTTTAATACACAAGGTTTTTGAAGTCTACCCGTATTACAGCCACGACAGACTGCAACGAGGAAGATTAGGATTTTATCTTAACATTGACGACCAATACAGCATATGAATAGTGGCTGACATAGCGAGAATTAAAACTATAGTTATAATTTGTCAAAAATGAGTATTCTCCATCCCGAATTAAAGTTTATCCAGATACACAAATACATCGTTCAGTTCGAAAACGGTATTAGCCAAACAGTACAAATCACTAGAACTTAAATAGGCAGAGACTTTTATGCTTTATACGCAATATAAGAACAAGCGAACCGAGAAGTTCCGAAACGGCTGAACGAGTGTGAAACACCACGAAGAAGCGGAACGGCCGTCTACCAGCTCCTCGCAGGGTTTCATACTTGCCCAGATGTTACGGAACTCAATTACACTCCACTTTCTGAACAATGTCCCAATATTACGTAGAAAATGTAACTATTTCAGCATAGTCATTTGACTCAAGTCTGCGAATACCTTTGCGTTTTGACAACTACAATTAACAAAAATTCAACGATATTTTGGCTTAAATACCTGCCGATTCAAAATTAATCTACGCATTAAACTAAGATTTGCTTTATTAATTTATGCACTAAACGCATAACAATTCCACATACCCGCCTATCAATTCTGCATTGGTACGCACTCTGCCAACGTGTTAAATTGTGAATTTAGATTTAGTGCGTCACTTTGTAAAGCTAAAATATTACTCAACTAGGGAATAGCCCCTCAAGCTCGAGAATTTAACATTTGGAGCCGTGCATCCACTCTGCGAATTTTATGGTTTGTGATAAATCCGGGAAAAATTTCAACCATGCGCCATTTTAACATGTTTCTATTTTTGATCGAATTTTGCAACCAATTAACATTTTTTCCTGAATTGCGCACCATTATTTAACACTTCACTTTTAATAAAGTATTGACTAAATAAACATTTAATAAAGTATAAAATTTTAGACGCTTATTTATTCTTCAAAAATCTGACGGCAAGAAAACAATTCAGAAATGTGGATGGACAAGACTATGCATTTAAAAACTATGCATGAACTGTTTCAGGGTATTTGTTGTTTATGTTACTTAATAGACATCTTCAAAATTAAAGTTAAAAAGTTTAATTTGAGTTTTGTTATTAAAATAGATGTACGTTTTTAAAGCTTTGTTGGTATTGTTAACATTGTTCTCCTTTGCTTTCTAATTAATATTAAATACTGCATTTGAAGGGGTCATTTGGCGGACACTTTAATGATTTTTTATATTTTTTGGGCTCACAGGAAAACTTTCGAATTAATTTTAAATCATTGCACGGGTGTCAAAATTTCTAAAAATATATACATATGAAGAAAAATATTTATTAAACATCGATAAAAAAATATTTTTTTGTCCATACCACCCTAGATCATTACACAGGTGTTGCTAAAATCGACAGTGACGCAAATATGATATGAGAAGGGTGAGGAGTATTCTTTTTGGCATACTTTTTTAGTACACTATATGTCCATTTCAGTTATAGACCTTGTTCTCGTTTGCTTTCTAATTAATATTAAATATTGCATTTGAGGGGGTCATTTGGCGGACACTTTAATGATTTTTTATATTTTTTGGGCTCACAGGAGAACATTCCTATTAATTTTAAATCATTGCATAGGTGTCAAGATTTCTGAAAATATATACATATGATGAAAAATATTTATTAAACATCGTTAAAAAAATATTTTCTTGTCCATGTCACCCTAGATCATTACACAGGTGTTGCTAAAATCGACAGTGACGCAAATATGATATGAGAAGGGTGAGGAGTATTCTTTTTGGCATACTTTTTTAGTACACTATTGTCCATTTCAGTTATAGACCTTGTTCTCCTTTGCTTTCTAATTAATATTAAATACTGCATTTGAGGGGGTCATTTGGCGGACATTTTAATGATTTTTCATATTTTTTGCGCTCACAGGAGAACATTCCTATTAATTTTAAATCATTGCATAGGTGTCAAAATTTCTGAAAATATATACATATGATGAAAAATATTTGTTAAACATCGTTAAAAAAATATATTCTTGTCCATGCCACCCTAGATCATTAGCACAGGTGTCGCTAAAATCGAGAGTGACGCAAATATGATATGAGAAGGGTTAGGAATATTCTTTTTGGCATACTTTTTTAGTACACTATTGTCCATTTCAGTTATAGACATTGTTCTCCTTTGCTTTCTAATTAATATTAAATATTGCATTTGAGGGGGTCATTTGGCGGACACTTTAATGATTTTTTATATTTTTTGGGCTCACAGGAGAACATTCCTATTAATTTTAAATCATTGCATAGGTGTCAAAATTTCTGAAAATATATACATATGATGAAAAATATTTATTAAACATCGTTAAAAAAATATTTTCTTGTCCATGTCACCCTAGATCATTACACAGGTGTTGCTAAAATCGACAGTGACGCAAATACGATATGAGAAGGGTGAGGAGTATTCTTTTTGGCATACTTTTTTAGTACACTATTGTCCATTTCAGTTATAGACCTTGTTCTCCTTTGCTTTCTAATTAATATTAAATACTGCATTATTGAATACTGCATTTGAGGGGGTCATTTGGCGGACACTTTAATGATTTTTTATATTTTTTGAGCTCACAGGAAAACTTTCGGATTAATTTTAAATCATTGCATAGGTGTCAAAATTTCTAAAAATATATACATATGATGAGAAATATTTATTAAACATCGTTAAAAAATATTTTTTTTGTCCGTGTCACCCTAGATTATTAGCACAGGTGTTGCTAAAATCGATAGTGACACATGTGTGATATGAGAAGGGTTAGGAATATTCTTTTTGGCCTACTTTTTAAGTACACTATTGTCCATTTCAGTTATAGACTTTGTTCTCCTTTGCTTTCTAATTAATATTAAATACTGCATTTGAGGGGTTCATTTGGCCGACATTTTAATGATTTTTTATGTTTTTTGGTTCAAAAGATAACTTTGGTATTAATTTTAAGTTAGTGCATAGGTGTCAAAATTTCAAAAAATATATACATATGATAAAAAATAGTTATTAAGCATCGTTAAAAAAATTTTATTTTGTCCGTGTCACCCTTGATCATTAGCACAGGTGTCGCTTAAATCGATGGTAACGCAAATATGATATGAGAATGGTTAGGAATATTCTTTTTGGCCTACGTTTTAAGTGTTCCGCTGTGGACTGATTGTTAGGACACGGTTCCCTGCAGATCACCGAAGTAAAGTATCACTGGCTGCGGTCAGTGTGCGAGTGGGTGACCACTTGGATCAGTCTGCGTAGGGACCGAGGTTGTGCGGTATTGGCCCTCGTTAAACTCGATGATCGATTGACGGAAAACCGATTTTGTAAGTAAAGACTATTTGAAGTGAGTAATTAAATTTTTTTATAGTTTTAATAATAATAGTTTTAAAATTGGATGTTATGTAAGATTCATAGACTAGTTCTGAATTTGTATTTAGTTCATGCATAAACAAAAAACGAATAAAATAAATTGAATTTAAGGGAAAACAGACAAATGTTACAATCATTGCAATTGGATATTACAGATTTTACACGTTTTTTTAGAAAAAAATATGTATATTTTCTTTTTATTAATAATTTGGTTAAAAATAATTAAATTGCAATTATTAAAGAAAATAATCCCAAGACTCAATCAGTCGATTTGATGCCGTTACCTGACTTACTTCATTCTCTATAACATTAGACATAACAGGAAATAACAGTCGACATCAAAATTTATTTTTTAATTTTAAAGTATATTTTTAAATTACATTTTTGATCTGTATGTAGATGAGCCCTTATTTTGATAATAGAGATTAAAAAAAAGTATAAATATATTAAATAATAAAAACAGAATTAATTTATTAAATAATTTTAAAAATATTAAATAATTTTAAATATTTTTATTTTAATCATAATGTGTGGTGTTGTATGTGATATTACCTCTTCCCTTCTCTCCAAACATAGAGGTTTTGGAACATTTTTAACCTATACTGATTTAAAATTATATTTCATTTCAAAGCAGTGAATGATCTTTAAAGCCTTTTTTTTTCTAGACTCTTTTTAAATCCCCCTATATCACGAAAGTTTTATCTTTCTTTAAAATTAGCATATATATTCTTTAAGCTTTGAACAGAAATTATATTGATTTTGTAACACGTTATGAATAAAAGAAAGAAATAATAAAATTGAAAACGTCTAAAAAAGATTGAATTAAAATTTGAGTTTAAATATCAAGTTATTGTTTTCAAATTCATGGTTTATTACTTCTTTGGCCGCATGCCAACTTTTTAATTTGTGAAAATGTGTGAGGAGGGAGTTTTTCTTTTTTATTTTCTCTTGTTTAAAATCAACAGATGCGATTTTTTTTTTTCGGTTTCCATATTTATGATAGAATCTTTTTTTTTATTAGTTTGGCGAAACTAACACTTCCAAGTAATAGATTTTTTCGCTATTATCCCGCCCATTCAAAATCAATTTTAATGATTCTAATAGTTTGTTAAAGTTCTAAGCGCAAAATAAAAATTATTTAAAAGTAAGATTTAGAAAGGACTGGTAAGTATGCAAATAGGACTTCAGAAATGTTAATAATAATAATAATAACAATAATAATAATAATTGTTTTCGGAAGGTGTATTTCAAGATAACAAATGTGTTTTGTTTTATTTTAAAAATGAAAAATAATAATCAATAAATTTTATACTTGATTTTAAAATAATAATTTAACTCAATATTTGTAAACAGCTTCTAAAAAAGGGTGTTTATAAATTACCGTCTTCTTAATATATATTTGAAGAATTTTTCTAAATCGGAAATAAACAAAAGGGATTGCATAAGGGATTGCAAATTAATATTCAAGTGAGGGAAAAAATCTGACGAATAATAAATTATGGTACAAAATTTTCTTTAAAAATTACGGCATAAAATTTTACCGCAGAAATAGATCTTACTGTGAGCATGATTTTACAGATAATGCACTCAGACGGTCAGTACTTTTAATCGTAATTCAATTCAAAATTTTTTACAGTGTTTTCTGGGCAAATTAGATTATATCTATAATTGGACAAAGTGACATCTTCTAAATTCTTACTTAATTTTACAGAATTATTTTTTTTTCATCCAAGAAAAATTTTTCAAACACCTAGGCATCAATATTATAACAAATGCTCAATATGAACCGCGATGGCTCAGGGGATAGAGCGTTCGACTTCTAATGAGGTGAAAAGGTTCGAATCCCAGTCGTTACGAATTCCGCATCCGGCTTACACCGACCACAGTGCTGACGTCAAATGTCCTCAGTGGTAGACAGAGCATGGGTTAGAGTCCTCTTGCAATCAGGTAAACCGTGAGAAGTTTTCGTGGTCTTCCTCTCCGTCTAACGCAAACGCGGGCTAGCTCCATCAAAAAGTACTCCACGAAGGCAAATTTCTCTCAATACTCGATCCATGAGTTCCCTTGTCTCTTGGATTGGGTTCAAAATTACAAGGCTACGGAGTTGAACATTAGTAGGCGTAAACCCATAAAATTGGGCCGACTGTTCAACGACGGTTATAAAATAAAATAAAATGCTCAATATATGTGTGATTTTTTTTGTTAAATGTTTAAGCTATTAAAAATGTGTATTATATTTTCCCTTAAAAGTAGCGCGTGGCTCAACAGCCTATTGTGAGCCAGAGGAGGGGGTCATGTAGATTAATGATCCACACTTTCGTGTCCAACAACATGATTGAAGCGATGAAGTCATCAAAATACTCTCAAGAAAAAGGTATTTTCTTCCTTGTATTTATTTATATTTTCGCATTCAATCAGAATAAGCTGTCCCTTAGTTTAGTTATATCTGTTTTTACTCATTATCAATGTATAATTAAATTAGTCACTAGGAGGTAACAGTTTGAATAAAATATGAATAAATAACTAGTATGCCTCCTTATTCTTCTAATTAGAGTGAAATCTGATAAATTTTCAGAATTGTAGCTTCTGAATTAGCTTAGAGGAAAAAATATTTTCATGCGTCTTTATTACTTCTCCCTTCTGAAGTAAGTTTATTTAATATTTTATAATTAATCATTCTTCGAAAGGTTTTTTTTTAAAAAAAACTTTGTTATTACGCCTAAATAGTTTTTGATTAAATAGTATTTTTTAAGAAAGATTTTGGCAATTTTGTCCCGGTCGCTGCTACCTCATAAAAATATGTTTTCCTTTCCTTAATTAATGTTGCGTCGGCCATTAAGGTGCCATCCAGTGGAGCCATCTACGGCCAAGAATTAGACTTCTGCTACACCCATGCGTCATACCCGTTTATAGAGCTGACCCATTCATTTATTCAAAGATAGTAATTTTGACCTGAACCAGAGAACGATCCATCTCCAATTCAGTACACCCAGAGGTATCGGTTTGTTATGGAAGAATGGAGGACTTTGTGACCCTACAGGTTTACTGTACACCAGCCACCATTTACTACACGGGGAGTCTTCGGCCGGCTGTTTCTTTAATTTATACCAAAGTTATATGATTCTTCAAATATTTGTAATGCGTTTTCATTATGGTCAGTAAAGTGTGAATTAGATTTCTTATTACTATCATTATCGAAAAAAGTACTTCATTAATCATTGTTTACTACTAATTGAATTATCACTCTTTCTCAAGATTCATACTTATATGTTCTTAGATTCCTTATAAAAAAAATTATAAAAGATTACAGATTACGATCAGCAAAATAATATTTCAGGCAAAGGAAAGCGATCGTGAAGGTGGGACTGAATGAATCACAACTTGTTTCGATTACCGGAAAAAAACACGAGAAGAAATTTTTTTTTCTTTTTTTGGTAAAATTAAGTTATGTAATGTACATTAAGTAATTTAGTAATGTCATTTCTAGTAAGGGAAAAAATGGTATTTTGGTAATATTTTAGCATATATTGTAAAACCATATTTTATAATAAATTGTCAAAATCCCCTTAGCGCTTCGGTAAAAATTATTGAGCTCTTTGGTGTTAACATGGAGCCAGGAACATAGTAAATTTTGCCAGATTCTGAAAGTTTTGACCATACCTTCTTCCAATTGTAGAGTATAGTTTAAAGATAATTATTAAAAACACCCACGAACTTTAAAGTGCAATCAAACAGGTTTTTATGTTTCTTCCTCACTCCAATTCGTTTTTCGAGATTCGTTTTTAAAATATACCGGCACCCTTGCTTTTTACCTTAGTTTGATCCGAGAATTTTCACAATGAAAGCTTAGACAAGGATAACTATCCCAAGGTCCTGGAACTCCTGAAAGCTATTTTCAACTTCCTTGCAAAAATATAATGTTTTGAAATAATTTTTATGAAAAAAAAATTGCCGAGAATTTTTTAATAAGCTTTATAAACTACAGTTTTGAGAAAGGGTTTCTAAAACTTTGTGACTCTGTTTTTAGCCCTCAATAAAATTTGTCCCGGGATTCATAAACAGGACCCGACTTTGCCTAATTATGGCCCGGGGCAAAAACTTCTTGAGGGGCCCCCCGCTGCTTCACTTTTTCAGTAATGAAGAACCGAACTTTATGGAGGTATTTAAATTTTTCACCTCATTATAGATAACATAACAAGAAAATTGATTAGAACCTATTAATAGCTATAAAGTCTCCCCCCCCCCGTTCATTGGTTAGACGAAATATCGTTCCATCTATTTTATTGATTGACAATTTCATGTTTATCATGCAGAATGCAGTTTCCTGATTGTCATCAAGCTTCGAAAATTTTTTATCCTTGCTGACATTAAGACGGAATAAAAAGTGACTCTCCTTTGTCACAATAGCCCCTCCCCCCTCCATCTCACCATACTGCACAAACAAACACTTTTTTATTTCAATTATCACAGTATTTCCACTTCCTTACCCGCTTCTAAACGTTACGCCAGTTTGGAGAATGAATGGAAAGAAATGAGGCAAATTAGAATTTTGCAAAATTCTACTTTTCTACGTAAAACAAAAGTTGTATTTCGTAATAAACACACAAACCTGCTTATGCATGTGTAACAATAAATAAATATGATTCATTTTAAAAAGAACGAGGATTTAAATAATTCATTTAAAAATGTCTTGTTGAAAATTTCGATTCCCTTTCCCGCCATTGACATGGCGATTTGCCTTCCTTAATCTGTAAGAAATTAACTTAAAGCAACCCTTAAAACAGTAGAAGAGTTTTCACTTCGCTCTGCAGAAATTTGGCAGATGCAAATTTTCTTTTAATCGTTCTTCGATTTGATTGGTTATCAACTAAGTGGAGAAAATGAAATGAAATCATCATGTGATGGAACAATTTATAGAACGGTGATCGTGCTACATTTAAGACGGTGATTGTTCGTGATTGGCAATTCTCCTGATAGAGGTAATAAAGAATTTTAATATACTTTATATTCATGATACATTTTATTTGATAAATAATTTCCCTTTACTAATATTTATATTAAAATCTTTGTATTTTATGGATTTCTTTCCACATCGAAAGAGAAATGTTGGTGTATAGCTTAAGACGCTTTTACCAAACAGTTCTTTCGGAATGGAGCTCTTTTTACGTTCGAGACGCTTTTAAATTGTATTTTAGATTCAATATTTAAATTTAATGTGATCAGAATCTATTGTTTATATGAAAGCTATACGACAGAAATTTGTTGAATAAACAAAATTAACGTTTTTAATTATTTATATAATTATAAATGAATAAATTGGAATTAACTGGAGGAAATTCTAATTTCTTTTAAATGTTACATTAATTCAAAACTTACTATTTCCTATTTATGTAAAGTTCTTACCATATATACATACTCTATAAACAAAAAGAAAAGAACGAAAATAAATCTTACAGATAAAATTTAACAAAAATACACGTATTGAAAAATATTGATGTTTTTTTTTTCTCAGTTGATTTAATTCATATTTTTCGTGATGCATTAAACATATGTGAATTTACAGATTATTTAATTTTTCTTATCTGAGTCTTTAGCATTACATTAAAAACATACTAAGAATTTAAAAAATATTATGAAATTTTTTTGAAGTAATTAGCTGTTAGACCATAAAGCTAAATTTTAGTTATTGTCTATAAAATCAAAATAATTTTTAAAAAAAAGTATTAATTTTTAGAACTTTGAGTATTTGATAGTATTTAATTATGCAATATAGTGAAAAGATAAGTTTAAAAAATATTTAATTTCAAAGAGAAATTTATAAAAAAAATTTTTAGGTTGATCAATTATGGTCAAAAGTTTCATTGTTTGTATTTATGTCTGTATACTCACAAACTGTAATTCAAAGTAATGTATCGGATATATATGTGTAAAAATTTTCGAAAAGAAAGTACCAGGAAAAAGAACCAAATCATTACACCTCCTTTATTTTTGTATATAAATGTAAAGTCCCATTCGTTTAGGATCATTCAACCCGAATTTAATGAGATTAAATTAGATTTCGAAGCATTTTAAAATTAATTACAAAATTATTGTTTTTAAATTTGAAAAAAAATATATAAACTGTGCAAGATATGAGTATTCAATGCATCTCGTTATATTGCACATGCACAAAAAATTAAATTTTTCATAATTTTTCATAATTTTTTCATAATTTTCATAATTTTGTAGTGAATTATAATTGACTAATGAAAAAAGTTTTAATTTTCACATTGCAAAAATTTTAAAAGTTTTAGGCACTTTACCAAATAGTTTTTGTATTTCTTTTTTTTTATTATTTTTTTTAAAAAAAAAACTCAAAACGATTGAGGGTTTTCTACAAATTTAATTTAGTATGTTTTGTATCATGATTTGTATTATGTAATTTGCAATGCTAGAAAATGACATTTGTGGATCAGATTGTGTTAATTCCTGATAATTTTCAGCTTTCTTTTAAAAAGTACACGAACTACTTAGAAAATTGCTTCAAACTTAATAAAATTTTTATGATATTAGAATAATACTTTTTTTATTTATTTGACAAAAATATTTTTTAATTGAGGTAATTTTTCTGGACATGCGCAGCATGAAAAACTACTTAAAATGCTCATAGCTTGTGAAGTTTTTAATTTTTTTTCTCCAAATTTTTCTTTAATTTTTATTAAATATTTTTTTAGATTATAGTTGAAAAAAATAATAAAATAAAACAAAAAAAACTGTCTATATTTCCATGTCGAAAATTGAAAGAGCATTGACATTTCATATATATGGTAGAGCAAACAATTTAGATTTATCCGTAATTATTACGATGTCATGACATGACTGAAATTACGGTCTGACGTTGAGTAATAAGAATTATGGATTTTGATAATTTCCATACTAATTTCCTAAACATAAGTTGTTTCTCATAACTACCTAGAACTATGAAACTTCGTTGTCCCCAACTCATTTACTTATCTTTTTTTTTTACTCTTCTAACAAATATAAATACAATAAATGATTAAATATTGTAAATGATTTTATAGAAATATAAAATTTAATAAAAAAAGCTAAGAAATCTTATAAATCACAGTCAAATGGACTGTTCTAAAATTTTATCTTCACTCCTTATCAAAAAAGCTAGAAAACATAAACCCAAATAAATGCTGTAAGCAGAAATTTCTATTGCTTCAAATGCAAAATGATAAAGAATTCTAGTGTTAATTTTCCCCCAAAACTAGAACATTGATTTCTAAAAATCACACTTATTTCATCATTTTACATAGAAGTATAAAATTTCAGTGTAGGTTAATCTTTAATTTAGATATATCTAAATCCTATATCTATATATAGATTTAGGATTAAGTAAGGATATCTCTATATCGTTTATCTAAATATTATGTTTTTATTCAATAGTAAATATATGCATAGTCTTATGAATGTTATATTCCAATATAAAATGAAGTAGTATATACTGCTTAAAATTGAGTTAATATGAATTTTGTTAAGGTTAACTGAATATATTTCTATGTTATTGTACTTTTGATTATTGATCTCTGGGGTACAGGGGATAAAGCACTTGCCTCCCAGTAAGGTAACCTAGTTCGAATCCCAGCAATGGCGGGTCGAAATAAATTTCGCAACTACTAGAGTGCTGGAGTAAAATATCCTCTGTGTTTTTCGAATCATGGGATAGAGATTCTTCGCCGTCAGTTTAACTGTGGAAGGTTTTCGGGGTTTTTCTCCTAATGTAACGCAAATGCGTGTTAGTTCTATCTAAATGTCCTCCACAAAGGCAAATTTCTCTCAATCCAGGAGTTTCCTTGTCTTTTGGTTTGGATTCAAAGTTACAAATCTATGGAGTTGAACGTTAGTTTCATAAACAGAATAATTGGGTCTGCTGTTCAACTACGATTATAAAATGAAACAACCGCTATCAGCATTTTTATGCCTCCAAATTTTGTACAATTTGATACAAGGATAGAAATTACTAAAATCAGGCGCTATATAGTGAGTAATAATCTCTTTACATTTTCACTGGTCTGTTTATGTCCCGATTAAATTTTTGTGAACAAAAAAGTACTAAAGTAATTTTAAATAAAAATTAAAGTACAAAGAATGTGTAATGTTCGCAATTATGATGAAATAAAAGTTTCAAAATATCAGGTCGTCACCCAACTGCCGCAAAAAGAAATCAAATATACAGGATATATAATATTGATCGCCATTTCTCAGAACCCTCAAAACTTAAGTGAAAACAGTATGAGCATTAAGGTTTGAAAATTAATAGTGAAACATTGGAAAAAAAATGAATAAAAAGTTTTAAGAAAAAGTTATTGAAATTTAAGAAATCTAGAGAAGGAGGGACAAAGAATCAAAACCTGTTTAGTTGCCGGAGAAAAAAGGAGTTCAACTGCGATCATTGGAAAGTTATTATCAGGCTATCAAACTGGTTTTGTTATTTTTTATCCAGTCTTTTTCGCTAGTGATTCAACTCTCTGCTTTTAATTAATTTCAATATAATATTTTTTGGTCACTTTAGCTTGCCAATTTAGAATTTATTGGGCTTATATTAACTGTTTTATGTCTTTTTTTCAAAAAAAGTTTACGAAGCCAGCTAATTAGACTGCTTAAAAGGAAACTGATTAGCATGTTAGTCAACTTTTATACAAAAACGTATAAAGTTGAGAAAAATGAAAGGGCTACCAGATATACTCGTATATTTAGAATCATATTTACTTGTCAATATTTATTTTTCACACCTCTCGTCATTTATTAGATTTTAATAAACCAAAAATATTTTTCTTTACTGAACTTAATGAAAGAAGTTGGCTTTTGTACAAACTGATTCACTTTTTAACTTGTCTTTAAATGCCTCTTTTCATTAAAAAATCCGAAGTATTTAAACTCGCAAAGGTAGAGATTAAATCTAAATTTTACTGTATTTATTGATTGTTTAAAAAATTCTATCTGTGGTAAATTTTTTATACTTTACACAATGGATTTATTATTTCATAAAATGTAATTTTTTTCTCTCCTTACTGTTTGTCAGTCATAGTACGAATGCACAGTATTTAACCGTTTCCCTCTAGTAGAGTTGAAATCGTTCATAATGAACCCAGATTTAATGAGAAGCCGGATTTAACGAAGAAAGCAAAAATACTTGGTTGGTAGACCCAATTGGAACTTAGTTCGCTTTTAAAGAGCAAACCCCGGTTTCAGCAAACAATATTTTTGTGATTCATAGAAGAAATTACGGACCCTTCACAAAATATTTTTTCATAAAAACGGACCCTTCACAAAATATTTTTTCATAAAAACGGACCCTTCACAAAATAATTTCTTTTAATCGGACCCTTCACAAATTTGTTTATCTTCATTACTGTTTTATATGTTGCGTCGCTAAATCAGTAGCTGTAATTGCTGTTTATTTTATAAAATTTAATTTTTTTAATTATATATTTACAGTATTGAGCATAATCATGTATGTCTTTACAATTTAAAAACACATTGAAAAGTTTTGCAATAACGGATCCTATTTGCACAAATTCACAAAAGCGAACCCTGGTTGAAAGAATGTGTGACTTAACGTTTATTTTATATTCACAAATTACGAGTAATTTTTTCACAATTTTACGAACACGGACCTTTCACAATATGTCTGGACAGACCCCTGATAAGAATTACATTTAATTCCAAATCTCCAGCTCAGTTAATCCCTTCTTAGAAAAATTCTTTCTTGATATTGATAAAAAAATTTTTAACGTTTTTTTTTTTATTATTATTTTATTTTTATTTTTTACTATTTGAGCCATGAAGCTTATCCGAAGAACTGTAACGCTATAATAAGAATAGTTCAAATCAATTTAATTACTTTTTTCATATTCTACACAGAAATAAAAAAACAAAATAAATAAATACTGTATTTCTAATTTAGTAAGTAACATTGAACGTTTTTGATTTTTTTACAACCGCTCGATTAAACAGCATATATACAGTCCCTTCGTGCCGCTTGCTGATTGCCATCTCCTATAGATTATATGCTTGCTATTTTGATGTGTGAAATATTGATATTAATATTATCTAATTTCTCTTTCAAGGTCATGAAACTAAGGAAATCGGAGTATAAGCTCGAAGAATTTTGATGAAAAAAATGATAAGTACCGATTTTATTGCTCGATTTCAGTTCTCTTTCTCTCATTTATATATATATATATATTTGTTTTTTGCTATTCCATTTTAAAGGTAATAAGTTATCTTTTATAATCTGTTCTATTGTTTTGAAAAAATAAACTTCATAATTCAAAACTTCAGATGATTCAAAAATGTTAATCAGTTTTTTAGCATTATTTTTTTGCTATAGTTTTTACATATAATATAAATATTTTCATTTAAAGGCATTGACCAGTTATTCATTTATTTCGATCAATTGCTTGTGCTCATTATAAATGTGCAAAGAATATCTATATTTTTTTTAAATATTCGTATATATATTCTATATTCTTTATACACTATAATCTCTATCCTTTCCCTGTACAAACAAATTCTTAATTGTAATTATACAAATTTTAAATTTGAAATACTTAATATATTCTCAATTCAAAATTGGTTTTGCTATCACAATCCAAGGAATGATAATGCACTAATTTTGCAAATCATAATATTTAAGTTAAACATTTTCGAAAAACTCGTTTAATATTCTTAGAAAAACTCGCACGCAATTCATTCGAAAGTGAGACACATATTCGAATATTAGAACTAATTTCTTTTTTTAAAACAAAATTTTATAAAATCATACTATTATTATCATTCAAAACTGGTCAATTGCCCTACATTTAACTGTTCCATAACAATAACAGTAATATTGTATCGGATGTGACATTTTAAACCCCTGTAGCAGAATTTACAGAGAGAATCCATAACACTATCTTCAAAAATCGGATATTTCTGTAACCTCAGTGTGGTCAGTTAGAGATTGTCGTTACCTTAATACATGTTGCAAAATTTGCAAATATATAAACCTTAGAAATTATATTTAAAAAATTTACATTGTTTAAATTTCAGTTGAAACTTTATACGAAGATACTACAAAATTGGATTTAATCCCAATGAAATTAAACCTCAAATTAAATCACAGAAAGAAAAAAAATTTACTTTTTTTTTCTTTGCGAAGAAAGTGTTTTCTTTGCTCAAATTTTTAGTATTTATTTTACATCATATTTTAATTTTTAGTATTTATTTTACTTTATTTTACTAATATTTATTTTACTTCATTTATAAATATAATTGTATATAAGCACAATAAAAACAAAAAGAGAAAAAAGAGAATGCTTTTATAAATTTGGAAAAACAAAGCCTTTATTTCACAGTTAAATATTAAATTAGTTTAGAACATGCAACATTAAGAAAACACTATTCTGCATTTTTCTTCACAACAAGCATTGATTTCTTATTTATATACCAAGACATGAGTGTTTTTGAAGAATTTGCATTTGCAAAACAGGGAAGGTGGATATAGTAGCGAAAGGTTTATTAACTATCAAATTATTTTGCACGCAGCTTATAGAATGCTTAAAAGTCTTATAATATTACTTTAATCCACATTTTTTTAAATTATTTAAATTTTGAATATGGAAACTAATTTACATACAATAACTTTGACCTTCTGATCAAGAGAAATAATGATAATCTAAATTAATTAATAATACTCTCGATATAAATTATATTATGTCCTGATTATGATTCAGAAATTATGTGTCGTTATCGGCACGGCTGCTATCGTGATAGTAAATATTTTTTTAATAACTATTCTCCTTTGTTTTTCTTTTTTTCTACTAATATTTTTATAAACGATTATGTACCTGCCAGTTCGATAACTTTTCATTTTCTTTTGAGTCATTATGCCCCAACCAGTTCGAGTGATGAACTGGTTGATGATGGGGTATGTCTTCCATGAAGTCCGGAATATGATTGAGTAATTCTGTATCGCTAGCGGTAAAAGAATTACTTGATCTATGTGCTTGTATTGCCGGGGCCGTAGTAACGATTTAGAAATTCATCTGCAGAGTGTAGTTGCAATGAATTTCTTAATCTAGGACCTGTCCGCCTTCCGGAAACTGGAAGCTTACTTGCTGTCGAGGTAATAATGCTTACTTTTTTCTAACATTTTTCTTTGTTTTGCTTTTTTTTTTTCTTTTCTATGATATTTCTAGTTATTATGCCCCAACCAGTTCGAGTGATGAACTGGTTGATGATGGGGTATGTCTTCCAGAAAGTCCGGAATATGATTTAGTAATTCTGTATCGCTAGCGGTAAAAGAATTACTTGATCTATGTGCTTGTATTGCCGGGGCCGTAGTAACGATTTAGAAATTCATCTGCAGAGTGTAGTTGCAATGAATTTCTTAATCTAGGACCTGTCCGCCTTCCGGGCACTGGAAGCTTACTTGCTGTCGAGGTAATAATGCTTACTTTTTTCTAACATTTTTCTTTGTTTTGCTTTTTTTTTTCTTTTCTATGATATTTCTAGTTATTATGCCCCAACCAGTTCGAGTGATGAACTGGTTGATGATGGGGTATGTCTTCCAGAAAGTCCGGAATATGATTTAGTAATTCTGTATCGCTAGCGGTAAAAGAATTACTTGATCTATGTGCTTGTATTGCCGGGGCCGTAGTAACGATTTAGAAATTCATCTGCAGAGTGTAGTTGCAATGAATTTCTTAATCTAGGACCTGTCCGCCTTCCGGGCACTGGAAGCTTACTTGCTGTCGAGGTAATAATGCTTACTTTTTTCTAGCATTTTTCTTTGTTTTGCTTTTTTTTTTCTTTTCTATGATATTTCTAGTTATTATGCCCCAACCAGTTCGAGTGATGAACTGGTTGATGATGCGGTATGTCTTCCAGAAAGTCCGGAATATGATTTAGTAATTCTGTATCGCTAGCGGTAAAAGAATTACTTGATCTATGTGCTTGTATTGCCGGGGCCGTAGTAACGATTTAGAAATTCATCTGCAGAGTGTAGTTGCAATGAATTTCTTAATCTAGGACCTGTCCGCCTTCCGGAAACTGGAAGCTTACTTGCTGTCGAGGTAATAATGCTTACTTTTTTCTAACATTTTTCTTTGTTTTGCTTTTTTTTTTCTTTTCTATGATATTTCTAGTTATTATGCCCCAACCAGTTCGAGTGATGAACTGGTTGATGATGGGGTATGTCTTCCAGAAAGTCCGGAATATGATTTAGTAATTCTGTATCGCTAGCGGTAAAAGAATTACTTGATCTATGTGCTTGTATTGCCGGGGCCGTAGTAACGATTTAGAAATTCATCTGCAGAGTGTAGTTGCAATGAATTTCTTAATCTAGGACCTGTCCGCCTTCCGGAAACTGGAAGCTTACTTGCTGTCGAGGTAATAATGCTTACTTTTTTCTAACATTTTTCTTTGTTTTGCTTTTTTTTTCTTTTCTATGATATTTCTAGTTATTATGCCCCAACCAGTTCGAGTGATGAACTGGTTGATGATGGGGTATGTCTTCCAGAAAGTCCGGAATATGATTTAGTAATTCTGTATCGCTAGCGGTAAAAGAATTGCTTGATCTATGTGCTTGTATTGCCGGGGCCGTAGTAACGATTTAGAAATTCATCTGCAGAGTGTAGTTGCAATGAATTTCTTAATCTAGGACCTGTCCGCCTTCCGGAAACTGGAAGCTTACTTGCTGTCGAGGTAATAATGCTTACTTTTTTCTAACATTTTTCTTTGTTTTGCTTTTTTTTTTCTTTTCTATGATATTTCTAGTTATTATGCCCCAACCAGTTCGAGTGATGAACTGGTTGATGATGGGGTATGTCTTCCAGAAAGTCCGGAATATGATTTAGTAATTCTGTATCGCTAGCGGTAAAAGAATTACTTGATCTATGTGCTTGTATTGCCGGGGCCGTAGTAACGATTTAGAAATTCATCTGCAGAGTGTAGTTGCAATGAATTTCTTAATCTAGGACCTGTCCGCCTTCCGGAAACTGGAAGCTTACTTGCTGTCGAGATAATAATGCTTACTTTTTTCTAGCATTTTTCTTTGTTTTGCTTTTTTTTTTCTTTTCTATGATATTTCTAGTTATTATGCCCCAACCAGTTCGAGTGATGAACTGGTTGATGATGGGGTATGTCTTCCAGAAAGTCCGGAATATGATTGAGTAATTCTGTATCGCTAGCGGTAAAAGAATTACTTGATCTATGTGCTTGTATTGCCGGGGCCGTAGTAACGATTTAGAAATTCATCTGCAGAGTGTAGTTGCAATGAATTTCTTAATCTAGGACCTGTCCGCCTTCCGGAAACTGGAAGCTTACTTGCTGTCGAGATAATAATGCTTACTTTTTTCTAGCATTTTTCTTTGTTTTGCTTTTTTTTTTCTTTTCTATGATATTTCTAGTTATTATGCCCCAACCAGTTCGAGTGATGAACTGGTTGATGATGGGGTATGTCTTCCAGAAAGTCCGGAATATGATTTAGTAATTCTGTATCGCTAGCGGTAAAAGAATTACTTGATCTATGTGCTTGTATTGCCGGGGCCGTAGTAACGATTTAGAAATTCATCTGCAGAGTGTAGTTGCAATGAATTTCTTAATCTAGGACCTGTCCGCCTTCCGGAAACTGGAAGCTTACTTGCTGTCGAGGTAATAATGCTTACTTTTTTCTAACATTTTTCTTTGTTTTGCTTTTTTTTTCTTTTCTATGATATTTCTAGTTATTATGCCCCAACCAGTTCGAGTGATGAACTGGTTGATGATGGGGTATGTCTTCCAGAAAGTCCGGAATATGATTGAGTAATTCTGTATCGCTAGCGGTAAAAGAATTACTTGATCTATGTGCTTGTATTGCCGGGGCCGTAGTAACGATTTAGAAATTCATCTGCAGAGTGTAGTTGCAATGAATTTCTTAATCTAGGACCTGTCCGCCTTCCGGGCACTGGAAGCTTACTTGCTGTCGAGGTAATAATGCTTACTTTTTTCTAACATTTTTCTTTGTTTTGCTTTTTTTTTCTTTTCTATGATATTTCTAGTTATTATGCCCCAACCAGTTCGAGTGATGAACTGGTTGATGATGGGGTATGTCTTCCAGAAAGTCCGGAATATGATTGAGTAATTCTGTATCGCTCGCGGTAAAAGAATTACTTGATCTATGTGCTTGTATTGCCGGGGCCGTAGTAACGATTTAGAAATTCATCTGCAGAGTGTAGTTGCAATGAATTTCTTAATCTAGGACCTGTCCGCCTTCCGGGCACTGGAAGCTTACTTGCTGTCGAGGTAATAATGCTTACTTTTTCTAACATTTTTCTTTGTTTTTTTTTTTTTTTGTTTTTTTTCGTTTCTATGATTTTTCTAGTTATTATGCCCCAACCAGTTCGAGTGATGAACTGGTTGATGATGGGGTATGTCTTCCAGAAAGTCCGGAATATGATTGAGTAATTCTGTATCGCTCGCGGTAAAAGAATTACTTGATCTATGTGCTTGTATTGCCGGGGCCGTAGTAACGATTTAGAAATTCATCTGCAGAGTGTAGTTGCAATGAATTTCTTAATCTAGGACCTGTCCGCCTTCCGGGCACTGGAAGCTTACTTGCTGTCGAGGTAATAATGCTTACTTTTTCTAACATTTTTTTTTTTCTTTTCTATGATTTTTCTAGTTATTATGCCCCAACCAGTTCGAGTGATGAACTGGTTGATGATGGGGTATGTCTTCCAGAAAGTCCGGAATATGATTGAGTAATTCTGTATCGCTAGCGGTAAAAGAATTACTTGATCTATGTGCTTGTATTGCCGGGGCCGTAGTAACGATTTAGAAATTCATCTGCAGAGTGTAGTTGCAATGAATTTCTTAATCTAGGACCTGTCCGCCTTCCGGGCACTGGAAGCTTACTTGCTGTCGAGGTAATAATGCTTACTTTTTCTAACATTTTTTTTTTTCTTTTCTATGATTTTTCTAGTTATTATGCCCCAACCAGTTCGAGTGATGAACTGGTTGATGATGGGGTATGTCTTCCAGAAAGTCCGGAATATGATTGAGTAATTCTGTATCGCTAGCGGTAAAAGAATTACTTGATCTATGTGCTTGTATTGCCGGGGCCGTAGTAACGATTTAGAAATTCATCTGCAGAGTGTAGTTGCAATGAATTTCTTAATCTAGGACCTGTCCGCCTTCCGGGCACTGGAAGCTTACTTGCTGTCGAGGTAATAATGCTTACTTTTTCTAACATTTTTCTTTGTTTTTTTTTTTTTTTTGTTTTTTTTCGTTTCTATGATTTTTCTAGTTATTATGCCCCAACCAGTTCGAGTGATGAACTGGTTGATGATGGGGTATGTCTTCCAGAAAGTCCGGAATATGATTGAGTAATTCTGTATCGCTAGCGGTAAAAGAATTACTTGATCTATGTGCTTGTATTGCCGGGGCCGTAGTAACGATTTAGAAATTCATCTGCAGAGTGTAGTTGCAATGAATTTCTTAATCTAGGACCTGTCCGCCTTCCGGGCACTGGAAGCTTACTTGCTGTCGAGGTAATAATGCTTACTTTTTCTAACATTTTTTTTTTTCTTTTCTATGATTTTTCTAGTTATTATGCCCCAACCAGTTCGAGTGATGAACTGGTTGATGATGGGGTATGTCTTCCAGAAAGTCCGGAATATGATTGAGTAATTCTGTATCGCTCGCGGTAAAAGAATTACTTGATCTATGTGCTTGTATTGCCGGGGCCGTAGTAACGATTTAGAAATTCATCTGCAGAGTGTAGTTGCAATGAATTTCTTAATCTAGGACCTGTCCGCCTTCCGGGCACTGGAAGCTTACTTGCTGTCGAGGTAATAATGCTTACTTTTTCTAACATTTTTTTTTTCTTTTCTATGATTTTTCTAGTTATTATGCCCCAACCAGTTCGAGTGATGAACTGGTTGATGATGGGGTATGTCTTCCAGAAAGTCCGGAATATGATTGAGTAATTCTGTATCGCTAGCGGTAAAAGAATTACTTGATCTATGTGCTTGTATTGCCGGGGCCGTAGTAACGATTTAGAAATTCATCTGCAGAGTGTAGTTGCAATGAATTTCTTAATCTAGGACCTGTCCGCCTTCCGGGCACTGGAAGCTTACTTGCTGTCGAGGAAATAATGCTTACTTTTTTCTAGCATTTTTCTTTGTTTTGCTTTTTTTTCTTCTTTTCTATGATTTTCTAGATAATGTGTGTTAAATTTAATGTGTGTAAAAGCTCTTTTTTTTGTATTTAGAATACTCTTTTGATGCTATTTCTAATATTGGTCTCAACTCTTCCTTTTTTTTATTGGAGGCCCCTTATTTTTTGTGATCACTCAAAAGCTTCTTAAAACTTACATACGTTCTTATTTTTCACAGTAATGTGAAATTTTTTTTACAAATAGGGACATTTGTTCTTTCTGGAAAACTCTTTTTTCATTTACAGAATGACACGTTCTTTTGCCACATTAAAACTATTTCACCTTTTTATATTTTAAGATTAACTATTTCACCTTTTTATATTTTAAGATTTTTAAAAGTTTTTTCTTACCTTAATTTTTAAAATAGTTTTAGGTTACGATAGTACTAGTTTTTTCTTAATTTACTTTTTTTGTTTAGTAATTTTTTTTAATGATTTTTAAAGTTTTATTTACATTAATTTTTCTATGAGTTTCAGTTTAGTATTAGTAAATGTGAAGTATAAAACATTAATATTAGTTTTTGTGTTCATTTAATTTTAGCTTCCAAGTAAATTTTTTGATGTGATTTACGAAATTCTGATTTTCTATTACTTAATCCATATTTTATTATTTTTGTTTTTATATTTCATGCCCTAAGATAATATCTTTTTGTATTTTAATATTATTTCAAAACTGTAATATCTGTTAATTAATTTGTTGTCGAGTTATTTTAATACACTTTTTTGAGTTATTTACAGAATTCTTTTTGTGTTTAATGCCTTTTCAAGTTTTTTCTTGATTTCTTTTATGCAAAAGTTTCACTTTAATCTGTGTTTCAGGAAAGATTCAGGTGGAAAAAGGGATTAGGACATTAGCTTCTGTTTTTAAATTCTTTCATGGACTGAATCCATTTATGGCTCAAGTTTGTTCCGATGCTTTGGTGGTAATTTTTTTTTCTATTTTGACAAAATGTTTTTGTATTTTTAACTTTATAAAATTCTCCAAAAATTTGTTGGTTATAATTTAATAATAAAAGATTTTATGTCGCACTTTTTTTCAGAAGGCTTTTCTACTCCCATTCAAAGAAATCTGTGAATTATTTTTTCTCAGCAAACCAACCAATCACACATTTTTTTAGAATCGCTAACAGCAATGTTTGTTGACAAATCATTACAATTGTTGCATTAATGCTAATTTTTTCTATTTCGTTTTAACATTTTATAACATATTCTAACTTTAAAAAAAGGTTTTTTTAGGAGCCAACTATATATTAATATTTAATTTTATTCTTATGTTTGTCAATATATGATTTTTGATTCAAAATTTTGTACCAAAACATTAAAAAATAAATAAAAAATCTTGCCAAATTGTCAAAATAAATTATTTTTTTCAAGATGATATGTTAAGAAAATAGCATTTTGAATAAAATATTTTATAATATAGACACTTTTCTTGCACACATCCTATATTTTATAAGAAAAAAGAAACAAAAACCTGGAAATCTTAAGATTTTTATCTGGAAAACCTGGAAAAATCAGGGAAATTTGAAATCTGATTTGAGTGGCCAACCTGTTATTGTATCAGTTTTTCTTGATTACAAAAGACAAACTAAGTCATGTGTATCTTTTTTGCATGTAAATAAATTTGGGTATAATTTGAAAAATATTTTAGTTAACTTTTCAAAAATTTGAAAAGAATTTAATAATTTAAATTATTTTGTTTTAATATAAAACATTATGATGTTTTAGAAATAAGTGATGACATTGTGGACCATGCTGAAGATACCAGAGAACGTCTTATTAAAGAAACTAGACATGTTGCCATTGTTGATCGAAAGTCTGGAGAATGTTGTGAGTTTTTAAATATGTTTATATCAGTTTCTCTTGATTTCAATGAAAGTTTCTTCTGTCTATTTTAAATTTTTATGATCTGGGAAATACTATATTGTACATACATACATAAATGAATATTTTCTATTTTCAAATTAATTCTAATATTTAGCTTTTCCCTTGAAATATTTTTACATCTATTCATTGTAACTTATTAAAAATGAGTAGCAATTATCTAAAAATGAATAAAATTCTTAATTTTATTCAAACTTTTAAATTTAATTGTATTATAATAAATTTATATTCAAGTATGTTTAATGTCTATTACAAATGGGAAATGTTAACCAGCAGCTATATATGTAAATTAATATTTAGGTATTCAAGTTTTATTATCTTTTACTGAATTTAAAAAAAAAAAACTTAAAATTCCCTACTTTTTGAATTGCATATTGTGCAATATTTTGCTCTAAATTTTTATTATTTTTTAACTTTTGCTGTCCTTTTGTGTTGCATAGCTGCTAAATATTAGGATTTTTTTTAAAGATTTTTGATATTGGTTGTTATAGTCATATTGGTTCATATAGTAAAAGCATTAAAGTTAGAAGCAATTTTTTACATTTTTTATGGCTTTTACACACATACGACATAATTTTCAGGGTTTCATTAGATTTCTTATTTTAAAATCATCTTTAGATATTAATTTAGTTTAACGATATACAGGGTATCTGCCCACCTGGAAAGTCATGAGTTTCGGTACTGAACCAAATTTGTGATGAAATGTCATGATTTTAACTATTTTTTTTTTAAAAAAAATCATGAAAAGTCATGGATTTAAGTAGCTGTAAAATATAATTTTTGAAATAGAATTTACCCCCCCCCCCATTTCATGGTGTTCCGAATATCTGAATTTGTAACAAAATCCCCTCTCACAGTCACATTTTATAAAAAATAGAAAATGTTTTTATCATGTTTTTTAAAAATTATGGTGTTCTTTCAAAAAATGAAAGAAAAAACATCATTTCTAGAATCAAATTATCTTTTAAGCTGTTTCTTTATCCCCCCCCCCAACAAAATGCGAGAATATCACTCATAATATTAGAATAAAAATGTTCAATTTAAAAATATAGAGAGACAGATTTTTGTAAACCCAGTGCTATTGTTATTTTATTCTACTAACATATACGTTTGTTATTATTAAAATATCTTGCAAAAAGATATTAGTGCAAGAGAGTTTTGTCTTTGATAGTTCGGAAAATTCTGCTACAGGATCACATCAAAGTTAATAAGTTAGTTAATTAGAATTCAAGTTTTTACTACTCATTTAAGTCCTGACTCATTTGAGATGAATACCCTAAGGAAATTGTTACTATTTTCATTATGACAGATGATTAAAGTCTAATAGAATCACAATATAAAATGATCAGTATGAAATGGGGTAAACGTAAAGGCAAAATTAAAAATAAATTTAATTTGGTACTTTTCAAAATTTTGTTTTTATTGGATGTCAATGAATTTAACATTCAAAAGATTAGGAGTTTTATTTTTAGTATTAAAAGTTCAGTGTTAAAAAGAATGATTAAAGAACAATTAAATTTTCTACCCCTGAATTTAAATATATTGCTTTAGATCTTATTAAATTTAAGCTTGCTATCAACAATTTTGATTTATTAAATGTTTCAAAAATTAAAAAAGAATTTGGTGTTATTTATTTTCTTGGTAAAGATTTTGAAAGGGGTTTACTACCTTCTATGACTGTTAATAAACTTTCTGAATATTTCCCAATTAAAGAGAAGATCAGAGTTTCTGTTTGTTTTAGATATTGTAAAACTTTAAAGAAAAGAATTTGTAATTATAATTTCTATTATAAAAATTTTAATAATTTAAAAGATATTTATTTGAGTTGTTAATAATTATTTTATGCACATTGTCACGGGTGACCTTAACTTTATTAATAGTATAGATTTAAGATTTCTCATGGGACTTGGGACTAAGTTTAGACAAACAAAAAAAATTATCACTTAAATTTTATTCTTGCTTCAATCAGTAAGAGTTTAGATTGTTTTATTGCGAAAATGCTCAAAAAAATTTAATTGGCCTGTAGAAGGATTTAGTGAGTGGAAATTTTATGTATTGTATAATTTCAAATTGAATTTTTTGAATAATAGTATGAAAAACCAGGGTTATTATTTGTGTTGTTGATAAAGCCTCTAATAATTATTGCTTGATTTGCAGAAATTTTTTTTAATTAGTTAATGTGTAAAGAATGTGAAAACAATAATACTTTTCTCAAAATTAATAATTCTAAAAAAGAAATTGATAATAGAATTTTTACTTTTTCCAAGAATATAGGATTACCCTTATTTATTTCTACAATTAAGTTTCACAAAACACCAGTTA
This sequence comes from Parasteatoda tepidariorum, assembly GCF_982258835.1. Taxonomy (NCBI): domain Eukaryota; kingdom Metazoa; phylum Arthropoda; class Arachnida; order Araneae; family Theridiidae; genus Parasteatoda; species Parasteatoda tepidariorum. The sequence continues at coordinate 111,865,520 of NC_141759.1, read as the reverse complement.
AATTTAGATATGTAACTTGCAGTATTGGCTATTATAATTCTTTTTTTGGTAAAAGAATTTTTAATTTTTCTTATCTAATCGAATATCTAAATATAAAATGCTCTTAATAAAAAAATAACCCTTTTTTTCAATTTGAACTTTCCTAAAAGAACCACCACAAAAAACTATTTACTATTCATATGAAAAAACAGAAAATATCTAAAACCTTATCTGTATGTTTGCGTTTTTTAAATTGTATTTTTTTTTTAAAAAAAATTGTCTCTGAGTCACAATGCATGTTGTTTAAACAGTTATATTTTGTAAAATCTACTGGATTTTTTTTCTATCTAAGTTGGCAACTATGTATATACCTAAAATTGCTAAAAGTACCCCACCGTTGGAGTACATTCACCCACACTTAAAGGCTTTTTCGTAAAAAAAAATTACATTATTTTTTTATTATTATTTTTTTAAATCATGAATGTTGTGCAGAGATTGTCTTGTAGGGAAAAAAATATTCAAAATTTATTGATAATTTTTTAATGAAATAAAAAAAATTAGAAGCTAGAGAATGTGTAACTAACTCCTGTTTCTCCAAATAGTTTTTATCAGGGTCACCACCCACTTGGAATTATCAGGGAATTTTTTTACACTGGAAAAAAACCTGGAAAAGTCAGGGTGGGAAATTTGGACGAAAACTTGAAAAAATCAGGGAATTTTAAGGAAAAGCTGGGATTTTTTTCTTCATTTAAATTATTTTACCATCCGTTATATCCACTTTATTTAGACAGAAATTTGTCGTGAAACAGTTGAAATATCATCAACTTGGTAATACTTTGCTTGCATTAAAATTCTCTCCATTATTACCTTGCTGAACTAGAATGCCATATTAAACTCACCCATGGTTGCTAAATGAATGGAGAAACCTTTGACCTCTTTGGAGGTTATGGGACTATGCAGTTTAGGAAAGACAAGAATTGTGGAGGAGGTGGAAGATATTAGCTCTTTAGTTAGGATATTTGCTTCTGTTTTTAAAATTATTTATTTATTTATTTATTTTATCTTCTAGTCTGTGGGCTTATTTCATTTATTGTTCAAGTTTGTTTCATTGCTTTGAGGGTATTTTTTGTTTTTAACAAAATTATTAAAATTGTTTTAGTATTTTTTACTGTATAAAATTCTCCAAAAAATAATTTTTTATAACTTAATAATAGATTTTTTCTTGAATTCTTTTTCTGAAAGCTTTTGTTCTCTTATCCAATAAATTATTTTTCCTCAGCAAAGACAACTAGTCACTCATTTTCTTGAATCACTAACACTAAAATTTCATTGATGCTAATTTTCTGGATTTCATTTTAACTTTTTATAACATATTTTATTTCTTTTATGAACCAACTAGATGTTTACATTAAATTTGACTGTTTTGTTGTTAAATATTTTATTTTTGATTCAAAATTAGAATTGTGTGTTAATCACAATGTTGAAAGTTTGTAAATGTTGCTTATATTCCAGAGATAATATTTCCAAAGTTTCTTCTTTTACTCTGAAAAACCAAGGAATGTATGGAAAACATGTTTAATGATGTAAAAACTTAGAATATGGAATTAATTTATTTATATTTGTTTATTAGAAAGAAGAAAAATTAAACTTTTTTTCTTTCTTCTGCACTGTACAGGTACAGGTTTTAAGTTGCGCATCCAGTTGACCAAAATTTTAAACTTAATATTAAGTAAAGAAGGTATCATTTTCAAGGTAAAAAATTAAAGATTTAGAAATAATGACTTTAACTTATAAATATCAGTTATCAATAAGTTATAGGCTGTTAAATGATTACATCATTTGAAATTTTTTACCTTGATTAGTGAATCTCAATCAAAGTGTAACTTTTTTTTAAAAAAAATTCAAAAAAATTGAAACAATAGTAATTGAAATGAATTGTTAAAATACATGTTATCTTGAACAAATGTATAGAATCATTTCAAATTACGATATACAAAAAAAATTCTCAAGATAGACTTTTATAATTATGTAGACAAGATAATTATGTATAAAAATCGTCATTGTTGTAAAAAATTGTTTTTCTTTTTCCTTTTTAATATACAGTGACAATTTTTTCAATAGTTTTTTTTTATTGTGCATAAAAATAATGAAACTTTTTGCATCTTTTTCTGATATTTTTTTAAAAAAAGAAAAATATTCAGCAACTGTTTTTTTATTCTAGGATTTTTAAAATTACTAAATTTAAGGTAATATTGCTTAGATATGAGTTTTATTTACATTGTTGTTAATATATGTTGCACAGTTAAAATTAAAAGGAGTGATTTTTCGACAAACTTTTTTCACAAGATGTTATGAAACACATTCCAACAATAAATAGAAGACAATTTAAATTCAATGAAGCTAATAAATTGTAAAATAATGTTTATAGTATTAAGATTAAAGTAATTTTCAGTCATTATAAATAGAAGACAATTTAAATTTAAAGAAGCTATTCAAGTGAAAAATATTGTTTATAGTATTAAGATTGAAATTAAAGTAACTTTCAGACATTATAATGGTTACCATTAACTTATATTTATGTCCAACTTGAAAAATTGCATCTGACATGGAAGTAAAGAAGTTCAAATTAATTATATATCATATTTTAGTTAAGAACTGCATAGAACTTTTTATTCAAATGTCAGCTTCAAAGTTCAGTCAAGTTTACATTTAAATTACAAACAAATTCACAGAGTTTAGACAATTTGTAAATGAGTAATAATTTTTTGCTTTTGTGCAATTTACATCTAACACCAACAATTTAATCCATTTAATTTGAACTTATTGCTATTAATTTCTATGAAACAAATTGTTTTTTGATAGGTTATGATGTACTAAATATTTAATATAAAAATTTGATGATTATAAACCTATGTTTTATTAGATAGTTCTGAAAAATTTATGTTAATTTTTTACGTCCAGCACCATGGAATTGTCCTGTTGTAAAAACAATTAACTAATCTAAGCTAAGAAACCATGTCGTTAGCAAATTCTTTAGATATTCTAATTTCTAATAAGAAAAAAAAATAATGAAATTTAAGGAATTTTATCTAGTTTTTTTTCTATGGAATATGCAACAAGAAATTTGACAGTTTTGCCTTTTTGAATACTGAATATCTCCTACAATAATAATGCTAATTCAAAACAAACAACATTATTTAAACATTTGACTTTAGGTATTGGTTTAAAGAAAATTATATCAATGAATTTTATTAAGAACACTGTTTGGATAAAATATAGTATAAAATGGTTCTATGTTGAAATGTAAATAACTATAAAAATTTATTAGTGCATAATCAGCTGGAATTATTTGCTTTTGATTAAGGAAAATATATTAAACAATACTTATCCATGGTTTTTTTGGGGGTTACTCTGTATTTGATATTTGGTACAGTTTGTACTTAAACTACTCAACACTTTAAAATATTTTTCTATTCATTAAAAGCAAAGTATTCTACTAGCTAACTATATTTTCTCCACATCTTTTCAAGGTGATTCATTAAAAATAACATTATAAATAAAATACTTCATAATATATGCTCTTTTCTTGTACATCCACCTTTACTTTATGAGGTAAAAGAAAAACACGCTGACCTGGAAATGCTAAGATTTTTACTGGAAAACCTTGAAAAATCAGGGAAATTTGAAACCTGATTTGAGTGGCCACCCTGATAATATATATTTTTATATTAGACTTTAATTTGTTAACTTCGTTTTTTTATAATTAATTACTTTTATTTTAGTATAAGTTATTATCAATCAATGTTTTTATTTGTAAATTGCATTTTTTTTATAAAGTTTAAGCATAAATTTATATTAATACTTTTCTCCTTTTTACTGTTTAATTAATTTTATTTTGTATATATATATATATATATATATATATATATATATATATATATATATATATATATATATATATATATATATATATATATATATATATATATTGTAAATTGTAGAATTTGATCTATATTGTTTAATGAATGGTAATACTCGTATACCTTCATTTTTGTATGTTATGCATTTACAGCATTTTTTTGATTTATGAATAATATGTTAATGTTTTTTTTGCATGTAAAAGTTTTTTCTTACATAACTTATATATAAATTTAATCTAAGTATTAGTGCACTTCACATAAGTTTATATTATTACTTTATAGTATTACTTTATTTACATTTTAGTTTTTTAGTATGTTTACTTGTGTAATTTTCAGAGTTCGATTTAATTGAATTTAAATAATATATTTAAGTTTCTGCATTCTACGTATTAGCAACTCTTTTTTTTTTATTTCATAAATTTATGTATTAAATTTAGCTTACTTGTTAAAACATTTAATATTAGTTTCCATTAATATTAGTGTACATTAATATTAGTCTCCATTAATATAAGTTTCCATTAATATTAATTTATCTTTATAAACTGTTTAGTTTCTATAAAATTTTATTTCTTGATTTACAAGATTATACATTTAAATTTTTTTGACATATTTTTCACTCGTTTTTAAAATAATTATTACTTATTAATAATTATTTTTTCTGCGTTTTTTTCTTTAATTTACTAAATCTCATTTTATTTTGCCAATTAAATAATATAATAAATAATTTGTGCTTTATGTGTTTACAATTTATCCTTTCCACTATTTTTCAGTGTCAAATTTAGACTACCCTTTACTTCGTGTTTTGAAAATTAAAAATACAAATCTGTCATATTTTTACTTAGAGAAAACACACTTTGGTGTCTAATGACATATTTTAGAAATAGATATACTAATTATTTGGCTTATTTAAAGCATTCATTGAAACAAAAGTTACTTAGGGTGATATCCCTTTTTCCCAAATCACTGTAAGCAGTTTACATTAATAGAACTATTATTATTTCCATCTATTGTTATCGTATTTTTGTTTAAGTTTCAAAATTTGTTATTTATATTTTTTCAAAATAAATTTTAATCTGATTTTTAAATTATTTTAACTTTAGAATTACATTGGTATTCCGAATTGTACACAGTTTTATTTAACGTCATTTAAAGGTAGAATTGAATTGCTTAACTTTCGGAATTTGGTTTCCTCTTACTTTATAGGTTGAAAGTTTTCTAAACTTATGTTTGTAGATGAAAAAAAAATATATATACATTTTTATGATGTTTAATTGAATATTACTACAATTAATATTTGTCACCAATTATTAGTTCTATCAAAATGTTACTACCCTTGTAATGTTTTACTGAAGAATTACTTTAGTTGTAGTCTGAATATATTGTTAAAATTTTCAGTTAATCTTGTTTGATTGCAAAATTAAATTATTTTGCTTGTAGATTTTAGATTTGTATGCTATTGTTTAATTCAAAAAATTTAATTTTATTTTGAATTGTAAATGATATTTTGAGCTAGAGTATTTTGTGTACTTTTTTCTTTAAATACTTTTAATTACTTTACGCTTAGCTTTAGTAAACTAAAAGTGTGGCCCTAGCTAGATCTCGGGGGGTTTAAAATAAGGGAAAAAGCTTAGTGCCAAATATTTTTATTAGTACATATATAGCACACGGCCAAACAAACATAAATTTAATTAATTAAGAAAAGGAGAAATAAGTGTCCATTCAGTTCGATGTCTGAGCATCTACTGCCTTGTATATGGTGGCGCTGTTGTAGCTTAGCTATGTGGTTGCTACAAAAGTAGTTACTATGTAGTTGCTACAAAAGTAGTAGTTTTACAGTTAGCCACATGTGACATATTCAATAAGTTTTTTTTAACAGTGCCCTGATTAATTTTTATTTTAATGTGATATTTGAAATTTTGAATATTCTTTTTTTTTTTTTTTTTTTTTTTTTTTTTTGGTATTTTACAGGATTAACTGCAGCCTCTATAGCTCTATGAAAGAGAAGAATTTGTGTTCTACACCACTTTTCTGGTAAGAATTTTATTTTCAAGCTTTAACCATCTTTAAATTGAATAAAATGTTTTAATATTTCCTAGGTTATTTATGAAATTCTAATCACTTTATTAGAAACAAATTTTATTATCCAGTTTAATAATTTTCAAACGAAATATTAAGAAAAAATACTTTTCAAATTATTTCCGTTTCCACTTAACACTTTAAAAACAAAATCAAACTACTAATATTATGTATAAAAGAAATTAGATTAAAATAAGCATGTTTTTTGTACGCATGCTATTTGAAAAAATTATTTTGTACAAGTTAGTACAAAATATAATAAAAAATAAACATTGCTTTTTTGAAATAAAAATAAATTGATCCTTTCGGCCTTCCCTTCCCTGTTTTCGAATTGTATATTTTTTTTCTGGCTATGGGACTCTTAGGTAATAAAAATTCTCTAGACGGAGATTTAAGAACAGTAATTAGCATTCGTGAAAATATTAATCAACGAAAGACTATAAATTATATTTTTCGAAAATATTAATTGAATGTAAAGAAAGTATTAGTGTGGTATATCATTAGTGTATTCATAAACTAAAAGTAACTCTTGCTATGCAAATTTTTATCAAGGAATATATTATATTTATGATTCATACGCAGTGTTTAAGTACGAAAAAAAAGATATCTCCCTAAATGACTTCCGTTCTTATAATCGAATTTCCAAGTACTAGCGATAAGTACTCTGATTCACTAATTTTAAACAATTTCTTTAAAAAAAATTATGAAACATAATCTCTTAATTACCTGCCCGTGCGTGTTTTTGCAGCTAACTATTTTACTAACTATTTAATTATATTCTTAATTTTCAAGGTATTATTCTCTACACAGGGGTGAGATTTTTCCGTTTTTTAGCTGATTTCCGCTTTTTTCACCTTCGTCTCTCGAATTTCAGCCTTTTTATCAAAAACTCTGATTATCCAAAAGTTAAACTTTTTAAAAAAAAATAAATATTCCGCTTTTTCAGAGAATTCAGCCATAGAAATAAAATAATTATATTTATTTCTGATTTTCAAAGATAAACAGAAAATTCAAACTATATAGCAGCCAACCTTTCGCATTTTTACTTATTTTAGCTATTTTCTCCGCTTTTACGCGCCGAAGATAAGATTTTCCTCACTTCTGCCCGCCTGCCAGATAGCTCGTATTTTCGTAATTCAGACGTCCCTGCGTCAAACAAACCTTTTAGAAGTCCCGGAATCTGCTATCATTTCGATTCTTATTCACGCGATTTTAATATCAAACATAACTTTTCGTATTTACGTGATTCAAAAGTTGCGCGCTGGGATTGTTATTCACGCGATTTGAATATTGTACATTGCGATTCTTATTTACGAGATTTAAAAATCTAATATCACGATTTGTATTTACTCGTTTTTAAAAACCTATGTCGTGATTTGTTCCTGCGGCTATAATATCACACAACGATTTTCGTATTTATACATGATTTTAAAGTAAGGCGTTTTAGGATTCGCATTCACGCTATCTAAAAATTATGAATCGTAATTTGTATTTACGCGATTTAAAAATTCTATAACGCAGAATGTATTTTCTCATTCATATTCACGTGATTTCAAAATCCATTATCGCTATTCATATTCACGCGATTTTAAAATCAATTATCGCGATTCTTGTAAAAAGAAAGTTTTTTTTCTTGTATTAGTTACTATAAAGGTGCCTGTTTTTCTATCGACAACGTAAAATTTACTCACTTGGAAATTCAGCTTTTTTGCCCTTTGGCACCAATCTCATCCCTGTCTACACTACTGCGTATGTTATATTTCCAATAATGTACTAATATAATGTTTTAGCAATTTAATTTAGCTTTTTTTTTAACCCTCGTTCGTTTTTAAATTATTTTATATTATAACCGTTGGTGAACAGCCGACCCGATTTTTAGGCTTACGACTACTAACGCACAACTCCGTAGCTTTGAAATTTTGAAACCAATCCAGAAGATAAGGGATCAAGTATCGGGAGAAATTTTGTCTTTGTGGAGGGCTTTTTGATGGAGCTAACCTGCATATGCGTAACATCGAGAGTAAAGCCATTAAACTTTTTTAAAAATTATTATCAAGTTTTTAATAAAAGAAAGCTTAGAATTATTGCCAGTTAGTTGAAAATTAAACCTTATTAAAAAATTATACAGATTCTGCTGCTTTAAAATTACTCAATCTATTACTCGATCTAAATCAGCAGTCTATATTTTCGAAAAAGGAATTTCAATTATTGTTTTTTTTTATATTGTTTCCTATTTAAGTAATAAAAAGTAAATGCATGTATGCGCAACTCAAAGTGTGTATACTTTGTTTTTTAAATGGATAAAAAATTACGGAGCTACAATTTTTTTTTTTTTTTTTTTTGACGTTCAGACTTACTTTTGCCCGTTAACTTTAAGAAGGTTGCCTTTTTAAAAAAATAATGAGGAAGAAATTTGTTAAAAGAAGCTTTTAATCAACTTTTAACTAAACAATTCTCAATTTTAGCATAATTCATAAAGTTTTGTTATAGCAGGAAAATGATGCTCGGTAGGCTTGATTTTGTATAACAGCAAATACTAAAAATAAAAAATTGTTAAAAAAAAAAAAAAAAAAAAAGAATTCCAACCCCATGCTAACTTTAGAATCATCTCAAAAAAATTGCTCTTTTTTTATAACTTTAAGTTTTTCTTTATACTTAAATAAGTTATATTAATACATTTTAGGATTTTAAATTATATTAAAGCTGTATTTAGTATGTCCAGAAAATTGTTTCAATATACTTTTTTTCATAAATTATGAATAAAATTTGTTCCTATTTCGCAGTAAAGGAGACAATAATGTTAATGTTTCATTAATGTTCAATTGAACTGTGACTGATTTTATTATCCCTAAAATTGGCATCAGTTTGGGCTAATTAATTTATTGCTTGAAACAAATAGAAACAATTAAATGTATTAAAATTATTTCTTTATTTTGTTAAGTCGGCAGGAAAAATGAGGGTAAGCAGTGAAAACCATCATACTGTTCTTGCATTTAATCATATGACTTGAGTAATTTTAAGTAAAATAAAATGTAATAATAGATGTATAATAAAACTCTATCGAAATATGCCCTTAAATATACCCTAATATGTGTCTAGAATAGTTTTTAGATTGATTAGTAAAAAATATATTTTTAAACTTTTCTTTTTTAAGTTGATCGAAGTAATTGACGTTGTGGTTATTTAACTTTGATTCATGGGAAGAGTTATTACACTGTCTCATTCGACATTTGAAATTTCAACTGCAAACGGAATTGTTTAACTTCCTAAGAAATGTTTTTTCCGAGTAGCACTAAGAAATAATAATAAATGAATAAATACAATTACAAAAATAAGTAAATTGCACTATTTTTTTTTTAGAAAGTTCCGATGAATTATAAGTCATTATTTTTTTCAAATTAAGAGCGAAAACGATTATCTTACGTAAAACTTATTTTAATATCGCGAAAATTTATTTTAATTCAATATACTTTGTTACTAAGTGAATAAGGCCAAGACTCTGAAGTGAACAAATGAAAAATTTCAGTTATATTAAAAAAATATGAAGATGTAAATAAAAGTCGACATATTTTCAGAGAGCCAAAATTCAAGCCACGTCTTTCACGTTTAGCCAGTTCTGTGTTGGGCAGTGTTTGAAGCAAATGTTTAGCTCGCTAAAATAGTGTAGCACCCATTTTCAAGACTTGCCAGACGTGAATGAGGAAAACGAAACTGTTTTCAAACAAAAAGTGTTTTTTTTTTTTTTTTTTTTTTTTTTTTTTTTTTTTTACCAATGGAAAGTAAAAGTAAAATACAAAATGAGAAGCACCGTGTTAGCCGAGAGTAAAACAAAGAATGCCAGTGCAACTCTTGCTCAACCAGACGCGTTTTGAAAATTTAAATAAATGAAAACAGTTATCAAAAATGAGATAAATCACCTTTTGCCGCACATGTTTTCAATATTGGGGATACATTGAATTTCGATAATGCCAAATTTTTAACCACCCGTGTCACATCAGCGTATTTTGATACTCACAAATCTTATTTTATTTATACGAATGCTTAATTTCCCTCTCAACATTTCTCTCACACGTCAAAATGCATTTTGCCTTGTTATACCACTCTCGGCCACTGCGTATTTTTTTCTTCTTTTTTTTTTTTGTCTTTATTCAATTTTTTGTTGACTATGTCACTCTCGGGTACTGTGATTTTTCCTTTTCATATTTTGCTGGCAACTTCACGTTTTCTGTTTAGAATCGCTTCGGTTTTCTTCATTCACGTACGGCGATTCTTTAGAATGAGCTTCTATTTCTGAGTGCTCCAAACATGTCCACTTTTATTACCATTTTCATATTTTTAAGGCCAATGAAGTTTATACTTTTACAGGGTTGTTACAGGCGACTAAAATGCAACTATTTTCAGCATGAGGGGACTATGGCAACTTTTTTTGCCTGAAAAGGCTAAAAAAGCAAGTATTTTCAGGAAAAGGAGACTATTAGGAGACTTTTCTGTACTCCTAGCAATGTTTTTTTAGCATAAATTGGGTTGAAAACCTGCGACCCACAAAATCTTCTGAACACACTGAATTTCTTTTCTTGAAAAATAAAAAATGTAAAATGAAAATAAAAAAATTAATAAGAAATAAATAAATAATTAAAAAATTGAATAAATAAACAATTAAAGAATAATTAAATTTGAGTCATCACTTTTTAATGCTTTCAATTTGCACAGATTCTATTGTAAGTCTTTCGTTTCTCGATCGCCATTTCAACGGTTATTGCTATGAAATTCTGCATGATTTAAAAAAAAAACAATTTTTAATATGATATTACAATGCATGAATTTTAAATCTGAGAAATCCCTTTTTTCAATATACAAAATTTGCTAAATCAATTATTGATAAAGGGGAAAATTTCTTGGAAAAAGTGTTTTTTTTTTTTAACGAAAAAGTATTCTTTGAATGAATTCTAGTAATTACAAGCATTCAATTTTCTGCAGATATGCAAATTTTTTTTATATAAAAATTTTAGCGATTGAACACTAACGTTTAAAAAAAAATTATCATATTTGCCACCAACTTGACTAAACGGATCATGGTATATGACAATTAAGTCATTTAATAACATTTTAGTCTTATTTTTGCTGAATTTTAGTTCTTATTTAGGCAACTATTTTCATAGTTTTCGGCAACTATTTTCATGCTTTAGGCTACTAAAAGCAACTATTTTGTTCATTTTTTTTCTGTGGCAACCCTGTTTTAGTATACTACATTTGAGTTTCAATCGTTATTTTGATAATAATTTTATGCTGACTAAAACAAACATTTGTATTATTTTAACAGTTCCTTAAAACATTAAAAAAAATTGCATCTATATTAAAATTAAGAAGTTATTTGAAGTAATCTTTTACGTTATCTTAAGTAATCTTTTATTTCAAATTAAAGTTTCAAAATTTTATATTCAGATATTTGGAATTATTGAAATTGATAATTGAATGTTGTGGAGAATATAAACGTAATAAAATACATTTGCTGCCACGATTCACTTTCTTAAAGACCTTACGAACTCAACTTTAAAAGGAGACTATCATATTAGATATGTGTATGTAAGAATCATAATGTAAGTTCACATAATGAAAAGAACTAAGCAAAGAAATTATAGTAGCAATATTCGATGATAAATACAGCAGATCGTAATTAAAGAACATGCTCTGCAAAATTTTATGGAAAATTTACGAAAATTCGTTTTAGAATGTATAGAAACATTACTATGCTCTTTGCAAATTGTCTTTACCCCCAAAAAAAAGACACGTAGCTCACATATTTGGCAAAATAAAACGATTTTAAAAAAAATGAATCATACAATATTCTTAAACATTCATATTTCAATACTTTTGAAATGCCATGAATAATGAACTAATTTTTTCAATAATAGAAAAAAGAAATATCGTGAATTATGTAAAACCTTAATAATGTGAATTATAATCTCTTCCAGATGCTCTACATGTTTACGGAATCTTGTTAATGATTTTCCATACAATTACGTAAATAATATAAAGAACTAATGCAAATTTGGTACAACGAAAAATTTAAAAAAGTTGAAAACAACTTATAATATATACTCATAATATACAACTTGCCACATAAAAAGTTCAGATGTTCAAATCTTGTAAAATTATAAAAAATTTATGTATCGATTAAAATTTTTTAAAAGGAAAGCAGTCTTTGCTTTTTAGACAGAAATAAGTCCAAAAATTGCCTGTTGCCTAGAAACTTCGAGATATTTTTGTATTAACTACTAAAAAAAGTGTTGTCGATCTCAGCGAACACAATACAATAAATGATAAGGTTTCCTTTTTTTATTATCTCAACTTCCTTGTTCAGCAACCGAGAAATACTGAGTAATTCTATCTTGTCTATCAGACAGTTAGTTTATGGTTATTAAATGACTCCTCCTAATTGCTTTCCCTTATTTTAGGACTACACTAAATGTAGCTTCCTAGCTCCCCAATTTTTTGAAATTTTGTCTACACTCCTATATTGCGGGTCACGAATTAAAATATTTTATTTCATTTCGGTTGTTGAACAGCCGACCCAATTTTTTTGTTTACTACTACTAATGTTCAAATCCGCAGCCTCGTAATAGTGAACCCAATCCAGAAGACGAGGAAACTCCTGGATTAAGTATAGGGAGAAATATGCTTTCGTGGAGGACTTTTTCTAGGAACTAACCCACATTTGCCTTACACGGAGAGGAAGACCACGAAAACCTCCGACGGTTAGCCTGACGGCAAGGGGACTCTAGCCCATGATCCGTCTACCACCGAGGATATTTCACGTCAGCACAGTGTTCAGTGCTAGCCGGATATCGACCAGCCGTCGCCGGGATCGAACCCGGTTCACCTTATCTGAAGGCGAACTCTCTATCCCCTGAGCCATCGGGCTCACGAATCAAACTATGAAAAAAATCATAGATGCGTTAATTCAGAGAAAATACGTTTTTGTGCCTGATTTTGTAAATTAATTAATAATAACAACTAAAGCCGCGATGGCTGAAAGGATAGAGCGTTCGCCTTTCATTGAGGTGAACCGGGTTCGAATCCGACGATATCTGGTCGCTACGAATTCGCATCCGGCTTGAACCAACCCCTGTGCTGACCTGAAATATCCTCAGTGGTAGACGGATTATGTGTTGGAGTCCTTTGGCAGTCAGGCTAACCGTGGGAGGTTCTCGTTTTTCTCCTCTCCATGAAACTCAAATGTGGGTTAGTATCATCAAAAAGTCCTTCACGAAGTCAAAATTTCTCTTAATACTTGATCCAGTAGTTCCCTTGTCTTGAAGATTGGATACAAAATGACAAGGCTACGGAGTTGAACATTAGTAGTCGTAAACCTAACAATTTGGCAGGCTGTTCAACGACGGTTATGAAATAAAATGGCCAGAACTAGTTAATTAACATGTTTGAAATCCTTCTCTGGAACCTTTAAGATTGACACTTAGCTCGTAAAAATCGGATCATTAGAGCAAAAATTATTCAGGATATCTTTTTTTTCCTCTTTTTTTTTTGGCGCATAGAAGCATTAACTGCAATTATTAAAAGTAAAAAAAAAAAAATCGCAAACTGAGATCGGACAATTATTGGCAACCACTTTGATTTTATTTAAGTCAAAAATCTGCCTTAATTGAGACATAAAAGAATTTAAATAAATCTTCAGATTGATGATAATTTACAACTGTTTACCTGCAATAGGAACTGAATAGTTGTAATATAGCTCGTATTATTGATTCTAAAGTATTATTGTGTCCTATTTTTAGAAAAACCAATTATGAGTTTCAATAATTTTAGCTTTATTTCATATCGATGTTGTATAATGTGAATCACATAATTATATTCGTAGTTATAATGAAATATTATGCATGATTTAACTTTGAATAAAAAGCATCGCAATTAATCAAAATAATGTATTGTAGGAATAATATGATGAGGAAAGTGAATAATCCAGAAAACTTAAGAGTTTTTAAGGAATATTTCAGTTAATTTATAGTCTCTACATCTAGGTTTCTAGGCTGTAGATAATATAAACATGAATTTTAATTATTTGTTTATGTTTACCTATAGTTGAGAAAACCATATTTAGTAATTATTTATATTTAAGGCCAAGTGATATCTAATGAGATAATGCAGGGATGCCACAGGTGACTAAAATGCGACTATTTGCAACTATTTTCGGCCTGAGGCAACTATGGCTACTTTTGTCGCCTGAAAAGGCTATAAAAGCAACTATTTTCAGGAAAAGGAGACTATTGGGAGACTTTTCTGTGCTCCTAGCAGTGTTTTATTTTAGCATAAATTGGGTTGACAACCTGCGGCATTTTCTGAATATAATGAATTTTTTTTTCTAAAAAATAAAAAAAAATATTGAATTTCAAATTTGAGTCATCACTTTTTAATGCTCTCAATTTGTACGGATTCCATTGTGAGTCTATTTTGTTTCTCAGTCGCCTTTTCAACGGTTATTGCTACTAAACTCTGCCTGATTTTAAAGAATCCAATTTTTAATACGATACTATGATGCATTAATTCTAGCATTTAAAAGTATTTAATGTTCTGCAAATATACTAATTTTTTTTTCTATAAAAATTTAGTGTTAGAGCACTAACGTTAATTTAAAAATTATCGTATTGGCCGTCAACTTGACTAAATGGATTACAATGAAGTCATTTGATAAAATTTTAGTCATATTATTGAAAAAAATTGTTTTTATTTAGGCGACTATTTTCATGCTTTAGGCTACTAGAAGTACTATTTTGTTCATTTTTTTCTGTGGCAACCCTGTAATGCAATCAAACGGGACTGGGATAGCCTGGTTAGTAGGACACCGGGTCCATGTCTAAGAGAGAGTGGGTTCGATCCCCGTCGGCCGAACACTCCCCGTGAATTAAATGGTGACCGGTGCACGTTAAATCTGTCGAGTCACAAAGTCCTCCATGCTAGATCAGTACCTCCTCTGGAGGTACTGATCTAAGAGTTACCTCGTCTTCTGGATTGGTTCAAAATAACAAGACTACAGAGTTGAGTATTAGTAGACATAAACCCAAAATTGGGTCGGCTGTTCAGCAACGGTCATAAAATAACAAAATCTAATCATATCTAATGAGATATCTAATAGTATATCTAAATGAAATGTTTATTTTATTTCATTTTATCGGGAGAAAATTCTGCCATGTAAAGGAAACAATCTAGAACTTGCAGGGAGGTCTATATTAGCAGAATTTCTTTAAAAATTTGATTTATTTTACATATTTACCTTACCTTATATATTTATCCCATTTTGTATGATGATATTGTATTGCAGGTAAGAGTAATACAATTTTTTCATTCATAAAAATTCTTTTTACAGAAATATGCATCCTTGGAGAAGAGCTCTAAGTTTAACAAGATCTGTTGAGGTAAATAAATAATTTTTAACAAGTCTTTTGTTTTGTATTTGTTTCATAATTAAATTTAATGTGTGTAAAAGCTCTTTTAAATCTATTCTAATATTGGTCTCAACTCTCCCTACTTTTAGCGGCAGACTCTTATTTTCTGTGATCACTCCACGGCTTCTTTAAACTTACATGAGTCATTATTTTTAACGGCAATGTGAAATCTTTTTTGTAAAAAGGGACATTTGTTAATTTTTCTCTGTTTGGTAAATTTTGTTTTTCATTTACAAAATATCATTATCTTTTGCCATATTAAAACTATTTCTCCTTTTCATATTTTAAGATTTTTAAATGTTTTTTCTTAAATTAATTTTTAAATTAGTTTTTTGGTATGGAAGTGCGAGTTTTTACTTAATTTAATTTTTTTGTTTTGTAATATTTTTTTAATGATTTTTGAAGTTTTATTTAAATACATTTTTCTATAAGTATCAGTTTATCATTAGTACACTTTTAGTACAAGAGTTTTTGTGTTCATTCAATTTTTAGCTTCCAATTTTATTTTCTGATGTAATTTACGAAATTCTCAATTTCTTTTACTTAATCCATATTATATTTTTTGTTTTTGTATTTCATGCCTTTAGATATTATCTTTTCGTATTTTAATATTATTTCAAAACTGTGATGGCTGTTAATTAATTTATTGTCGAGTTATTTTAATACACTTTTTTGGATTATACAGAATTCATTTTATGTTTAATGCCCATTCTATGTTTAATGTTCTTCTGTTTGTCAAGTTCTTTCTTAATTTTATTTATGCAATAGTTTCACTTAACTTAGTGTGTGTTTTGCTTTTGTAACATTGGTATTGATTTTTTATTTTTTTGGTACATTATTCTGTCTACGTAGTTTTTTTAATCTTTAGCTTAATAAATAATATATATTCTTATATTAGAGTTTGAATTGTCAACTAGTTTTTTTTTAATTACTTTTAGTTAAGTATAGGCTATTTTCAATCAATTTTGTTTTGTAAATTGTATTTTTTTGTTATAAAATTTAAGCATAAATTTATATTAATCATTTTTTTCCTTTTTACTATTTAAATTTTTATGCATAATTTTTTGTTTGCAAATTATAGAATTTGATTTATATTGTTTAATGAATGTTATACTCGTATACCTTCATTTTTACATGTAATGCTTTTGAAAAAACATTTTTTGATTTATGAATAATATGTTAATGTTTTTTTCTACTTTTTTTTGTGACTACTTCTTTTTCTTCAAAATTTACACACGACTTTTTTGATATTGCATAAAAAAGAACTTTTGATAGGAATGTTTAAAATAATTAGAAATAAAGATTGAAAACACTGACTAACAGCTATTTAAAAAGAAAAAACTAAAGTTTCATGCGTCTTTCAGAACATAAATTAACAAGTTTTAGAACTTAATAAATATGTATAAAAACTATTTCTAATTATGCATAGCAAAATATATTATTTCAGATTGTTTTTTGTCACCTTTTCTGTTTGCAAACATGACTTCGAATTTATAAGTCTTTATAATGAATTTAATCTACATCAACGCATCATAAGTAAATAACATTTGGGAAATATCAGAAGGAAACAATATTAATTAACCTTTTATTTAACCCATCCTTCTTTTTTACTATCTACGAGAGATCATTAATAGCTAAGGCAGGTGTTTAACAGTTTACTACTAAGTAGAACTTTTTTTTTATGTCCAGACATCAGTAAAGCAACAACCTTGATTTTGCTTCACTGATAAGAAACAAAGGTCTCTGTAATCAATCTATAGTTTCAAGAAGTTATAAATTTTAAAAAATTTAGTTTTAAATTAATATAAATAGAATTGTTTAATTCTGTAGAAAAATATTATTTAAAAAATATTGACTCGTTTTAGAGCAAAAAATTTTAGATTGTTTAATGATTTATAATTTCTTTTCATTTATTCAGAAAATGTATGAGAAGAAATTAGAGAAATAGTTTAGAGAATTTTAAGAAATATTTAAACTATTTTCGGTGCATAGTTTAATATATGGTAAATAAATTTACAATATGAAAACAAAAGGACCGTCTTCCTCTTTACTACTTAGAAACGAAGGATTTTGTTATCATTCTATAATTATAAAAAGAAATGTGTTATAAAGAGGTAATAATAATGAACTTTTTGTTACAGTGTCTACAACAAGGGAACTCAGACCTGTGGAACTGCTTTTGTGATGCGTTGCTTACAGCTGTAGAGTCATTCGATGAAGTAACATAATTTTAGGGGAAAATCTAGTTTAAAATAAATTGAGTAATGACCACTAACTATTACTATCCCCCTTTCCTTGAGCTAATTAGAATTTTATCCTTATACTTCAATTATAATGGAATGTGACACTCTAAGAAGTTTCATCATTAGTTCACAAAAAATGACAGCGCTAACGCTAGAATCTAGATGGTTTCTTTTGTCAAATGTTTTACAGAGTGAAAGAAAGATCTTACAGGTCTCCCAGTTCTTCAACCTCCTTTCCGGGGATTTCACAATGATCTAGGATCTACTGAATTCTCTATTTAGGATCGCTTGAATTTGATTTGCTTCATTATGAACTTGATCCTCTATGTATAAAAGGTTCGAACATTTTATTTCAGTATTATATTGAATGCAGGTATATTCATATACTGGTGGATGTAATTAAAATGATATTTCGTGTTGGTGTCATCATTTACCTCCAAAACATAAGTTTTAAAATCAAGTCTAGTCCTCGCAGATACATTTTAAATTTAGAGAAAGTCATTTATGTACTCAATATAATTTTATATTGACCTTTACCAGCACAAATACAAAATGCTGTGCTGAACATAAACTGTTGTAACGTGTTGTCTTAGCATTACTACAAATTCTAATAATGGGTAAATTAAGTGTCGGTGTTAACACTGAAAAAGTTTAATTTAATTTACCCATACAGTTTTATGAAGAACGTGTTCACTTTTAATTTGCTTGACATGAGCTGTTCGATAATATCGATTAGGGTAGGTAATTACAAAAACATTTAAAAATAATTCTAGGAAAAGGGGTCAGTGATCCAGAAATAATATACTATATGAAACGGATGCAAAACAGGCGACTCTCCAGCGGCAGCAAGATGTTTACCCCTATCGTATACTGCCCGCGATAGCCACAGAACGTAATAAAAACTTAGAGAATTTATTTTTTTTTTAAAATAAAAAGAAGACTGATATTAAGCAGTGCACCGAAGCTTTAGAAGCTTATAATCTTAATATAGTTTTTGATCACTTATCTCAATATTTTTAATGCCACAAAATAATAACGCAATACTTTAAAATTAATATAATCACTTTTAAAGTTCTAAGATATCATTTCATAGCTAATGTGAGTTGCTTTTCGTTTGTGTTTTCGAAGGTTTTTTGTTGGTTTACTACGCCTTTTAAATACAATACTATAACGATTCCTAAATTTGTGTTAGATAAAATTGAATCGATAGATCATTTTCTTCACGAGCGCAATTCGAAAATAATAAGTTTTATATTCAAATAAATTTTAATTTAATTTTGAATTATTAGCCCTTTTGATTCGTGTCTGTTCTCATTCGCTTGAACGAAATAAAGGAAACATTATTTCACTTGTATGCAAAGCAATATAAACTGTGTAATAAGTACAGGTACAAAATCGTCTCTGGGTTGGTTTTAAATACAGCAATATATATATAAAAAATCCAAAACTTCCAGTGAAGGAACGTATTTTTTTTTCCTTATTTTTGTGTTACTTACTAGACTAACATTTAAATGTTTGAATTGAGTCTTCGGTATCAACCATTCTATGTAGTTACTATATGAATCAATAGATAGAGCAATCAAAATTTTAAGCTAACTTTTTTTTTTTTTTACTTGCCACAATTAAGTATTTAACATCAGTAGATTCTGATTATTAAAATACAATTAATTATAGTGAGAAAAATTTCCAATATTGATGACAGGCATTTATATTAAATAAATAAAGTATAAAATAATTGCTTAAGAGAGGAGAACAACGTTCGCTAATTCACTTTTTCAAAGTGAGAATTTAAAGCATTTCATCATGACAGACTTCATAACACGTAAAAAAACTAATAAATTATTTTTAAAAATGGTTAATCATATTAGTAAATAAACATGCAATAAATTCAAAATAACTTGTACGTGATGGATGCATAAAATTGTTTCGTATTTTTTTTAATTAATTGAAGGATTATTAGCTATGTTTTTTTCTAATCAGAATGTTTTTTTCTAACAAATATGAAAACAATTTTGTAAAAACTTGCTCATAAATTCACGATTAATAAATATACAATTCAGTTAAGTTGATTTTTAAAACAGCCTATTCTATAAATTGTAGTGGTGCCATCTATCAATCTATAAAGTAAAACTCCGAAACGGCTTTATAATTTTATTTAATATGAACTTGATCTAATAATATCATTATTTCCTTATTATAAAAACTAAATTTAAACTAACAATATTTAAAATATGTAAATTTAGAAAAATAATTCTCATTTAAAGTAGTCATTCCTTTAATTATATTACTCATTTACTAATGATAATAAAAGTATGAGTATTTATAAGATTTTGCTGTGCAGTCACATAACAGTCATTCATCTGAAATAATTATTCATTTAAATATGTCCCTAAAAACCAAGGTTATACAATTTTTTAAACTGATTTGCTGATTTATTGCTTCGAACACAGCAAGATTATTTTTTCCTTCTCAAAATTTCCATCCGATTGTAATTAAAATTCTATTTTTTTTTTTTTTTTTTTGTTTCAATTACTTGATACTTTAAATCACAGATAGTTAAAAACTCAGATAAATCCCATTGCTTTAAGAAACTGATAACATTATTTAAGTGAATATGGTAGCTTTTGTTAATTCATTTTAGTATGGGAACTTGTTTCCTTATCAGTGGCTTAAATAAACTCGGGCGCGTCCCCTGCATGATTTTTAAATTTAAACTTCACACAAATTTTTAAAAATTATAATATGGAACAAGAAACTTTCTATTTCAATTTATCAAATTAGTTTAACATCAATTATTAAGGAATTAATAATTGGAATGGAAAGGCGAAATCAAAGCATTGTATACACTTACACTTTAAAATGAAGTTTATCTAATAGATATAAGAGAAAAGCTTATTTTTATTGTAATTCATTCAGTAGAGAACCATTTTTGACTGATGGTGATTTTAAATTAAACTTTTCTCTATTAAATTTGTTAATTAAACTTGACATTCTGTTTTAATGTCTGAATTCCAGAAAGAGCGAGACACAGTTTACCCGCTTGAATTAAATTTCAAAAGAAGTTTTCTTTTCGAAAAATAGCCTTCTAAATTGCATTTTTTTGTTGTTTTGTTCTAAAATTACCAATTTTATTTCACTTTTTTTCACGAATGTCTGAAGTTCAGAACCAAAAAAACCAAATTATTCGCCCTCTCAATTAAAAATCAGAGGTAAAATAAAGTTTTTAATTTTAAAAATAACTTCAAAGTTGACTTTTTTTTTTTTAATTATCAATTTAACTTCGCATTAATTTCATAAATGTGTAAATTTCAGAAAAAGCGATGCACATTATTCGCTTCCTTAAACAGTGGAATAAATTAAAATTATGCTAAAAAGCAAGCTAATATTGAAATAGAAAATTTATGCGAAACCAATCGTTTAGATAAAGAATTATGAACAAAAAAAATAAAATTTCTCGTCGTAACGGGTTAAACGAAGATCTGTTTGCCAGATCCCCTCAGAACAAAGAAATAGGCTAAATATTTTCTTAAAAGCGGGTCTTTGACGGAAATTCATTGTTAAGAAAAATAATAAGAGTTTTCAAATTTTAACTATCAACGCATTCAATTAAAACATATATAATATATATATATGCATTTCTTTTTAAAAAAAATATATATTTTTCTTTTGTCAAAGGGAAATTCTTTGTGCCGACAGTACGAACGTAGTGTAAACTTTCACATTCAGGAAAAACCTTTATCAAAAAATAGTTTTTATCAAATGTTAATTATTTTTATTACTTAAAAATTTGGGCAAAATGGGACAAATATTTTCTAAAATATCTCTAACTCAGTGGCGCGACAGCCCATCTCAGTTTTCTGGGGTGAAGGAGCAGATGTTCCGTTCAGGTGGTCAGCCGAACGCGGAACCCCCAGTGTTTAGTTCCCAAGCATGCTTGGTACTCATTTATCGACACTGAAGGGATGAAATTTCTAAATATCAAATTTTAGAAAAATTCGCATTTTTAAATTTGACTTCAGAAGAACACAGATTCGATGCATTCATACTGCTCTGCTGACCAATATATTCGGACGCTATTTCCTAGATTGCAGCTACTCTCAATATTTGAGCTTCAGGAATCCGAATGCTTCGAGAAAAAAAAGTATGTTTTGTTTACTCGTCTAATTCGTAACTCGTGATAATTGCTAAGAATCAATAAGTAGTATAAGAAACGACTTTTTACTCGGCCTTTCATCACGGAAACCGGCGGTTTCTTAAAGGGTATATGGAGCCCAATAATAATTACAAATTCTTTTTAAAAAAATAGAATAACCAAAAGCTTTTTTGATCTAAAGATTGGCACGTGATGCTACCTTAATAGTTTCAGCGAATTATAAATATTTTTATGAAACGCTGCAGATACCATAAAGGATATAAAATCGTAAGAAAACATATTTTCCCAATTCTTTCCGGCTACAGAACTCGAAATGATTGATGTGGCAGAACACCGATTTAATAAACACAGAATGACTACCATTAACTTTGAAATGAATAATTGATTTTTGTAATTGTTTCAACTTTAATAATATTAAAATTAAGTGTTGTGTCAGATCGACGAATTCTTCTGGACAAATCTAGTATAAACTGAAAATGAGCTGAATTTTAAGAAAAAAAAAACAAATGATACAAACATTGAAAATGGTTATTAGAGAAACACTTTTCTTTACAATTAAACTTGTTTACTTTCTCTGTAAAGTTTGTCGGAAACTACTAGTGCATTTATTTAATAAAAATCGCAAGAAGCTGAAATATTATATTATTACTTAATTAAAACTTCATTTGCTTTAAAACTACACTGATTGGGAATAACAGACGACATGTTTCAAGCGCTCAAAAATAGACGCTCATTTTCCAGACGTGTGTGACAAACGTAGACTTAATTATAAAACGTAAACGAACGAAAAATGGGAAATACAGATCAGAGACAAAACTAAAAGACTTCAGTAGCCAAGTTAATTTTTAGAAACTTTTTCTGTGCCATTTTGCTTAAATAATTTAATGGAAATAACCGACATATTAAATAATTGGATGTAAATACAATTTGAAGATTTCAAAAATTTTTACTAATTTAATTTAATTGTCTAAATTCTCGGAACCCTAGGGTACCACGAAACACGTTTTATGAGCCTCGCACGCCGAATTCAGATTTTTGACTCAACTCTTGAGAAGTAACCACAATAATATTTGAATTTTTAATATACAGTCGAACCCCGATTTAACGAATTCATAGAGACTAAAGATATTATTCGCTAAAACTGGGACAATTCGTAATATCGGGGCAAAATAAAATAAAAAAATTTTTCCAACCTTATGAAATATTCGAACATCTCTAATAAGCAAATACACGAAATAAAAAGAAATCTTAACACTTTTTATTTAGGAACTTATACTACAGCGAATGATTACACGCTGATTATTTTGAAATTTTAAAGCATTTCGTGAGTAAGGTTTGCTTATTTGTTACTTTAATAAGCTCTTTTTCGACGTCAAGAATATACTCCGACATTATAGGAGATTCGGTAAGTTTTCACTTTTTTCAAACCGTGCAAAACATCAGAAAAAGTAACAGTTTTGACTGGAGATTCAATATCATCGACTTCTGAGTCATTATCTCCTATAAATCTACTTCATAAAATTCGATAAATCGCAAAATAGGGGTTCGTTAAATTGGGATTCGGCTGTATCACAATGGTGTCAGATAGAACGGAAATTAATTCTCGTTCTGATAAATGTGAGCAAAATATAAAAATTCCGTCGAGATGGGATTGGTTAGAAAAGAAAGTGGATGGTGTCCTAGAAGTTATCAGAAAATTTGGTACAGCTTATTGAGACGTGTGCTGTAATGAGGTATCACACATGACTCTACAGTACCTGGCTAAATTATGAGATTCTATGTTAATTATCAGGTGATACATACAGCTTATTGTTTCTAGGCAATTGAAACCGGTTTGCACTTGGTTATGTTCGTCTATCAACTAACCAGTTGATTCGACGATTGGATACATGAGACAATATTTATTATATAAATAGAGAATATCAGGTATTTTATAAGTACATTATAATAATTAGACCAAATTATTAGACGTGCTGTAGTATTTCATTAATTACATGTTTTTCACGAGTTAATACGCAATATTTTCATATTTAAACATACGTGTAATGAGTTTTTATTCAGAAGATTTGGTTTATATACTTCCTATTTGTATTTATTTTGCATTAATTGATACATAAACAAGTGCAAACCAGTTTCAGCCGCGTGAAAACCATAATGCTGTCTATAGAGTATATCACGTGATCATTAAGATTTTACATAGAATCTTAGAAAGCGTCTCATAATTTGTCCAGGTACTGTAGAGTAAACGAACGAATCGATATTTTAATCAACTCTTTTGTGAATCGATTCATCAAGTTCGTTTTAAAAAAAGAATCGTTTTTTTTTTTCCCCGCCTAAATAAGGTTAATTATATAGGGTTCGGTAGGTGAAAAATATTGGGAACCGCTGACCTAGATCAACTAATTCAAATAACTAAAACAGTCTAAACTCATTATATAAGATCTCCTCTTACAACGACTCTTTACGACGAGCATTTAAAAAAAAGAATCGATTCATAAATTTGTTCAGTTTAGTAAATCGATTGGCACTACTCTAGAAAGTTTGCGGTACATGTATCAGCAACTTCTGTATGTTATCAAATTCGATTAAGATTTAAATGTAAGATATATTTAAAAATAAAATAAAACCGTTATGTTGAAAGCAACACTTAAAGTGAAACCTAAACCTTTATTTTAATTCAACTCCTGGTCCAATTCTTTCAACACTTAATATTCACTGTTTGTTTTATTTTATTTCTCTTTAAAGGAAACACTTGATTGTACAGTTTGAATCTTAAAACAAAAAGTAGAATAGCAATTATAA
The DNA here is from genome assembly GCF_982258835.1 of Parasteatoda tepidariorum. Lineage (NCBI taxonomy): Eukaryota > Metazoa > Arthropoda > Arachnida > Araneae > Theridiidae > Parasteatoda > Parasteatoda tepidariorum. The sequence continues at coordinate 111,840,889 of NC_141759.1, read as the reverse complement.
AGTGCTTTTTTAATAGATTTTGCTTGTCTTCTTTTTTAATTGAAATAAAAGAACATAGTTTGTAAATCATCGTCTACTCATATTTACGCAGTCTTTTTTTTTTTTCTTCTTCACATAACATAAATTTTTAAGAAAACCAACCGACAGCGAAGCATGATAAGTATATCAATAAATCTGAAAAGAAATCTTAAGTAGCCATCACTTATGCAGGTGTTCAAAGAAATAAATTAAAGGCGGTGTGGGAGTTTTCCATTAATTCTTATCTTCCCCTAACAAGGGTGACATGGGAGGGAAAGGAATTTTTAAAACTGTTTGCAAAGTCTCGTAATTTTTCCCAACAAGCTCAATATTTATTTGATTATTATGCTTTTATCATATATTAATTTGATTTAATCAAATATTAATTTTATTAAATTGATTTTTTTCGCTAGTAAAGAAGTCTTAATTTATCAACGAGTTTTCGTGGTATGTAAAAAGTCTTCAAAATTTTCGTGTCTCTTATTCGATTAAATATTGATTTAAGAATTTTAAAAAGTTCTATGTCGAATTTTTGTAGTTTAAGAGCTGTTTTTATTATTTTAATAAACGTAGACAACTCAACAATTTCTTAATTAAACTTAGTAAAGTTTAAACATAAAAATTGAGGGGTCTATTTTTAAGAAATATTTATTTTTAAACAAAAAATTTTTTTTCTCCATATCGTTAGTTTTTGTGTCTCTTATATTTATTAGATTTAATAATGATTTAGGAATTTTAAAAAATTGTGAAAGTTCCACTCCTACCGTCTATTAATTCCTTAAAACTGTTTGGTCTAAATTGTGAAAGTTCCACTCCTACCGTCTATTAATTCCTTAAAACTGTTTGGTCTAACTTACGGAATTTCTTTGTTTCGGAATTTTTTTAAAGTAGACAGTTTAACATTTTTTTAATTTCCTAAAATTGAATCTAAGAAATTGAGGGATCATTTATTTTCAAAAAATGTTATTTTGTACAAAAATACTTTGATTTAGTTCATCTCATTTGACAAAACAATTCAATAATTTATCACAGAATTTTTAAATGAAAATTATAAAATGGGATCAACCACTAATTACTTTTGCCCTGCTTTTTCATTTCTTTGATATTCTGTTTCCATACCAACGTTTATATTATATAAATTAAATTAGATTTTAATTTAAAGAATTTTTTTTCTTTTCCTTCTTATCTGATAATAATAAGATAACAATAACAACAAAAAAAAGATGTTTTTCTCAAATATACAATTGAGAGCATAACGATTCTGCTGAAAAAAATGATAATAATATGTGTTTAAATGGAAAAGAAAAGAACGAAAAGCACACACTGTTAGTTCGACCAGTGGTCAGAAAAACCAAATTACTCTTGCAGTTAACTGCAACTACCTTTTTTAAAAACTGTAGTGACTACTTTAAGAACACGAACTTTGCTGGAGAACTTAATTTACATATTATGTTCAAAATTGTTTTGAATAAGGCTGACATTAAATATGAGAGAATAACTAAGAAATAATTATTAATGTGTATATGAGCCAGTTTGTTACTCCAAAAAAAAAAACTCGAATTTGTTCATTTAACCTTCAACTTTTTATGCCTTTTTCGAATAAGAATGTTTTTTTTAAGAAATGCGAAATTATCAAATAATTGCAATTTCTTATTCTCTAAGAAATTAAGTACTACATCGAAAATACACTCCATTTTTTAAAAAGAACATCAATATTTGTGTGCATTCGCGTTTGAAGGTGTGACCGAAGTGGTTCATTATCTGTTTTTCGTAATGACTAGTTTGAAATATTAGTTATACTTGATTTTAAATACGTAATTTTTCTATTACAGCTGCATTTTCATTGCATCCATTGATGAACCTGCCTGCCAAAATTTGTACCCATCAAATTCGAAAAATTTGTTCCGATAGAGCCGTGTTTTTTTTTCTTTCTAAACTGGCATTAAAAGTAGTTGCCAGGAATCGCTACAAACTATTGTTTTTTTTTTAATCGCACTACTTACTACACTACTTTTCTTTACACTACAAACTACGAAAAGAGTAGCGACTACAGTAGTTTCATTATCTCGTAGTGTGCTACTTTCTACCTCTGAGTTCGAAGGATTTGTATACAACCTATGAAGAAAGAGCCGGGATAGCCTGGTGGGTAGGGCACTGGACCCATGTCCAAGAGGGCGTGGGTTCGATCCCCGTCTGCCGAAGACTCTCCGTGAATTCACGTTAAATCTGTCGAGTCACAAAGCCCTCCCATGAAACAAATCAATACCTCTGGGGGATCCAGGAGTTTCCTCGTCTTCTGGATTCTGGAAAGTTACGAGGCTACGGAGTTGAACATTAGTAGTCGTGGACCCAAAATTGGGTAGGCTGTTCAACAATAAAAAAACCTATTAAGAGATTTCATATATTAATTGTACTTTGTTCGAATTGAATGGAAGAGCAGTGTTCGAACCTGTTTCGCTACTAGTTTACCGAGTACAAGTAATTACAATCTATGATAAAAATTGTAATCAGTCACGAATATGATTTTATTTTATGTTCAGTGTTGAAAATTCCTAGTTTTGTAATTTTGAACCCAGACCAGAAGACAAAGAAACTCCTTGATCAAGCATTGAGATAAAATGAAAGAAATGTTATATGGAAAGGAAAACCATGAAAATCTCCTACGGAGCCTAAGGGCAAAGGAATTCTAACCCTTGATCAATTGATTTAATTATAATTGTACATGATAATGATGTTTGTTTTATTTATTATAATCGAATCTTATACCGATCAGAAAATCAGTTTGACCAAGTCTTATGCAAATCAAGAAGGCCCTATAGAAACAAAAACTGCGCATTTCGGTTATTCTTTTAATAAAACTTCATAAAAATCAGAATTTTTTTTAATTCTATCTACTGTATGGAACTAGAAATTAATATTCCAAAATATTAAGTTAATACTTTCGAACAAACTAAGTAAGAGTATTTTTAAAAAGAACTTATTAAAGTTTTCTTTCTCGGTATTTGCATTATATAAACCTTGGCGAACACTGAGCTCGTATCCTTTGGCCAAGATATAAACAAAATAACGCTGAGTTCTCATCTTTCGTTAAGGGGTGAGGCATCGAAAAGAAAAGAAAAAAAAAGGCCGAGCAGAGTCTGATTAAAGTTAAAATAATTTTTTTTGCCTCAACAGGCGTGTGATATACATATATAAATTGAACATACTAAATTCAAGAAAACTTTGGTTACACATTTTAAAAACGAACTTATAAATGTAAACGCCTTTTTTCCACATAAAGATAAAAGAATTTTTTAAACTATCAGACTTTGTTTAACATCAATAACAAACCACAAAGTGATTTTGAAAGACGCTTTTTCATTTTATCGATTTAAAATGGCAAAGTATAAAATGCCCTAATTTTAATTGCTAACACTCATTGCAAAGCTTTAAAAATAATTCTTACTCTTACCTATGAAGCGCGTTAAATTGAAGATAATTAGCGGGAAAAAAATACTTTTTAATAATTATTCGTTATTTTCAATTATTTACGGCAAAATTTAAATTACAAAATTATTTAAAATGACAAAGTACAAAATTCGAATGAAATCTGCACAGTAGTTCACAAGAAATTAAATTTTAAGTATACGACTCTCTTAAATTGGATAACTCAGAAACTGTTCAACCGATTTCGTTTAAATTTCATCATTTAAACTGAACTGCTCAACTGATTTCGTTTAAATGTCGTTATTTAAAGTTACATGCTTTAAAACGGTGTAAAAATTTACACACCTGTTAAAAGTGTTCGATAGTTACTTAACGAAATAATTAAAAAAAAATTTCTTTGGAAAAAGAAATTTTATAATTATATGTAAAAATGTTTTGGTTTGCTTGAAAGGTCCACGAAATAGTGAAATGAGCAAAAAGTAAAATTAACATTAAGGGTCCCAAACATAAGACTAAATAATTGGGCCCCTATTTTACACAATTCCGGCTGCTTTGTGCTAAAATCCCTATCAGTCAACAACAAAAAAAGTTTCATTTTATATTCGAAGAAAGTGCGCTTTTATTTTTTGCCTAATTTCGTAACTTAATAGTTAACACTAATTAATAAGCATATTTAAGTTTACTCCTTTAAACCGGTTTATAATTCGTTACAACATAACATATTCAGATTGATACTTTTTGCTGTACTATCATCATAGATGTAGGTAGATAAATGCTTGAAACAAAATGCTTTTATATTCCGATTCAAAGTACTGTTAGTTTAAACTAAGAATTAATACTTTAAGTGTGTATAAATCAACCCTTAAAGAGTAACAATTTCTACAGCGAGTGTATAATATTGTTTGTAAAGAGATTGCCCCAGAAAAGTTATAATCGCTCAAAATGGTTGATTCGATTATGATTTAGTGTTGCTTATTTATCAGATTAGCAATCTATTTAATCTGACACAACTCGTGGGTAATCATTAAAAAAAAACCAATTTAAAGTACGTTTATTTCTTTTAAGTAAGTTCGTGAAATCAGCGTTTTTCAAGTATTCACACGAAACTCGTATTTTTGATAATTCGAACATTTTTTACTTCGAATCATTTTTTCTGAGTTCGAAGTACTAAGAGTGTATGTGGTATAATCGTTAAATAAATATAAATATATTTTGATACTTTAAAATTGAGGAATATCATTACTATTTTGATTACTTTTAATTCTCTTTTTAAGCAAGCACTTTAAAAAAAACTTTGATTTAAGTATAATTATTTTTAAATGTAATGCTAAAGAAAAGTACATGTTCTTTAGAGTTATAAAATAGTTTTAAAATTGTTTCATGCAAAGAAAAAATTAAAAGAAAAGTTCTGTTGGAGAATGAAAACGATTTTTTTTTAAAAACAACTTTAAATGAGTAAGAAAAACATCTGCTAACAAAACAGGTGTTATTGTAATTACCCTTTTATAAAGAAAATGAAGACCCCGTTTTGAAATGGAACAAAACTTGATGATTCATTAAAAATTGTCGTCAAGGGTGAGAATATGGTTTCACAAACAAAAAGAAAAGAAAAGAAAACTAATTAACAAATCATTTTTCTTTCTTTGTTAAGTTAATGCAAAACTTCTTTAAATGTGTTTCAGTTGTACCACAAATAATGAATTAAAATAGATTTTAAATCATTTTGCCCGCCATGATATATAAATTCTCTTTTGCCATAATATTCTATCACCTCAAGGAATTTATCGTCAATACTGGTAGCTACTAAATTTTTTTTTAATTATGCATAATTTATAAATGCCTTATTTTATGCTCATTGAGTTTTTGAGGTGTACAAAATATTTTTAAATTAAAATTATTGCTCATCTGAAAAAAAAATTTTTTTTTTTATGTCAGTAAAATTTATATTCTCAATTTCAAACAGTATGACCATGTTATAGGGGCCCCTTCCTGCTTAGTTCAGTTCTTATCAATTAAATTCTAGGAAATAATCATCAAAAGCAATAAGTCATAGTAAATACTAGTATTTAGTATTAATAATAATTTTATTTTATAACAATCGTTGATGAGCCGATCCAATTTTTAGGGTTTAAGACTACTAATGTAACTCCGTAGCATTGTCATTTTGAACCCAATCCAGAAGACAAGGAAACTCCTGGTTCCAGTATTGGGAGAAATTTGCCTTCGTGGAGGACTTTCTGATAGAACTAACCCACATTTGGGTAGCATGGAGAGAAAGATCACGAGAACCACCCTGACGACTAGGGGACTCAAACCCATGATCCGTCTACTACTGAGGATACTTTACGTCAGCGCTGTGGTTGGTGAGAAATTCGTATTGACCAGCCATCGCTGGGATTCCTATCCGATTCTCGACATTGGAAGGCGAACGCTCTATTTTATTTTTTATATAAATATTATATAAACATTATTTCTTATCTTTTCTTTATAAGATAAGGCCTTCACATTTGTATTATATTAACAGATAATTCGGAGCTTATAGATTATGCAGACGCATTTTAGGTGCTGCAGGTTGCAGTAGAAATAACGAAGACAAACATACACTTTTTATTTTCTTCCTTTCCATATTTCAATGATAGCTAAGATTTAAGATAAGTAACACATCAATTATAATTAGGATGAAATAATTGCACTAACTAAATTTTCCTTCCAACTTAAGTCCGTTGTCGGGGAAAAATTCATTCATTTTTTCATTCGTAGTTTATTTTTAAACCGTCGTTGAACAGTCGACCCAATTTGGATTTACGAATACTAATGTTCAGCTCTGTAACTCTGAACCCAATCCAAAAGACAAGGGTTAGGAGAAATTTCTCTTCGTGGAGGACTTTTTGATGGAACTAAACCGCATTTGCGTTACACGGAGAGGAAAACCACAAGGTACCGGGGTAGTGGGGCTCTTATATATTTAACTCCATTTTCAATACACCAAGAAGCAAATTGTGCTTATTTTTTATTGTTAATTATTAATGATGTTAATTATTATTGATAATTATTAATTGCCTTATTAATAAAATAAAGCATTGAAAAATATTACTTGGGTGATTTGGTTATCTCTCTCTCTGCAGTCAGGCTACCAAAGCAGGGGAGCCTGCTTCGGACTTTCCCAGATCGTCGCCAATAGCCCACTGCGCAGCTTAGGGTGACGTCAATTAAGTACCTACCAACCATATATTTCATACTTTCACAAAATTTACGCCCTAATAAATCGCGTTTGACTAGCTTGAATAAAATTTTAAAAAAAAAAGAGGAAAAAATTAGACGTTGTCACATACAAATCCGAACATTTAAAGAGCATAACATAATTGATACCTGTTATTATTTTTTCCTGATGCTTACGAACCTTGTATGCGTCAAAATGTTACATTTCCAATGAAAAAAAATTTAATTGATGGAATTTAGCTCATATATTTTTCTCAAGACTATTGTTGTAGTTCATATACATCGCACTAAAGCTGCACAATGGGCTATTGGCGACTGTTTGAGAAACATCCCCGAGGATGATCCGAAGACATGCCATCACAATTTTTGATCCACTGCAGAGGGGATGGCACCACCGCTTCGGTAGCCCGACAACCTGCATGAGAAGTCGGGCACTTTGTGGTAGAACAGTTTAACGAGGACCCATAACGCACACCCTCGGTTTCTAGGCAGGCTAGGCAAAGTGATCAGTGATGATTGACTTTGTTGATCTGCTGGGAACCGCGTCTTAACGATCAGTCCACTGCGAGAATTCTCAAGTCTAATTTCAGTCCCCAGGACAGAAGAATGGCACCCATGCTGAAAATGTCACTTGCTTGCATCTTTCACTTTATTTATTTCCTATTTTTAGAAATGTAAGAGACTCAACAGTGGTAAAGATCGTTTCCAATCTAATACTATAAGTAAGGCGTACTTTTTGATATAATGTTAGAGCTACAGTGATGTTTGTTTGACTATTGTTGACAATTTATAACTTCACATTGAGCCACACTATTTTTTAACACATTCTATAGGTTTAATTTTATCTAAATTATGGCTGATTTTAAAAAAAAAATTTAAAAAGTAGCATTCATTTTACAATGATTAACATATCAACAAAATATTCTTACTTAAAATTATAATAGTTAAGATAATTTACTATATAAAATGTTTTTTTGAAAAATATAAAATGAAATATATGTGTTACCGGCAAAGTATAAAACGGGCATTGTATAGAATGCCTAGGCATTACATATAATGCCTGATGTTTTCCGCAAGATATGAAATAAGAGAAGTATTACATACTTTCCCTCTATTCTCGATTCTATAGAATGACAAATGGTAAATGATGTGCATATGTCAAAAATAAAAATGTTATTCTGAAAAAATAATGAGAGTGCCATTAAAAATTTTTATTCAAAATGCGTTTAAAAAAGAGAAAGTTGTACAAAACATAATTTATGCCTTTCTTACTAAGGGAAACAAAATTTTCATACAAAAAAAAAAAAAAAAAAAAAAAAAACATAAGACATTAACTTATTTGCTGCAACATGGCAGACTTGAATGACATTTTGACGAATCGGAGATTTATTTTATACTTAGCCGGTTTCTCATTTGGCATTCCATAGAATGCCTATAGGAAATGTGTGAAATAGAAATTGCTTCATACATTGTCGGTTAGTTTTAGGCATTCTATACAATGCCGGATTTCAAACTTTGTCGGTAACATATGAATTGAATGATTTAAAAAATATGAATTCAGAAAACTATGACAAATGTGAGGGAACTTAACTATACTAAATGATGAGGCTATAATGTAGAATTTTTCCTTTATTGCTCAACACACATCTTTGAAAGAACGTTATAACAGATTTCTTTTAAGTACATACTTCATTTTACTGAAAAATCACTTCTAATGAATAAAAAGGATTTTATTTTTCCTCTCTCAATGATGAGAAGTATTTAAAAAACCTTTAGGTACTTGAAAACTATAATTATTCTGCCCTGTCCTGTGTCGATGCTTGCTTCTCAATTCAAATCGTTCACGGAATTACTTACTTGAACAAAACTATTTTCTAAATGGGAAAAAAAGTGTGCCCCAACCAAAAGAGAGGGACCAACAAGGAAACTGTGAAAAATGTTACGTTTTAATTGAGTCTAAATGAAACAGTCTTGTCCTTTTACGGCGAAATGAAAGAACAATTTTTATTTATAATTTATATAAATGTATATCATAATTATTTTCCAAACACATTAATTACGGCTTTAAAATTATTTTTTAAGGAAAATTCTTTTTGAAGAATGTATATATATACTCAGTCGAACTTCCATTTTGTGAATTTTTTGGGGGGTGAACCAAGAACATTTTAGACTTCCAAATAGCGAAGTGAATTTTCTATTTAATGAACTTTTCTTTGAGATCCACTTTCTTTATTTCCTACAATATTTCAAATTTATTAACGCATTATTTGGGGGGGGGGAATGAACGAAAAACTCAAAACAAAATGAACGGATTTTAGCAGTAGCAATTTAACTTAAGAAGGCATGACGTAATGTATATGGAATCATGAGGCATGTTTAAAATTACTTCTTATAATAAATGCAACTATAATTTTATACGTAGCCTTTTTTTACTTGAAAATGCATATAGCATGATAGTGTAACACTGGATAATGTTTTGCTCTATTCTTGCTTTCCATCCTGATTTCTTTTACATTTAAGATTTATAAAATAAATAGTAGATACTAGTTTACAAGATAAAGGTGCATCAAGTGCTATTTTAATAATGTCTAGTGTTTATGAATTTATAACCTGCTTTGTGATGTTTAAGTATTCTAAAAGGTCCATTTAACGAATTTTTGATATAACGAACTTATTATCGGAATTGAACGACTTCGTTAAATAGAGATCTAACTATTAGCCTTTTCTTTTGAAGGGCTTTTTGAAAAGTGTTACTAATATGAAGGAACATTATTTTAAAAGTTATTGGAGTTTACCAACATTTGGAATGATGTCTGAAACGAAATATTAATGGTCTAAAAATAATGGCTGAATAAATAAGACAAGTTAAGGGGAATCAAAACAACCTCTGATTTATTCGCACAAAAAGGAGAAAAAGAGATCAGTAAAAAGTATAAATGCGAAACTTTTGGCGCACCCTTTAAATATTGAGTTTTGCCAAAAAATGTAACCCGGAAAATCATGGCTTTATCTCCCTCCCCTTTCACGCCTCTCTTCCAATTCCACCATTCCAGGTGTTGTCTGGTACAGAAACAGCCTTTACAGCATCCGTCAAACACCCACTAGATTTGATGGTAAAATTTCAATGTATCTCAGTGCCATCTGTTGACGATATACATCTCCACTAACTAGAAAGAAACTATTATTTATTTTAAATAACTGGTGCAGAACATCTATTAACAGAATAAACAAATATAATGCAAATACTCTGTTGCATATTCTTTAATTCCTAGCAAGGTTTTGGAATCTTATTACAATTTTTCATTTTTAGCTGTTTAACAAAATAAGGCATATCGAGCAAAAAATATTGTTATTTTTCTGAAATAACAATATTTTTTTTGAATTGGGTTCAAGTTGAGAAACATAATTAAAAACTCTTTCAAGCAAATTGTTTCAACTTACCCTTTTTAAAGGGGACGAGAAAAGTTTGAACGTCAAAATAAAATTGTATATCCGTAATTTTTTCTTTATTATATAAAAAGAAGCAATGCATTTACTTTTCAATACTGAAATAAATAAGAAACAATTTAATCTTCATCTTTCGGAGCCGTTTAGTAAATATTCAGCTGTTTAGCATCGAATAAATTTAAATAGTTTTAATTTCCAATCAAGATTTAATTCTCAGTTAGCTGGTTATCATTTTAAGTTTTCTTTTAATTAAAACGTGACAATCATTTATTTGAAAAGGAATTTTACTTTAAAAGAAAACCTAAATTAAAATAATAATAATAAAAATGAAAAAAAATAAAAATGATTAGTATATATTAATGAAAAAGAGATAAGATTTTGAGAAATGTAAAAATGTAATTAAATAGTTGGTAAAATAGTTCTGCGAAACCTGCGAGGACAGGTAATTAAAAAGTTTATTGTAAGGCGTCAATTGTAAAGTTTATTGTAAGGATATGTTTAAAAATTTTAAGATGCTTACAAATGTTGAGTACTTATTCGTTTTGATAATTGTAAGATATATATATTAAGAAATTGATAAATATATACTAATTCCAAATCTATGCATAAGTATGTATATTATTGAAATTTTATCAATTATTGATAAAAAAAAACTAAAATTTCCAAAAAAAAAAAACTGATTTATAATTATTTGTTCTTGATATATAACATTCTATCAGAAAAATGATAATTAATAATAAAATAATTTATTCAAAACTCTTCATTAAATTATGAATGAATTTTCAGACGACTAAAAACAAAACATCGTATTTTATAATTGAAGGGGAAAAAAAAAAAAAAAAAAGATTAGCAATTTCGTCTTCGGCGACAAAAAATATGAATTAAATTTTACCCTACAAGCGTAACAACTTAGTGGAAATGGATATTAGTGCGAATTAGACAAAGTGGTGAATATTAGTAACAAATTAACAAGAAAAAGGAACAATAGTTAGTTAAATTGGTACAAAGGATCAAGGTTAGGGCTGCATGTAACTCATTGGGTTTCCCTTGAGGGACGCCATCTTACACCGCCCAATGAGCTTTAGACAAAAAAGTGGATATTAGTATAAATATTAGTATCAAAATTAAAAAAAAAAATGACTTTCGGTTTCTTAGAAGAAAGACCGAATTTTTGAGAGCTCTGCTAGGATCCCTCGATCCGACCTTCTATTACGATGAAGAAAAAAGACAGCTACACCCTCATCATGAAGAGGAGCAACAATGCAAAAAAGAAAGCCCTTGCACGACATCGGAGCATCGCCGCCCCTGCTTCTGAAGTGAAGGATGATGGTGAGAGAGCATGGAGGAGAAGAACACTCGGATCCAGTTTCCCTAGGGATGCTCTTTTCAGAGCGCCTCTGCTTCCCTTCGTAAGGGGGAAAGCAGCAACTGGGGCGTTGGCCGGATCTCAACCCCCCCCCCCCCCCGCCTACACAGCCACAACACAAACAGGGGGGTGTCGAGTATTGTATGGATACTTCCTCCCTAAATGATAGCAATTCCAAAAGCGATCGCGAGTTAAATGATCTTAAAAATCAGTATATAGAATTTTATATGCTCTCAAAAAAGAATATTCCGAACTGGAGACCCAGAGATACAAAGCTTCGACGGATCTCTCTTTTGAAGATTCGGCTTTCATTGAACTTGAAGAGAAATCTCTCAGGGATAATGTCTACGCGCAGGTCAATGACATTAAATTATTTATGATCCCTGTGGACTTCGCGTCCATGGATATTATCCTAAAAGATAAAGAATCAGCCGTACTCGCTCGGTCAAAAGCCTTTCTCAAGGCAACTAAACCTACTGAAAACGACGAGTACGGTTTTAAAACCATTAACAAAAAGAAGAGAAAGAACAAACCAACAGTCCGTGGAATGTTCTCCCCCCAGAACTACTCATCTCCGGTTTCTGTGGGAGAAAACCAAGAACACTCCGTTTCGCAGGAAAATTCCTCAGCCTCCGAACCCCCTTCCCTTCTTAATTAAACCGAGGCAGGATTGGCCACTACTCCTCTCTCTTTCTCTCTCTAAAGAGAGAGTCCGTGCGTTCAAAACTCGCCGGACAATTCATCAAAATTAACGTTAATAATTCTGATGAGTCAGTCTCACCAGAGGTGTAGAGTTCAAGAGGAGCGACGACTTAAAAGTTACACTAATTGATGAAATCAAAGTCCAAGTAGAGGTAATGGGCTTTGAGGTGCATAGCCTCACTCAGCTTTCTAGACAAGGTGCCAAAAAGATCCCAATGCCCCTATTTTACCTCCAAATCAATCCTAATTCCGAGAAGATCTTTGAAATTTCAGAACTTCTTGGAACCGAAGTAAAATTTGAGTATTAGAGGTAGGAAGGGTCCCAAGCAGAGCTGGGTTACGCTCGAAATTCCAAGAATTTCGAGACTATACCCTAGATAAAACTTTGATATTATACTAATTCAAGAAACCCACTTCTCTAATAGAGGTGTCCCCCCCAAAACTCCCCAATTATTTTATCTATTTTAATAATAGAAATAATGCGCGTATCGCCTCTTGCGGAACGTGCATTTACATTAATAATAGTATCAATCACCAAAATATTCCCACCCCCTCTGTTCAAAATTTAGAGGCGACTATCATTACAATATTTATTTCAAATTCTAACAATAATATCTGCTTACCTCCCCCAAGAAAAGCAGGATACCCTTTCCGGCTGGCGATTTTTCTAAAATATTCTCCCTCTCAGCAAATATCATTCTAGCTGGAGATGCCAAACACACCTTTTGGAATAATTCTTCTAACAATGTGTATGGTAAAAATCTGTTGAAATGGGCCCAAAGCACCGGCAACAGCTCCTTTTGACCACACGCATAATTTCCTAGGTTATACACACCCTTCAATCTTGGACATTGCGTTATTCAAAAATATCTCTTATAATTATCAGATGATCTCTATCCCGTTATTTCAACATTAGACACAGTAACGCTCAATTTGAACACTCCGGGTCAGCTCAACACTGACTGGATGAAATTCACGAGCTTACTGAAAGATAAACCTCTTCCCCCAGCAGATCTTCATACACTAGAGGATGCTGAGAACTCACTTAACATTTTAAATAACATCATTAACGATACTAAAATAGAATCCTCCACTCCTAAATTCAGGAACAGTCCTAAAAAACTACCCCCTAATATTAAGGAAAATATCAAAAACAAAAACTATCTACATAAACTTTGGCAAAAAAACTAAAGACCCCAATATTTTAAGAAAATTCCAAAACGAGATCAAATCGGATATTAAGGAATTTCAAGAAGAAACCTGGATTGATTTTTGTGAAAGTTTAAATGACGATCACACTGCATTTTGGAAGGCCCTTAAGACCAAGCGTCGGCCATTTCAAAGAATGCCCTCCCTCAATAGTCCCACCGGTACTGTTTTTCTCCCTAATGAGAAAGCATTGCGGACTCGCTCCAGGAGCAATTTAAACCGCATAACATTCCCGATAATGATAATACGTACTATCATTTTCCAAAATGCAGTGAACGACTTCCTTGATTCTCCCTATGAAACAGAACCTGTACAAGTTACAGAAGACTTTATTCAAAAATTAAATATTAATATAGCCCCCGGCCTTGATAATATTTCAAACCGCATGATCAAAAATCTCCCCCTTAAATTTATTCTTCTTATTACTTTCATCATAAATTTCATGATGGAGCGGTCACATTTTCCAAATACTTGGAAGACCGCACTAGTAATATCTATTCCAAAATCAGATGAAAATCTTGAAGAGCCATCGAGTTGTCGGCCGATAACCTTACTGCCCTGCATATCTAAAATTTACGAGTTTGTCCTCCTAAAACGCATGAAATGTTTTTTGTACGGACAACATCCTTATCCCAGAGCAATTCGGTTTTCGTGCCAGACATAGTAGGGTGCACCAATTGCTCAGAGTAACAGCATCAATTCATGAAAGTTTTAGAAAAGGAGAAACCGTAGGAGGACGTAGCAAAAGCTTTCGACAGGGTTTATCACCCTCCTCTACAAGCTCATGCAACTTGGTTTTTCGGCTCATTTTATTCACATTATCAACTCCTTCATTAAAAATAGATTTTTTCGAGCAAAAGTTGATAATCACATCTCAAATCCCAAAACTATTGAGGTCGGCGTCCCACAAGGAAGTCTTACATCCCCTCTTTTATTTTGTTTATACATTAATGATATCCCCCGCCCCCCGGGCTCACAATTGCGAGCTACGCTGATGACACCGTAATATTAGCTCACTCTAGGAAACTTTCCATAATCATAAAGGATCTCCGAAATTACCTAGACGATTTGATGCTTTGGCTCGTTGATTGGAAAATCAAAATTAATGCCTCTAAATCCGTCGCAGTCATTTTTAAAAGGAAGATAAGAGCTAACTCTTTTCCCACCCCTTTAACTATCTTTAACGAACCCATTCCTCAAATATCTTGGAATCACCCTTGATCCAAAATTGCATTGGAACCCCCATATCACTAAAGCCCTCGACAAAGCGAAAGCTGAGCGAGGAGCAATTAGTTGCTATATTAATAATAATAGCAAATTATCCTAAAAATCAAAGTTATTATCTTGCACTACCATCATTTGACCTATTCTAACTTATGGTATTCCGATTTGGAATTCTCACTCTAAGGCAAATCGCAAGCGAATTCAGACATTTCAAAATAAAACCCTGCGTATTATTACGAAAGCCCCTTGGAATGTTCGGAATGAAGTCATTCACTCCGATCTTAACATGCCCACAATTTTCTCTTTCGCTAAAAAATTAACCAATAATTTAATTAAAAAGCTCCCCCAAATTCCTTATGAGGCAATTCAAAATATCCCTGTCTATGATCCATCCAAGCCCTCCTCAGCCAAAAGGCCAAGGGCGATCCTAAATTTAAATGACGATACTATCCCAATTTAAAAAATACGAAAGTAGATTATTTTCCAAATTCTTATTTTTCCTCTCAGACGAAGAGAGAACATCTTTTTCGAAAGGTCCCCTTTTTTTCGCCTCTTTAGGAAATTCATTACCATTTCAGTGCAGCTGCGAGGGAACCCTTTTTTTGGCCGCTGTTGCTCCTAGCAACGGCGCTTGTTTACAGAATGAAAGAACATTTTCTCCCAGTAGAATCCCCCCTACCTCCTCGCGGAATCCGCCCAGGGTTAAGATGCTCGCCGCCCCTCGGTGAAGAATTCCACGCCCCTGCATTAGGGATGCGATGGAAAAGAGCGAAAGGATGCGGCGAACGTGGCGCCACCCCCTCCTCCTCCTTTGATCAATTTTAAAGCGTGCTGACTTCACACTTTGTGTTTTGGTTTCTTCACTGGCTGCTTTGGCAATTCTCGCTTCATATATTATATCGAATGGGTGATTTTAATATTTAATTTAACTTTTAATCTTTTATTTAACTTTTACTTGAATATTATTTTTAATTCAATACAATCTATGATTGTATATCTGGGAATTTGTCACCTATATTAATTTACTGCTACCAATTGTTTGAATTTAAAGTTATTTTAATCTTTTAAAATTAATTTAACGTAAATTTAAATTATTCTGTTTTAAGTACTCTAATTAAGAGTACGCCATACAGCGGAAGAAAACGCAAATTTTTCTCTTTCTAGATTATTAATTTAAAAGAATGAAAAAGTTGTTTCTGAACAAATAATGTAAACCTCATTAAACAGCTGACCCATTAAAGTTTGATTTATCTCCGCAACCTTGCAGTTTTGAACCCAATTCAGAAGACAAAAGAACTCCTGTATTAAGTATTGGGAGAAATTTGCCTTCGTGGAAGACGTTTTGATGGCATTTCTCACGCATTTAAGTTACATGAGGAGGAAAACCTAACACGGTTAGCTTGACGGTAAGGGGACTGCAACCGTCTACCACTGAGGATATTTTACGTCAGCTCTGTGGTCAGTGCAAGCTGGATGCGGAATTCGTATCTACCTGCCATCGCTGGGATTCGAACCCGGTTCACCTCATTGGAAGAGCCATCACGACTCTATCTCCCCTATTTGGAAAAAGAACAACTCGCTGATGCTGCTAAGGCAATAATTGGCTACTGTAGTTGTACAGCATTTTATATTATAACTTATTTGTCCTCATTAGGATTTTCCTCTGGACTTATCCAAAGTATTCCGAAGTTTTTTTTTCGTTTTGCATTAACGTGTTTTCACGAGGAAAAATTAAGAAAGAGTGTTGAAGTACTCAAGTGTCTGGACAGGCAGCGTAGTTGAATCTTTCAACAAAAAAAGTACCTTTTAAGTACTTTTTAAGCACTGACAGAATATTTTTAAGCACTATATACATTAGCAAAATAATTTTCGAAGACTTTACACGATCATGATAAAATAACTAGTTTCTGACCAAGAGCTCTTTTCTTGATTATATTGACCATTATAAAATGATCGGGAGATTTTTCGGCCCGATTTCAGAGGGAGGAAAATGAAAGCCGGAAAGAATGTCTTGCAAAATGCAGCGGAGTTGCACATGAGAGTGCAATGATCTCACTGAACCCAGCTCAGCAAACCTGTAAAACGATTGGAGCTTTCATAAGCTATGAACCGAAAAACTCATTTTCGGAAGAAGAAAAAAAACTAATTTTCGAACCTTTTAAAAACACCCCTTGAAAAAGGCACCTTTAAGGGATATAAGAAAGCGAAAACAAGCACCTTTAAGCACTTAAAAAATAATAATAATAAACGCTAAGCGCCGTGATGAAATGAAAAATAACAAAAATGAATTAACTATTAATAATTCATTTCATTGAAAATGAATGTTTCTATAAAAAATAACAAAAATTAAAACTTTTGTCTTATTTCAATTTTCGTATTGTTCCGAAATCGTAACGACGTATGGAAAAAGATGAGTTTTTCTAATAAAGACAAAATATATGTTTTAAGATTTTTTCTTCCCTTTTTTTACGTATGGAAAAAGATGAGTCTGTCTGATACATAAGAAAATATACGTTTTTAAGATGGAACATGTAGTATGATGGTTCAACCACCATGTTATGTTGTTGAACCCATAACAACCATCAAAATAAGATGTTGCTCACCATTATGATGGTCAAACAGCAAGCTATGTTTTTTACTGTTGGATCTATCAAAATATAATAGAAGAAAGGTCATTTTGATGGTTTACCAACAATTTGATTGTTGCTTTGCATGCCGTTTATTATAGTCAGACTAGCAGCAACCATTAAATTTGATGGAGCATGTTGTGCTTCTAGTAGGATGGTTAAGATTAGCAAAGATATTTTGCGGATCATTGAATAAGATATAAAAAATATATTCTTAGGAAAGCATTAAAAATTTTCTTAATTACTTTTAGGATTATTTTATACGTAATTGTATTTCTTTTCTTTTGCAAAAAAAAGTCAAATATCTTGCAGCATTTTTTAAAAAATATTTAACATTTATTTTTAAGTATTAAGCATTTTTAAACAGGCAATGTTACTTTAATCTTATTTTATTTTTGAATACATACGTCACAGTGATGCCACATAATTCGCCAACCTTGGATCTCTTGCTCTATGCTCCTAACTGTCCGTTGGGAACAAATTCATTCTCTTTCAATTTGTGGCGTCTGGGGGTGTCCTTTTGGCCCAGTCGAATATTATTCAACATTATGGGCATTTTCAATATTTAATCAATCAATTTTTCTTAGACGATTTTATTCATTTTCTCTGAGACAATTATCATTTTATTACACCCAAATTAAGATGTTTATGTGAAAGCCAAAAGTCAATGATGATACTTCAACTACCACTAAAATATCAGTAATGGCGATAGACGTCATCATAGTCACTTTTCAAAATTTGACCTAAAAAAAGACCTTTTGGTCTTAAAAACTATTAACTGGTAAACACTAGCAGGAAAAAGGTTAGCCCGGAAAAAACTTCTTGTGAAGGCCAAGGCCTACCCAGGATTGTCGAGCCATTGATGATGATGAATACAAGAATAATTAATAAAGATGCATTTTAACAAACATTAACATTTTAATTCACAATATCATTACTATTTACATCAATAATATTAATTTTACAAATTCAAAAAAAAAACAGGGTGCGTAGCAAAATTTTCAAACAAAAAATAAGCACCTTTTAAGCACTCAAAAAATATTTTCAAGCAGTTTAAGAAAAATATTAAAATTGGGATATACGCACTAATAAATGTTTTCTTCCTATTGATGTAAGTTCTTCAAATATACAGTCAAACCCCGCTATAGTGAACACGGCTTATAGTGAACTCTCGGATATAGTGAACGAAATGCTCGGTCCCGTGCCTTGCTATACACTTATAATGTTATTTTTAGTGGATATAGTGAACCAAAAAAGTGAGGAAGTTGGATATAATGATATTTTTTCTGTCTTCGACTGATTTCCCCCCCCCCCATTTTCTTCGTAATAATTTTGAAATTTCTACTTCAAAATAAATACATATACCGATTTTTAAAACCATCTATAGAAACTACTTTTATGTGCTCGAATGGCAGGTTAGACAGGTTTAAAAAGCGGAATAACAGAAATTCAGGAAAAATTATCGGAGAGTCGGGAAGTGTTTCCATATCTGATGTTGAGGATTGCTCATCAGCTAAAGATTACTAATTTTTATTTGTACGCAAGACGAAGAGTGATGAAAAATAACACATTTTTTGCTACTACATAATATTTTTCATGAATACAATGTAATAAAAGGGAGGATTTAAGGAACCATTAGTGAAATTGCCTGCGTAACGGATATAGTGAACTCCCGGTTATAGTGAACCGAAATTTCGGTCCCTTGAAGGTTCACTATAGCGGGGTTTGACTGTATATTGAAAAAATGCAAAATACTTTTCAGACTTTTCATGATCATGATAAAAGAAATAGTTTCTGACAAAGAACTCTTTAAGTACAATTTGAAATTTCTTCACTACTGAGTGGCTCATTCTCTATCAGCCATCATAAAAAAACAACTTATGTGCAATTTTCCATATTTCTTCACAACTGAGTGGCTCATTCTCTATCAGCCATCATAAAAAACAATTTATGAGCAATTTCAAATTTCTTTACTATTAAGTGGCTCATTCTATTTTGTAAATTAATAATTACTTATGTAAAAAATTTTAAAGATTGTAAAGAAAAATTTCAAGTTGGAAAAGGAAAAATCAAAGCAGTTTTTAAAAACTTCCAATGAAAAAAAGCACATTAAAAGGCTTTTGAAAATTGAAACTAAGCATCTTTAAACACTTTTTAAAAACGCTACGTACCCTGAAAAATATATAAACAGATTCAAAGAAACAAATGTACAGATTCTAAAAACTTCAAATAGCCCAAGATTCAACACCTTAAATGAAAACGAGAGTGCCAACTTTCCATCAAAACATAAACATATATACAATATATACACAAAAATATTTACAATTAGTATTTACGAAATTCAAATTAACCTCCATATACTTTGATTAAAGTGCATACGCCAATATAGATAGGAAAAAAATCCAGTAGATTTTACGAATTAATATTTATTTGCTGCATTATGTACTAAATATTTTACACATAAGGAATTTTCAGTCATCAAAATAAAAAAATATTTTCCAGCTTTGATTGCCATTAAATATGCTTGAAATGTTACGCTATATGTTAACTCATGATTTTGAACAGTAATAGGCATTTAATTTATCAAAAAGATTTTTCCAGTTAAGTTAAAAAACTAGTTCTGACAATTAAATAAACTGAATATTTTAGTAAAGAGTTTTTAATTGATTTCTTTCAATAAATGAGACTTACTTCATTACGTATTTGTAATACTTATTTATATATTCAAGCAAGCAATAATTTGTGCGAAAAAATCCATTTAAATATGGATTTTTTTTTTAGGAAACTTGCCCTATTTTAGGGATTTTTCCAAAATGTACAAAAACCAGTAGACCAAGAGAAGCTGTTAAAATCCAGTAGAGTTGGCAGCTATGAAATCGTGAAAATTACCAATAAAATGCAATAGTTGGCACCTCTGTTTTCAAAAGTTTTTAACAAAAAATTCTAATTTTAAAACTAAAATTCAAATACACATGTTGGGTATAAGTTTGCGACAGTCACTTTTTCTTTTCTTTTTTTTTTTTAATTTTTCAAAACCTTTTTATTTGTAAATGAAATCCAAACTAGTATTTAACTACATGTCAACACTTTCCAAATTTATGACATAAGTTGCAAGTGCGAAAATAAGTAATTTTTAGAATAACTTCCCACACATAGCAATGTCCTACATAAGTTTAAAAATATATATATATACAATTGTCTCCAAAAAACTGAATTGGCGATTTTAAGTTATTTTCTAAATTTATATATTAAACGTAAGCTAAAAATTCTAAAAATTAAATTTATTTTTAAAAGAAATCAGAACACAATTCTAACAAAATTCCTTTTTTTTTTATATATATCTTTTTTTTTTCCTTCATCTCAACTTTAAATGAACCTTAAAATATTTAAACTTTTGAATCGGGTATCAAAATGATCCAAAGTGTTTCCCCTTCATGTTTTAGATCATATCATAAAAAATAAAATAAAAATTCCAAAAAGCAACATTTTGAAATATGTTTTGAACTCTGTAAGAAGTGCTTAGTTCAAAAATTAATAGGCTCTGCGTCAACGAAGTGATAAGGAGGAGGTAAAATGCAGCTTCTGTTGATCCGGGCGCCATATAGGTAAGGTTTACCTTAGCTCGTGTTGGTATTCTTTTTCGTCTGGCACCTACCCTTCGGCCTGTCCGGCTTGGGAGACCCTACCGGTAGCAAGCTACCGCCGGCATAGCCCTCCGGGTCATTGGTACACGCAAGTCCCACCGCCCCGACAAGGCAGGAACATCATTAATTAATTAACGATAAACATATAATTTTCCTATAAAGGATTAAATGAACTGGGGTCCGATGAGCAGCTCTTTAAGAAAAATTGATTCGAAAAAAAAAAGCAAGTACCTTTAGCCAAAGGAACTAAATAACAACTAATTTTCCTTTTTTACAACACAATGAAGTTAAAATTGTGAACATTGAGAAAGTTAATTGAGAAAGTTAAAATTGAGAATAAAATGTTGAACAGCCTTCAATTCAAGTTTCAAGTGGGATTCAGTAGGATTAGTTAACAAAAGTTTTCGATCTCACTACTACTGTTTAAGTTTCATTTTACGATCCCATTGATTGTTGTATAATTTCAGTAAGTAATTTTGATAATTCTCTATATTTTGATAGAAATGACACGTGTTATTTGATAAAGTAGCGAAGAATTTTTACTTTAATTCTGAATTTTAGAATTAAATCAACTTAAGTACAAAAACTGAAAGCTTAAAATAAACGTACGAAAAAAATATTTCATGCTTTGCTTAGTTGCAGAAGTATATATATATTTTTAAAATTAAATTTGAAAAAAATATTGTTTTTATCTTCTTTGAAAGCTTTTGAAAGAAGTCATCGTTGAAATAGAATCGTATATAAATTGTTTTCTGTCACTTTAGATGCACAAATCATGTAACTATTTTTAATGTAAAAAAACGAAGACAAAAAAACATGTTTCCAAATTGTTTTCTCCATTTCTTGAAATTTGATTTTACATTTGGTATAAATTTAAAATTTTAATTTTAAAATTAAATATTTTTTTGAAAAAAAAAATTCAGTTTTATTATTTCGTCAGACATTTTCTTTATTTTAGAGGAATAAAAATAAGAACAAAACTCAAAATAAGAACAAACTTTAACAAAATTCATTTGCTGAATTTCACTGAATTGTTTCAATGAATTATTTATGTTTTTATTTTCCTATTTTAAAAACTTGAAAATATTTTGAAGAAAAAAATATTGATTTTAAAAATATTAAGTATTCATTTATTTAGGATTAAAACTGAATAATAAAAATTAAAGTTTTCCCCACGAGTAAACTAATATTTACATTAACCAACCACTTAGTTACATTTTAACCAAGTATCAACAAATATTCTAGCTGATTAGACTGACTACAAATGTTGAAAAAAAAATTTCAAATCTGATTCAAAGATTTTAAAAATGTTTGTACTTTTTTTCAATTCATAGACAATAAGTCATATGAGATTCATAGACGTTTTTTTAGTATTCACAAACCTTGAATTAAAAATAAATTTTTTGATGTTAAAATATATGATTTAAGAAATATATTTCAGTACAAGCCTTAAATGATTTAAGATTATAAATAAGAAACTGATAATTCGGTGAAAAATTTAATAAATAATTAAATTTAATTTTTTGATAAAAAAAGACACAAATTGACTAAAATATTAAATTATTGAGTAAATTAAATAAATATATTTCAGAATTAACCCTTAACGAAACAATGGCAACCAAGCCCTACGAAGTGAATATGGTAGTAAAAATTATTTTATAATCTTTACCACTTTTTATCATTTTAATATTTTCAATTAGTTATGCAATTATAATAACTTATATAATTAATATAGAAATTTTATCATGATAATAATTATTAATAATACTTTAAGAATAAATATTCACTATAGAAATTTTCTGTCCTAAGTTACAAACTTAGAAGAAAATAAACTTGAAATATTTTCGGACAGTTAAGGGTTAATATCTAATTTTATCTAACCTATTAAGCATTATTATATACCTGTTAAGAATTTCAAAATATTAACAATAATTCAGATTTGGCAATGAAGAAAGTAATAAAAACATTATTTTTTCCTATCTTGTTCAATTTGTATTTATGTAGCATTTATTCATTATATTATATATAAAATTTGCTCAAAATTTACTGGATTTAAAGAAAGTAAATTTTATACTGAAGACAAATTATTTTGAATTAATGAAATAAATTTATAAAATTGAAAAAAAAAATTTAAATTGTTGCTTTGCAATCTATTAATTCAACTTTAAATACCTTAAGAGAGATTAAAAAGAATTCGGAAAATATCAAATGACTTGCAAACTCACAGTTTTTCATGAGAATATGATACAAATATGATATGAACTCACAGTTTTCATAAGAATATGATTCATATAAAAACTGTACAATTAGAAGTTAGGAGGAAAGACAAAATAAAATTAAATATAACATAATTAGGGAAAATAAACAATATTCAGTTTGCATTTTTTATTTTTTTTTTTTATTTATTTATTTCATTTTTTTTTTTATTTCTTTATTTTTTTTTTCAATTTTTTTTTTCACTTTTAAATTTTTTTTCCATTTTTTTTTTTTTTTTTTTTTTTTTTAAATACTTTTTTTTTTTCAATTTTTTTTTATGCAAACTGCTATTTTATGTAAAATCATATCAGGTTTTGACAAAGAGAACAAGTAGTTCTTAGATAATAAACAGAATACAAATGAGATTGACGGGAAAATACAAATGAGATACAATATACTGCAATAATACTGCTATTCTGCTGTAATCAAGGCGTATAGCCAGAAACATGATAAAATAACAATGTCAACTGAGTTGTCATAAGAGAAGAAGACAAAAAATCACGGATCAGTTGTTGCGATGGACACCATCATGAGTCAGTTCTTGAAAAGGGCACCTTCCATATTACACAGGTGATGCTTCAATTTGATCCAATATTAAGCATCCTATTGTTTTCTCTTATTTTGCTGTCCATCATAATAGGCGAATGAGCATCAGATAAGGAGCACGGATACTGAAGAACAATGTTTGCCCTGGATATCACAAGTTCAAACTGTACAACAGTGTTTAATAAGAATGAATTCAACTGTTCATGAAACTTCTACATGGAACGAATCGATAAGGAACCACAATCTCGACGAGGCCAAGGCCGTCCCAGTCAGATAAACAGCAATGGTCATTGTCCATCCAAGGCATCAGTTTTCTCACACCTAACAAACCAAGATCTTTCTGTGTCAGAGGTTTTGGCACACTTTCCCTGGACATACCAAGTTCTCATTTCTTCAACAGGGAAAGTGTCGATAATCACAATCTATCCAAGGCATCTGTTTTCAGACACCCAACATGCCAAGATCTTCCCGTCACCTTCTTTCCTAGTGTCAGAGGTTTTGGCACACTTTCCCTGGACATACCAAGTTCTCATTTCTTCAACAGGGAAAGTACCGATAATCACAATCTATCCAAGGCATCTGTTTTCAGACACCCAACATGCCAAGATCTTCCCGTCACCTTCTTTCCTAGTGTCAGAGGTTTTGGCACACTTTCCCTGGACATATCAAGTTCTCATTTCTTCAACAGGGAAAGTATCGATAATCACAATCTATCCAAGGCATCTGTTTTCAGACACCCAACATGCCAAGATCTTCCCGTCACCTTCTTTCCTAGTGTCAGAGGTTTTGGCACACTTTCCCTGGACATACCAAGTTCTCATTTCTTCAAGATGGAAAGTATGGATGAGGAAAACAGACCTATTCTTTGACACCACACAGTCTCAACGAGGCCACGTCCTAGTCAGCGATGATTACCAGTCTATCCAAGGCATTTGTTTTCAGACACCTAACATGCCAAGACCTTTTTCAACTCCTTTCCTGGAGGTTTTGTGAATAAAGCCAGGTTCTTTGCCGGATTGTGCGCTTTACGAGTACCCATGCCATCTCAAATAATATGATTTAATAATTTGGACGATGGAGCTCTTTATAACAGTGAGCTGCTCAACAACAAAATGTCTGCCATAAGTTATATTCATTCATAGAACTTTCAATTTTTCTCAGATTTTTTTTTTTTTCGAAGACACAAGGAAGACTCCATTCTTATCTTCTGGAATATGTGTAGAATAATCATCAACTGATCTGTTCATCATTCGAGTTCAATTATTTATTAGAATTCAGTTCTTCAAAACTTCTCCAGTTTTAACAAGCCATTTCAAGGGGTAGCAAAGGGCTTTAAATTTTATATAATTTCAAGAATAAAAACAATTTGCACTTTGCGCTCATGAAACAGTAATTTATCATAGAAAATTCCAAAAGAATTTCTCATTCAGCGTTTGCAAGTCATTGATATATAAAAATAAAATAAAGAATAATTTTTGTTGAAAAAAATATGTAATGCAATTTTACTCTCTGAAGCTAACTACAAAACATTTACAAATATCCTGAAGAAAGTTTAGAATATTAAGAAAGAAAAAAAATTATTCTGCAGAAATTATCACATTCATCGATATAAGTATGTCGACCCAGATAGTTTTATAATAAAACTGATCAGGAGATACATTGAAATCTCCTCCAAATTAAGTTTATAACAAATCAGATAAGAAAATTTTTTATATGTATATGCATATAAATAATATATATATATATATATATATATATATATATATATATATATATATATATATATATATATATATATATATATATATATATATATATATATATATATATATATATATATATATTGTAAGGCATCACTTTTTTTTAATGTAATGCTTTGTTTGTTTGTTTATTTGAACAAGCAAGATTAAGATGTTAATTTACCTGTTTCTAAAAAGAATTTTAAGACTTACTGAAATATATATAATATACTTTTAAACTCACAAAATGAGTATGTGTGAAATAATGAGCAAAGTTTTTATCTTTGTATCAGTTTTTTTACAGTTTTTCAACATTGATATCTTCTAAATAAGAACGGCATTCAACTTTAGTACTGTTGCTGTTTCCATTTTTAAAATTTGAAGCAACTGAATCGAAAATTTACTATTTAATTTCACTTAATATAAAAGCTTGCCTCAGATTATTATGCCAAAACACTGAGGCTTTCAGCTTATTTTCGGGTTTTATTATTCAGCCTATAATCCTTCCTATGAATACATTATTATAAAAGTAAACTTGCCTTTATAATGCTATAGACACTTTTAGTTAGTGCTTAAAAATAAAAAAGATACTTGTATCACATATTTTTTTAAGGGGACAGTGAAGTAAAATTCTTTCAAAAATTTGATTTTTTGAATTTGACATCATCTATTAGCCTATACTTTTCTGATTAAGAAAATATATAGGTTTGCTAATTTTCATAAATTTAAAGTGCTTTAAAAGCAATAAAACAGAAGTAAACAAAAGTGCCACGCCCACATTTCAAGGTTTCGTTTTCTGTTTACTTTAGAATTCTACTGTTTTTTATGTTTTTTTACATTCTGCCTTGCGCCTAGAAACGAAATAAAGAAAGAAGCTCTTTTGTGGATCGTTAGTGACGGAATCTAACTTATTTATTGATTTATTGAAATTACATGCATTTGCTGACTTGTGTGCTCAATATAGGCTTATAAGTCATTGTCAAGTAGAAAATACAGATAGAACAATTCAGAGAAAGACATCACAAAGAATACA
Source organism: Parasteatoda tepidariorum (assembly GCF_982258835.1). NCBI lineage: Eukaryota > Metazoa > Arthropoda > Arachnida > Araneae > Theridiidae > Parasteatoda > Parasteatoda tepidariorum. Next base: position 111,814,433 of record NC_141759.1, on the reverse strand, counting down.
TCCAGGGTTACGGTGGGATTCGAACCCGCTACCTCGAGATAAAACAAGTTATGGTGCTGGAGAGCTTTAAATTTATGAATTATTTTTAACTATATGTTTTTTTACCTTTAAATCTGTTTTTCTCAAAACATTATTTTTTGTTACTTAGGTACATATATCTCTTGTTCTATACAATTTAAAAAGATAAAACTTGGTAGGCTTATACATCATTGATTGTTTTATACAGTAAACCTCAAATTTAGTTAAAAATTTAAACATTTTGAAATCTGGAGTAAAATTTAATTGCCGAAAATCAGCAAAAATTGGTATTTTGAAACAGTCAATTTTTTATTCTGCAAAAAATTGTGCATTTTAGTCTAATTTTAGGTATACTGTATACTCTAGGTTATATATTGTGTGTATAATTTTTTTCAGACAATTATATTGAGTAGTTGTAGTTTTATATGTACCTTACTGATGACATAATTTGAAAATTTAACAAAAAATTTGCCTATAAATTGTATGAATAAAAATTATTCTCTAACTTAATTTGTATATTTTACTGCAGAAATACATTAAAAAAAACCTAACAAATAAATATTAAAAAATTTAGAAACCTATCATTAAAATTAAATTTTTTGTAGCAGTTATTGCAAAAGTCACTTCACGCCGCATTTTCGTTCAGCGAGATGTTCAATGTCCCCTTAAGAAAAAATTAAAACTAGCATGTGTTTACATGTTTTCTTATCAAAATAAAATTAAAACTGTTTGCTTAAGTACAGCTAAAAAGTAAAGTATTGGAAACATGTTTTTTTTTTTAAAATAAAAATAATAAAAGCAGCAAGAATTTTTTTTTTTTTTTTTTTTGCATATACATTTTTTCTTTTTAAATCTGCCTCCTGACCCGGTGGCACAATTGTGGGGACATTGTTGCAGAACGTTACAGAGTTCTTGCAGAAAGATATTTCTTTCGGGAAGTTCTTTTTTTTTTTTTCTGTAGAAATTTTCTAAAGATTTTATCTTTTCTTCCGAATTATATTCAAACGATGCCCTTTCTCGCGCATCCGAGTGGGAAAAAAATGAATGCTTTTTCTATTCTCATTTGAGAACAATGAAAAATAAAAATTAATGAAGTAAAAAAAAAAAATGTTATCTTTTCTGCAGAAAGCATCGTTCTAATTTCCTTAATGCAGTTATTACTATTGATTTTCGCATAATTTTAAAATCCAATATTTTTAATATGATTTTATTTATTAGAACAACAAAATGAAAGCGCGCACCCGTTTTTGAAGTCAGATTTACTGCTACGGATTTCAATTTTTATTTTTATTTTTTATCTTTTTTTAAATGAGATGATTATTTACAAAATGCAAAAAAATGTGTTCCCCCCTCCCCTACAAAATGGGAAAATATAGCCCATAATATTGGAACAAAAAATATTACATATTTAATTAAAAAAAAACTTTTTTATTTGATCCGATTAATGCCCCGTAATGCTGTTCAACATAATGTAGACCTCGACTGTGTTACTCTAGTAAAAAAAATTATCCAGGGTGCGTAGTCAAGATTTTTCAACAGAAAATAAGCACCTTTTAAGTACTTTTTAACCACTCAAAAGTATTTTTAATCACTCTCCAGAAGAAAAAAAACATAATTAAGATCTGTGCAGTAATAAAAAAAATTTTGTTTCTATCATTTTGAAATTCTTGATTCATAAACATAAAATCAGTAAAATTAAAAACTTTGCATAATCAGGATTTAAAAAAAAACTAGTTTCTGATAAATATTGCAGAGAAAATTGTGAAAATCGTTCGTTGTTTTGTAATTTAGAACGACAATTGATACTTCAAAGAAGAAAAAAATTATTTTTCAAAGATAGAAAATTAAGCACTGTTTACAAACCCTGAAGCACTTTTAAGGTTTTTCAAAAAATTTAAATAAAAATAAGCAATTTTAAGAACTTTTTAAAAACGTTACGCATCCTGATTATCTGTGACAACAGAAAACTGTATTTTTTTTCCTCTAAAGAACATTCCTTTTTAGACTTATCTAGCAATTTTAGTAAAATCAGCAGCTTTTAACCTGATGGAGACAATTATATAAATATTATGTAATGGTATTAACTTACGTAAAAAATAATATCGTCGAAAAACGAATTTTGTTCACTGTTATGATTAGCTGAACTGTTGTTACGATTAACTGAAAAACTTAAAATTGGAATGGTATGTATTATGGTTACTCATATTTTTGAATAGTAAGCATTTAATTCATCAAAGATAGTAAAAATATTTTTTTAAATTTATTTAATAAAAATAAATATTTTACATAAAAAAAGAAGCTTTAAACTGAATTTTAAAAATGAGGCTCGCTTTATTATGTAATAGTAACTTATTTAAATATTTAAGCAATCAATAATCTGAGTAAAAATTCTACTTCAATAACGGATTTTTAGGAAACTTACTCAGTTTTAGGGAATTTTCAAAACTGTACAAAAACCTGAATTTTTTTAAACCAGTAGACCAGGTGAAAGGGGCAAAATCCTATGAAGCAGTTGTTGTAATCCTATGTAGTTGGCAGCTATGTAGTTAATATTTTAGAAAATCACCAAGTTTGAAATTTTCTCTAAACATATATTGGTTTTAATTTAATCTTAGTTTATAGAGATTATTGCAAGAATTAAAAATTATAAGAAGTTATTTTTTTTTAAAGAAAATTTTAATAGTTATGTACCACTGCCATTGACTCATACTGCAATAAAACTCCTTATCATTATTCCTGCTAAGTGAAGCAACAAATAAAACATTTTACGTTTATTAAATACGTAACTCATTTTGAAAAGTAAAAAAGGTAATTTTAATAAAATTTAATCACTTGAAAAATTTTAATTTCGATGTCAGGCACTCAAATAACCAACAAGAATATTTTCCAGAGTTTTAAATAAAAATTATCGATGAATCGAATGTTACATTAATTTGAATCTATTTTGAAAAAAAAAAAAAAAAAAAAAACATGTCTTTTAAATTAATTTTTTATCATAAGAAAAAAATAAATTATCTGTCAAGTTCTGTTGCATGGTGCGTAGCCAAATCTCTCAACAAAAAATAAGCACCTTTAAAATACTTTTCAAGCACTCAAAAAAATATTTCTAAGCACTATATACATTAACAAAATGCAACATAATTTTCAAAGACTTCACATGATCATGATAAAATAACTAGTTTCAGACCAAGAGTTGTTTTCTTCATTTTTTTAGCCATTATAAAAAGGTGAAGGTTTTTCGGTTTGATATCCAAAACATGAAAATAACACCTTTAAGGGCTTTTAAAAATCAAAAAATAAGCACTTTTTAAAAACACTACGCACCATGTGTAATACAAATTTAAAATTTTTCTCACATTAATGACTTTTAACAAACAAATAATTAACTTACAAGGCAAAAAACTGTACTCTGCAGTTAAATGGTTAGGATTTAAGTCCCCCTGGGCAAAGCATTTTATCAGGATTTTTAAAATTATGTTTAAAAATAATAGTTTTAACAATGGAATTTAAATTATTTTCGCTTTTAACAATCAAAACTTTAAAAAAAAAATTCAAATACTTAATATTATTTAACAATAAAACAGCAACTAAAATTCTTAATTCGAGTAATAATAAAAAGTTAAATATTATTCTTTAATTATTGCAAATTTAATTATTAACCTAAACATTCCATGATTAATTAAAAATTAAAGAGGAAAAAAAAAAAAAAAAAAAAAAAAAAAAAAAAAAAAAAAAACAGCTGTAATCCCCTGACAACAGCATTCACACCTCTCACTCACACCACATGCATACATTGCCCTTTCATTCAGACTTGCGGGCCCGATTAGGCCGCGCCAGCGGTCAAGATTCAGTCGACTTACGGGCCTTTCGGCCGCGCCATTCAAACAATGTCAGGTTTTATACAAAACAATTTTTAAAAAATGCGTATGATAAAAAAAAAAAGAAGTTATGCATAGAAATGTTTAAAAAAAAAAAGAAGTTTTATTAGAAATAATGCTTTGTACAAGGTCACTAAAACCCTAAGCATTTAACTGCAGGTTACAGATTTTTTGCTTTGTTAGTCAATTATTCTTTGGTTAAAAGTCACTAATGTAAAAATACATTATAAATAAAAAAATTCTTGGGCTATTTGAAGTTTTTTTTAAAAATAAGAAGGAGACTTACCTCCTTCTGCGGAGGGGGCGGAGTCGTGTTTCGAAGTAGTTGACGCGAGGCAGTTTTCGCGTCCGCGAAGAAACTGGCCCCACGTCAACTGTGGTGCAGGGAGGGGCAGAGTAAAAGTCCCGCGCCAACATCTGCAAACGGGTGCTCCTCGGTTCTGTAATAAAAAAATTCCTTTTAGAATTTTTAAAGAAATGCATGGAATATAAATCATTTGTGCAGTAGGAAAAAGTGTACTGTCAGACACTTCTATTTAACGAACTTCCCTCTCGCGAATTCCAAATAACGAAGTGGATTTTCTATTTATCGAACTTCCCTTTTGCGAATTTTCTGTATTTTGCGATTTTTTTTGTTGAGAAACCAAGAATATTTTGGAAATTTCTTCGTAAAATATCTTCCAAGAAGCGAAGTGGATTTTCTATTGAACGAATTTTTCTTTAAAATCTACTTTCCCTGTTTCCCAAAATATTTCGGAACATTTCAAACTTGTTAACGCATTTTATGAGGGAAATGACCTCAGATTGATTTTCGCAGGCACCTTTAGAAAAAGCAGTAAAAATCCTTTTTTCTTTCGGCTTGCATTTCATACAAGAACCCATGCAGGAAATCAATAAACTAGAAAGCATTACAGAAGTTTCTAAAGCATGGAACTATAATGTTACAGATCGTACTATTCGTAACAGTTTTGCTAAAGTTGGATTCTTAGTCAGCGTGGAGAATTTAGAAAGTGCGAAGGACGTGGGTGACATTCCTTTAGAAGAACTTCATATGGGTACAGCTAAGGGAAAACCACGAAATGAATGATAACGAACTGATGATTTTCTTTTTATTGATTCTGATGTTGCAACCACACAAACATTAACTGAATCGGATATTTTGGGACAAAATAAAAACACTACAGCAAGAAATCGTGAAGAAGACGAAAAGGATATCACCAAATCTTCATAATGATAGAATGTTAAAATCATTTGAAACAACGCGACAATATGTAATAATTTACAAGATAAAGGCGTAACAATTGCTAATTTAATAATGTTAAGCGCCTATGAATTTAAAATCTGTTTTGTGTTGTTTAAGTATTTAAAATGGCAAATTTCTATTTTAATTTTCCACATAACGAGCTTTTTATCGGGATTTAGCAACTTCGCAAAATAGAGGTTCGACTATCAAAACCTAGGGGTAAGGCCATAAGTCGGAAAATGGGATCCTGATACTGAAGTCAGGAAAGAGTGGTTGAGAGATGCAGTTATTTATGCATACCTGCCAAGTCTCCTATTTTTTTAAAGCAGACTCCTGTATTTTAAGTCTCCTGTTTATCTGTATATTCTCTAATTTCTCCGCATTGGTTAAAGAAATTTAAAAAGAAAGAAAATTGATGATCCACCGACGGCAGAAACACTTCTCTTATACCTCAACAGATTGTGCCCTACTGTACAGTATTTTCAGAGTTAATGGTCTAAGTTGAGCCGTGATGGCAGGGGTCTGTCCAGACATTTTGTGAAAGGTCCGTTTTTGTAAAATTGTGAAAAAAATTACTCGTAATTTCTGAATATGAAATAAATGTTGAGTCACATTCTTTCAACCAGGGTCCGCTTTTGTGAATTTGTACAAACAGGGTCCGCTATATCAAAAATACTTTTTCAAGGAGTTTTTAAAATTGTAAAGACATACAAGATTGTGCTCAACACTAAAATTATAATTAAAAAAATTAAATGTTAAAAAATAAACAGCAATTGCAGCTACTAAATTAGATGCAACAAATATTTGGTATTTAGCCTATACTGCTGAACGCAGAATATTCATTTCGGACGAATAAAGGAAGAAGCGTCTGCCGAAAACAAAATTTAGTATGTTTACATCTGCCTTCCTCTCCCCCCCCCTTCCTGAGAAGGGTTTATTTGATTAACAAAACAATGCAGATAAACATATTTGTGAAGGGTCCGATTAAAAGATAAATTATTTTGCGAAGGGTCCGTTTTTATGAAACGATGGGATAGAGCGTTTGCCTTCCAATTTGGGTTCGAATCTCAGCGATGACTGGTCGATATGAATTCCGCAACCGGTTACCACCGACCACAGTGATGACATGAAATATCCTCAGTGGTAGACCAGGGGTCTGTCCAGACATTTTGTGAAAGGTCCGTATTTCGTGAAATTGTTAAAAAATTACTCACATTCTTTCAAGCAGGGTCCGCTTTTATGAATTTGTGCAAATAGGGTCCGTTATTGCAAAAAAAAACTTTTTCAAAGAGTTTTTAAATTGTAAAGAAGTACAAGAATATGCTCAACAATGCAAAATTATAATTAAAAAAATTAAATTTCGAAAAATGAACAACAATTGCTGCTTCTAAATTAGAGATGCAACATACAAATATTTAGTATTTAGCATATAATGCTGAACGCATAATATTCATTTCGGACGAATAATGGAAGAATCGTCGGTCGAAGACAAAACTTAACTTTCGTTTTCTGCCCAGTAAAGGGTTTATTCGATTAATAAAATAATAATGAAGATAAACAAATTTGTGAAGGGTCCGATTAAACGAAAAATCATTTTGTGAAGGGTCCGTTTTTAAGTTAAAATATTTTGTGAAGGGTCCGTTTTTATGAAAAGATATTTTGTGAAGGGTCCGTTAACGGACCCAAATTTCCTCTAAACAGACCCCTGTAGACGGATCACGGGTTATCGTCAAGAGTCTTCTTATCGTCAAGCTAACATTGTGAGGTTTTCCTCTCCATGTATCTCAGATGCGGTTTAGTTCAATAAAAAAAAAAAAAAGTCCTAAACGAAGCAAATTTCTTCCAATACTTGCGGATAATGACGGATCGGGGATATTTCCGTATCGTGATCTCTCGCGCCAACTGCAATTGCCAAGTATATTTTAAGCTTTCAAATTTCTTTTTAAAAAAATATGTATATGTTTGCACGGGGGTGGGTACGACCTATTCTTTTCGAGTTCGCCCCTTTCTGTGAATTGTTTTTTAAGTTTCTCGCGGGTCGCTGCCCGGAAGTTGCCAAGACTTGGCGATTATTCTGCCACAGATCAAGATAAGGAAATCTCCCCTCTCGCTTGCCCCAACCACAGAGCTGACGTTCAATATCCTCAGTTTTAGACAGATCGTGGGTTAAGAGTCAGCTTGCCGTCAGGCTAACCATGGGAGGTTTTCGTGGTTTTTCTCCCAATGTAACGTAAATGCGGTTTAGTATCATGAAAAAGTTTTGCCAGTACTTGATTCAGGAGTTCCCTTGTCTTCTAGAATGGGATCAAAATTACGAGGCTGCGGAGTTGAACATCAATAGTCTTAAACCGAAAAATGTGTAGATTAGTAAAATGTCCGTTATTTTATTTCTCCAACATTCGAAGGTATGACAAAGGCAGGGTCGGGTTTTTGACGTCAAAAAGTGGTTTTTGACATGACAAGAGTATAATACTGGTTTAAACCGTCAAAAACTGAAGTTTGCCAAGAAAATATATAAACTACAAAATTACCAACAGTTGCCATGCATTACATTGAAATTTAATTATACTATAGGTAATCAGCAGGTTTTAAAATATTTTTTAATTAAAATTAAGGTAAAATAACAGATTTAAAATCTCAGAAATTTATATTCAAACGCATGTGCAGAAAAATTTTGCACAAAAATTTTTTAAATATTTATATTTTGAAAAAAAAAAATTTTTTTTTTTGATATTTAAGAAAATTAAAAGTTTATTACTATGCATTTTTGACATATAAGGAACATATAACTAATATTTATAAGGAACTTACAAGTTATGTTGTATAAATATAAACTTGATGCAAGTGTATAAATTTTTTTTTTTAAATGTTATACCGAATATCTTTATTATCCAGTATGTTAATTTGAATTTAAAAGTAGTTATATTTATGAATAATGATAAATATAATTCATATTGTTTATTATATTTATTTATAATTATTACACTTATCATTTTAAAACAATTTTTATCTCTTAATTTTTTTTCCCACTTGTATTAAGAATACAAATAATGTATATCTTGAAGAGATGTGAGTTTTCAAAAGTACAAGATTTTGGTTACTATTCAAAATATAAGTGTTTCTTCAAAATTTAAAATTTATTTTTTCTAGAACATATTTAGAAACACTATCCTTTATAAAAAATACATAAATTTTATGTATTAATTAAATTTCACATATGAATATAGGTTTTTGACATTTTTGACGTGACGGTTTAAACCGTCAAAAACTGTCACATGTCAAAAACCTGCCAACCCTGGACAAAGGCTTTATGAAAGTAATTGCTTGCTTGTACTTATGAAAATAAATCCTGAGAAAACGTTTTTTTTTTTTTTTTTTTTTTTTTTTATATATAAATTGGAGTGAAAAATTCCAGCTAAAAATAAACTGCAGTTTTTCTACAGAATTGAAGTAATTTTGTAGCCTTTTTAGAGTTAAATGCAGATTTTCTGTAGTGCTATCTTAACTGTAATAACACTGTACTTATTTTGCAGCCGATGTGAAGTAATTTATCAGTAATTTATTTAACAAAAAAAAAAACTTTTAGATATTGTCTACGAAATTATACTGTAGTTTAAGTGAAATCTTTTAAAAATCATGAATTTATAAAAAAAAAATTTAAAAAAACTGAACTTTTTATAATGTTAATTGTATTTTTGATTATATATTAATTTCTCATTTTTAGGTAACCATTCTATGCATGCATATTGATAACGGAGATATCGTACACTGTCTATATTCACAAAAGAAAAATTCATAAAATACATACTTAATTTAATTGTTTGTAACATAGTTTGAAGTTTAATTAATTAACATAGTTTGAAGTAGGCCCAAAATTAAGACATTTAAAAATTATACTGCAGTTTATTAACTGCACTAACTCTGCAGTGTTTCTACCTTCAAAAATTCTGTAGCGGAATTGGCCAAATCAACACAGTCTTCAAACTGCTTTTTCTTGTAGATCTTCTGCAGTTTATTTTCAGTTGAGATAGATTTTAGATTAAAGTAAATAAACAAATAAACAACTTACTTCTGGGCCGGACAGGAGGAGGAGTTGCAGGTGACACTGGAACTGGTTCTGGAACAGGTTCCGGAACTGATTCAGAACCAGAACCTGATTCGGAATCAGATTCAGAATCTGATTCAGAGTCTGACTCAGAAGAATCAGAAGCTGAATCAGATTCAGAACCTGATTCAGAGTCTGACTCAGAAGAATCAGAAGCTGAATCAGATTCAGAACCTGATTCAGAGTCTGACTCAGAAGAATCAGAAGCTGAATCTGAAGTTGAATCCGAAGCCGAATCAGAAGCTGACTCAGAACCCGAATCGGAGCCTGAATCGGAACCAGAATCCGAGTCATCCTCCTCCGACGAGTCCAGAAAGCCGAACACCTCCAGCCGACGTTGACGCAGCTAAAAATAAATGAAACACATTATTGCATCTTGTATTCTATACTCATATGTAAAGAATGGGGAATATATTTAGGGGAAAAAATGAAGGGATGCATAGTAAGATTTTTCAACAAAAAATAAACACATTCAGTCATCAAAATCGAAAAACTGCACTATTTTCCAGTTATGATTTCACATTAAACATAACTTGAAATATTATGTATTATGTTTACTCATAATTTCGAATATTATAGGAATTTAATTCATCAAACATAGTTAAAAATATTTTTTTAATTAATTTAAAATGAGAGCTGTGAACTGAACATTTCAGAATTAAAAATATTTTGAACAGATTTCTGTAATTAAGATTCGCTTCATTATGTCTTAATAATACTTATTTATTATTCTAGTAAGCAAGCATTAATCTGTTCAAAAATTCTATTTCAATAGAGATATTGTTTTAGGAAACTTACTCAATTGTAGGTAGTTTACTAAAATGTACAAAAATCAGGAGAAATTTAAATAAACCAGTAGACCAGGAGAAACTGGCAAAATCCAGTAGTCTACTAGAAAACCCAGTAGAATTGGCAGCTATTTAAGCATTTTTTAAGCCCTTAAAAAATAATTTTAATCATTTTCCAGAAAGAAAAAAAAACATTATTACGATCTGTGCAATAAAAATCATTTTTTCTAACCTTTAAAGTTCTTAATTTATAAACATTAAGTCAATAAAATTAAAAAAAACTTCATGATACATAATCATGACAAAATAACAAGTTTCTGATAAATATTGCAAAGAAAATTGTGAAAAATCATGCTTTTTTTTCGTGTGATTTAGAACGCCATTCGATACGGCAAGGAAAATATCTCTTTAAAAGGTAAAAAATTAATTCCTTTTTTGCAAACCCAGTATAAAAAAAGCACCTTTAAGGGCTTTTGAGAAACGTAAATAAAAAATAAACACTTTTTAAAAACGCCAAGCAACTTGCTAAAGATCGAAACAGGAGTCGAAACACTTTTGGAAGCATTTTGTTACTACAAGGAGCGTAGCCAAATTTTTCAACAGAAAATAAGCACCTTTTAAGCAATTTATAAAAAATATATAATTAGGCAGGAGCGGCAAATTTTGACACTTGACGATTTTAACCGTCATGTGAAAAAAAAACCTTTTGACACAGTCTTTGAAAATTGTCAAAACCCCAAAATTTTGGCGTAAGAATTATTATTAGCTATTATAAAATATAAAGTAATTTTAAATTAGCATGTATGTAAAATTACAAGTGTTTCAACAATTACGTTTTTGAATTATTTTAACATAAAACTCTTTATTCTGAAAATTACTGCTAAAAACCCAAACTTTGGAGTAGAAAATATTACATAATTACAAATAAAAATGTGTGAAATTACAATTTATCCCCTTTATTAATTTGTTTAATTATTGGAGATAAAAATACAAAAACAATTATCTTATAAGAAAACACTTAACAATCATATAATTAATTCTTTATATAATCTAATTCTAATATAATATAATTCTCAATACATAAAATCAGTTTGCGTTAATTTCAATTTTAACTCTTTTCCACAAAGCAAATAATTTTTAAAAAAACATAGTTTTAAATCCCTCTGTTCAACAAATTAATTTTTCAGTTTTGTAAGAATAAGACCAAAATTTCGAAACTGCTCTTAAAATGTGTTTCGTATAATTACAATGCAGTTTTACATAATTCGTGGTCAGGGGTCTGTCCAGACATTTTGTGAAAGGTCCGTTTCTCACATTCTTTCAACCAGGGTCCGCTTTTATGAATTTGTGCAAATAGGGTCCGTTATTGCAAAAAAAAATTTTTTTTCAAGGAGTTTTTAAATTGTAAAGACATACATACAAGATTATGCTCAACACTGTAAAATTATAATTAAAAAAAAATTAATTTTAAAAAATAAACAACAATTTCTGCTTCTAAATTAGAGATGCAACATACAAATATTTGGTATTTAGCCTCTAGTGCTGAACGCAGAATATTAGTTTCGGACGAATAATGGAAGAAGTGTCTGCGGAAGACAAAATTTAGTTTGTTTACATCTGTCTTTCTTCCTGGGAAGGGTCAATCGATTAACGAAACAATAATGAAGATGAACAAATTTGTGAAGGGTCCGATGAAAAGATAAATTATTTTGTGAAGGGTCCGTTTTTAAGTTAAAATATTTTGTGAAGGGTCCGTTTTTATGAAAAGATATTTTGTGAAGGGTCCATTTTTATGAAAAGATATTTTGTGAAGGGTCCGTTAACGGACCCAAATTTCTTCTAAATAGACCCCTGGTGGTGAAAATCAACATGGAAAAGAAAAAAAATCTAATTTTGGAAGAGGGAAAATTAAGCACTTATTAAAAACACTTAATAAAAAAAGCACATTTAAGGGCTTTTAAAAAACGAGAATCGAAAAAAGCACCTTTAAGCACTTTTTAAAAACGCTACTCCCCTGTACTACAGTGTTTCCCAAACTTACGACTTTTGTGCACCCTTCCTAAATTTTTCGTAACGCTATGTACCACTAATAAAGAAAAAATGAATGAATTTTTTTTCTATCAAAAATTTTTACAAAAGTTGAAAATCACAAATGGCTGTTGACACCACACCACTAATTATTAACTGTTAACTTTGCAAAAAATAGCCAATAGAAAAATACGTAATAGAACATTTTCAGGTTAGCTTTGTTTTTAAATAAAATTTTTTGAAATTTTCGTTTGTTATCGCATTAAAAAGCGTACCCCCGCTGAACTATTCCCGTACCCCTGCGGTACGCGTACCACACTTTGGGAAGCACTGCTGTACTATAAAAAACATTTCGTTGAAAATAAATTCAGCATGTCGAGCTCATCTCAGGAAAATCACTTATATGGTATCACTGGTGTATTCGAGAAGGTATTGTTATTACTTACTGCTTTTGCCTCCGCCTTCCTCTTCCTCGACGCAGCCATGCGCCTCCTCTTCCCTGACGATGATTCCTAAAGATAAAGAAATATTTTTACTAATAATCAAGAGAAAAAAGTATTGAATTCAAGTACTTAATAGGATACTGAACAGGGGTCTGTTTAGAAGAAATTTGGGTCCGTTAACGGACCCTTCACAAAGTTGTGTATCTTCATTATTGCTTCGTTAATTGAATAAACCAGTGATTCTCAACCACTGTGCCGCCAAATTCTTAAGAATGTGCCGCCAAATATTAGAAATGATGCAATAAAAATTATAATGCTTTTTTTTATTATGAGTAAATTTTAAAATAAAGAAAAGTGTATATATATATACTTTTTATAATTTTCCCACGCTTTAACAGCGTGATAGCATCTTCGTCGGCGATTGTATTGTCTCTGACAATCTTAAAATAAGATGGAAGTGTTTAACACACAATTTTAAAAAATGTTGTAAGAGCTGATCATTTAAGTAAGCTATGCAATTAGTAAGCAAACTAACAAAGGATAACTAAAAAAACAAATATATAAAAAACAAATTAACAACAAAGGATAATTAACAAAAATTAAGCTAACAATTAATAATTAGCAAAAAACTGGTTAACAAGAAATGAAAAAAAAAACAGTTAATAGTTATAGAAAACAAGCTAACAATTTATAACTAGCAAAAAAATAACTGTTACTAACTAATAAAAAATTGGTCGAAAGAAATAATTAATCCCTTAATAAATGTGATTTTGCAGTGCATATTATTTTATTCCACATTCAAAATTATTATCACAAACTACTTAACACAGTGTAAAATAGGTAATTAAACAACTTTTAATCTAATTTTTTCATTGTGTGCCGTCAAATTTTGAAATCGTTAAAAGTGTGCCGCAACGAAAAAAAGGTTGAGAATCACTGGAATAAACCCTTCCCGGGGCAGAAAACAAAAAAGATTGATGTAAACAAATTAAGTTTTGACTTCGGCAGACAATTTTTCCATTATTCGTCCGAAATGAATATTTTGCGTTCAGCAGTATAGGCAAAATACCAAATATTTGTCAGTTGCATCGCTAATTTAGAAGTACCAATTGCTGTTTATTTTTGAGAATTTTATTTTTTTTATTATGTAATTTTACAGTTCTGAGCATAATCTTGTATCTATTTACAATTTAAAAACTCCTCAAAAAAAGTCTTATGCAATAACCGGACCCTATTTGCACTAATTCATAACAGCAGGACCCTGGTTGAAAGAATGTGAGTAATTTTTTCACAATTTTACAAAAACCGGACCTTTCACAAAATGTCTGGACAGACCCCTGCTGAATGCTCAGGGTTCCTACACTATTTCGAGAAAACAATATCCTGACTTTTGCAGATTTTTCCTGACTTTTTACAATAAAATTCCTGACCCGCCGTTTCCCACTCTAACAAAACTTTTAACATTTCAGTTTCAATTATTAATAATATGCAACTTAGTCATAAGTATCATAGATTGAATAGGATAAACACTTACATATTAAAGTGGAATTGCATAATAGCACTTTATATCCCAAATTATATTTTCAGAAAACTTGTGAAATATATTTTTAATTATCATGATTAGATTAAACTTATAGTGTGTTTTTGTAGTTAGATACTAAAACTATTTAAATAAAAAGATCAAGAAAATCTGTTGGATTATCGAAATATTATTTTATTTAATGTTAAGTGGAACCAAATGCATGAGTGTCGTCAGGATATAAAGGGTTAATCAAATCTGCGAGATATGTATCAGTATCCTCAAATAATATTTACTCTTAAAACATACGAAAACATTTGTAACATTAAGTTATTAATTTTTAAAAATCACCAATTCACTTCAAACTGACTTTTCTTTTAAAAGATAATATTGAAATGTAAAAGGGAAAAAACTCAAGAAAAGTTAATTATATACAAATAAAAATTCAGATAGAAAAATTATGCAACTTGTGAGAAAAATAAAATATAAAATATTTTTTTTCCAGTATTTTTAAACTTATTTCTGTAATACTGTAAGCTTCCGGAGAAACTCAGGGGCTCCTATGTTATACAATATTTCTCAACATATTTTGTTGTTTGAGAATTTCTGAATCAAGAACATCCAGTTCTGTTGCAGCAGTTTTCGTCAATTTAGATTTTCTTAATTTCAAATTCTTTTCTTTTATTCGTTTTCTAGAAATTTCAGCTTTATTATTCTCCTCGTTTTTTTCTCTTCTTTTTTTTTTAATGCATGTCTCCATCTTGTTCTAGATCCTTTTACAGCATCTAGCATTTTTTCATTAATGTCTATGTTTTTTATTCCATTTATAAATGAAACATAATCATACACACGCCTTTGTGAAATAATAGAGTCTTCAACCAATATGCTTTTATTGATTGAAAACCCCCCTTCGACTGTTGCGTTACCATGAGAGAGGATAAGAACAATTTTTATAACCTCCCACAAACTTTCAATTTTTTTTTCTCCGTGCAAATATTTCGAAAAAAATTTATCTAATCTCTTTTGCTATGGATTAAACTCTAAGAAACTCTTTTGCTTTTTCTTTTTTTTTTTGGCAGCATCACAAAACAGTAAAAATTCCTTTTTTGCCTTTTCAGCTGTTGTTTCAGCTACTGTCGTCTGTAAACCAGTTATTCACACAAAGCGCAATAAACCTAGCAACCCTATCAAAAATTCCTTATCATTGGATAAACAGGAAGAAAATTGCTAACAGGACATGTTCTACCAGGAAAAGAGGAATGTTATTATGAGGAAATTACATATTTTAAATTACAGATTTTTTCCTTGAAACCTTATTTTTGCCTGTCAGTCTTTGAATGAACTATAGTTTTTTTTAATTTTCCTAACTTGATGAATATGTAAAAAAAATCCTGACTTTTTCATGACTTTATAAATATGTAAAAAAAATCCTGACTTTTTAGCTTAATTTTAGAATACCCTGACTTTTGCAGGTTTTCCTGACCGTGTAGGAACCCTGATGCTCCAGATTAGAGCTTGGTGACCTGATATGCCAAATCCGACCATAGTTGGAAAAAAAAAGGCAACTATAACTGCTTTGTCTAGTTGAAGTCATATCTTCATATCTTTTCTCTCCCTATATAGAGTCCCTTGGGGGCCGTTCAAAAAGTACGTACACAAAAATGGAGAAATTTCAAACCCCTCCCCCCCCCTTCGTACATTACCGTACATAAGGTCTTACTCCCCCCCCCTTAGAGTACGTACATTTTATTAGTCTACCCCCCTTTTTCATAAAAATTAAAATAATTATGTTTTAAATACTTACTTAAGGAGTGTGTAGGATAAAGTCAAATTTAAATTTGGTGTATGTTTATAAAGTACGTACTTTGTATAATACCTCCCCCCCTCCCCATCGTACAAAACCGTACATAATAGCAAATCCCCTCCCCCCCCCCTCGGGATGTACGTACTTTTTGAACGGCCCCTTGCCAAATTATTAGACGCACTATAAGTTTTTATGTCAAGTCTTAATTTTCAGGTGATACTTACAGCTTTATTGTTCTTATGAGGCTGAAACCGGTTTGTACTTGTTTACGTTCTTGTATCAATTGGTTAATGTTGTACTGCAATACGTTAAAATTAAATGCAAAAAGGAAGTATATAAAAAATCTGAATAAATAGCCATTACATGTATGTTTAAATATAAAACCATTGCACATAAACTGGTGCAAAACATGTCATTATTACGAAACAACAGTGAGTCGAATAATTTGGTCTAATTAATATAATATACTAATATAAAACCTGATATAATAAATATTCTATATTTATATATTAGGGGTGCACAACGTGCGGCCCGCCGACTACTGAAATGCGGCCCGCGAGAGCTTCTAAGCACAATAAAAAAAATTTAAAAAAAATTTAATCGCACTTTTGAGTCATCACGTTTCGACACGATCAATTTTAACAGATTCTATAAAAAATGTATGTTTAACGCGCTTTCTTTAAGCCAAATTTATTGCAAATATAAATTATTTTCTTAAACAGTTATTTCCGCTTTGCCACGTGATTTCGAAAATCCTGAATTTTTTATTACAAAATTATTACGACACGCGAGTTTCAGATCGGCCTTTTAAATAAAAACTTTCCGGTGCAATTTTTTTGTGACGATTTCATCTTAAATCTAAGTGACTTTTTTATCTTTTTTTAATTCCTTCTTTCTTTTCATAAACTATTTTTGTTTCGGTAGTTAGTGCTATGCATTCCCATGTACTATAAAAAATTCCAATAATTTTATTATGACATTCGAATTTCAAATCGCGCATTTGACAAGCTTTATTCGTGTTGAGTTCAGCATTAATTTAAGTAATTTTTTTTTCAATTATTTCTATACTTTTCATCATGATTTTGACGATCCCGTTATTTAACTACGATGTTATTAAGACACGCGATTTTCTAATCGCACATTTTAACTATCACTTTTTGATGAGGTATTTCGGTACACTTTTACGGTAAATCGTAGGTATTTTTCCTTCATTTTTTTCGGTAACGAATATGAATTGGTCGAATGTGGTAATGAATTGTGATTTGGTCAAAAACCGAATATTCAGCAAAGCAAAAAAAAAAAAAAAAAAAAAAAAAAATCGATCTAATACCATATATTGGGGGCCAAATAGCAAAATTTTTTTTCTGCACAGCGAATTGAAACCAAATTTTCAATGCTGAGAATAATATTTTCTGGAAAAACAGATTCATAAATCAATGCAAAAAATAAGGCCTATCAAGAACGCTTTTGAAAATGCAACGCTATTATAAAACAAAAGCGAGACAAAAAATAAAAATCTATCTTAATTTTCGAAAGAAAATTTTAAAGCTGAACATCTCAGTTTTCCAATTACCAGAAAATGTCAAGAAAAAAAAACAATTAGGTCAAGAGAAATGCTTTTAAAATTGCCGCAATATAATAAAAACGTCTATAAAAAGAAGAAGTTTTTTTTTTTTTTTTTTAAAAAAAAAGAAATAAAAAGCTAGAACGAAACAAAAACCGTTCTTAATTTTTTTTAATGAAAATCTTATACTGAAAATCTCCATTCAAAATTTTCACATTGCCATATTCGAAGAAGAAAAAAATTGCAATAAAATAAAAGTTCATTTGTAACGTTCATTAAAAGAAAAATATGCTGTGTCATAATAAAAATGCCTATAAAACTAAAAGTTAATTAAAAAGAAAAGAAGAAAAAAAAATTTATTTTTTCTTATTTCCCAATACAAAACTTAACACTGAAAATCAATTTTCTGTGTTACTGGTTATTTATATTACTGTACAGGGAAAGAGTAATAATAAATTAATAGTATGAGACGTTCCGTTAAAATGCTGCGTTAGAATAAAAACAGCAGAAATGGAAGAAAGAAAAATCCTTCTCAATTCTTAGAATTAAAAGTATCGAAAAAATGACAAAATTGATGTCTGATCATATTTTTTTTATTTAAAAAAAAAAAAAAAAAACAACAGCAGAAGTACAAAAACTTGTGGTTCAGTATAAAGTAATCTAGGTTTCCAAATTTTGTTTTTCCATTTGTCTTCTAGAAGAGCCACGAGCAGAAACATTTGAAAGCCACGAGCAGAAACATGGATTTTAAAATTTAAGAAATTTGTGTTAAATCTATTTCTTACAATAAACAGTATTAAAATATTGTCAAAATACAATTTCATATAATCCTTTATCATATCTATATCAATTCAAAAAAAAAATAATTAGAAAAATACATTTTTAAAAAATATTCTGAGGAATATTTGACCAATCATATAACCAACTGTATTTTTGACGATAGGGCAAAATTACATCCCAAATTTAAATGCGATATGATTGCAACCTGAGAAATTCATAAAGTAGCGGAAAACGTGAATTTTAAAACTGCTCAATGTTTGTAGTTTTGATTTCAATTTTTTGTTGCTTTAGTGATCTTTCTCGATAAAAAAAAAAAGATGACGTTTACTAGATAAAAAAATCTAATAATTAATAAAATGAAATGATAAAGTACATTACCAAATAAGTTTTGAATTTTATTTTGAACAATAACAGTTTTGTTTTTATTTTAGACTTTTGCTTAAAATGATTTATTTTTAAAATGAAATTTTGTGTATTGCTTGATATGATAAAAAAAAAAAAAACATTTCTTTTCTCCAATGTTTATTTATTTATTTATTTTGATAGATCTATTGTTGATATGATAAAAATGGCAATTTTTCTTTTTTAAAAAAGTATTATTTTTTTTTCCAATGAATTCTAATAATTGAACGTCTTTAATTTTCTACAAATATATTACTAAGTTTATTGATAAAAAAATTCGAACACTGATATTTAAATACATATTACTACATTTGCCGTTAACATGTCGAAATATATGTGCCGCCCTTCGTTAGTCAACCTGCTGTGCAAAAAAGCCCTTCACTCAAAAAGGTTGTGCACCCCCTATTATATACATTAATATATTGCTCCTTTATTATTTATTTACGAAAACAAATATCATCTAATATCAATGTACACACGATGCTTGTAGAAATAGAAATATTTTCTTAGAATACTACATTTAGAATTTATAAATATTTTATTGACTTCGAAGAGGTTAAGCAGGGGTCGGTGAAAAAATTACCATGGGTCTGTCCAGACATTTTGTGAAAGGACATTTTTTAGATCTGTTTTAAATCTAATAATTTAACGAGTATAGATCGCCATATCTCAAGAAATTTTAAAGCTAGTTGGAAATATTGATCACACAGTTATAAAATTTAGTTATCCAAAGAAAATTTTAAATAATTAACTATTATTGTTTGTTATTTATAATTAGAAGAAAACTAAAATTTAAGGTATGTAAATTTTACATCATTTTAACTGTGTAATTTTAAAATGCAAAATTTGAACTTTATTGATCAAGTCGTTTCTAAGTTAAAAAATTTCAAAAAGACATGATTTCATTCGAATTGTGTCATTTAAAATTACGTAGTTTAAAATGATACATGAGTTAATGTGCCTTGGTATTCAAAATTGCTTCAACCATTATTAAACAAATTAGAATAAATTAAGTAATTAATTTCAAAAAGATTACATTGCATTTCCCTTAGTTAAACAAATTTTATAACAATGAATAAAATTTTTTAATTCGTTTAAATTTCTTATTTATTTATTAATATTATTTTTATGTGCATGGAATACGTAAAATTAACAAGACTAAATAGAATTAAAAGGAAAAACAAATAACCCAAATTCATCGAACAAAAGATCGGTTTAGTCAAAGAATTTGACTTATTATAGATAGCACTTAAAACGTGAAAATCCGATTAATAGAACAAAATGTAACTGACAAAATGTAACGACTGTTTTAGTAAAATTGTTAAACTATTCATAATTTGTGATATAAACTAAGCGTTAAGTCACATTCTCTCACCCAAGGTCCTGATTTTGTGCAAATAGGGTCCTGTTATTGCAAAAATTGGTAAAAACCTTTCCAAGTTTTTAAATTGTAAATAGATACAAGATTCTGCTCAACAATTGCTGCTACTAAATTAGAGATGCAACATACAAATATATTTGGTATTTAACCTATACTGCTCAACACAGAATATTAATCTCGGACGAATAATGGAAACGAAATCACTCACATTTTTAATAATTTCAATTGGCATATTTTAAATAACACAACTTAGTAAAGTATCACTTTTAATGTGTTACGCATTAAATAAACTTTAACAATTCCTAAATTTATAATATTTTATTTAAAAAATTGTCAAAAATTAATTTTTATGCACATAATATTCTAATAATTAATTTTATGAATAAATATAAATTGTTCAATTATTTATTCACAATAAAAATTATGATTTAATATTAATAAGAATGCGCACACAATGTTTATCGAAGTAGAAATATTTTCTTAGAATATTACATTTGGAATTTAAACTTAGGGAAACTTAGTTCGTCTGGAATCATCTTCCTCCCCCCCCCTCCCAGAACAGGGGTCTGTCCAGACATTTTGTGACAGGTCCGTTTTTCGTGAAATTGTGAAAAAATTACTCACATTCTTTCAACCAGGGTCCGCTTTTATGAATTTGTGCAAATAGGGTCCGTTATTGCAAAAAAAAAACTTTTTCAAGGAGTTTTTAAATTGTAAAGACATACAAGATTATGCTCAACACTGTAAAATTATAATTAAAAAAATTACATTTTCAAAAATAAACAACAATTGCTGCTTCTAAATTAGAAATGCAACATACAAATATTTGGTATTTAGCCTATACTGCTGAACGCAGACAGAATATTCATTTCGGACGAATAATGGAAGAATCGTCTGCCGAAGCCAAAACTTAATTCGTTTACATCCATCTTTCTTGTTTTCTGCCCTGGAAAGGGTTTATTCGATTAACAAAATAATAATGAAGATAAACAAACTTGTGAAAGGTCCGATTAAAAGAAAAATCATTTTGTGAAGGGTCCGTTTTTAAGTTAAAATATTTTGTGAAGGGTCCGTTCTTAAGTTGAAATATTTTGTGAAGGGTCCGTTTTTATGAAAAGATATTTTGTGAAGGGTCCGTTAACGGACCCAAATTTCTTCTAAACAGACCCTTGCAGAAGGATTTATTCGATAAACAAATCTGTGAAGGGTCTGATTAAGAGATAAATTATTTTGTGAAGGTTCTATTTTTATGAAAATATATTTTGTTAAGGGTCAGTTAACGGTTAATTTCTTCCAAACAAACCCCTGATAGTATGTTATTTCTAAAAAATTTAATTCGCAGTTCTCAATAACTCAAAGATGTAGATCGAAAGAGACAATACTGATTTATATATGAATGAGCTCACCTCGTCGGAATCATCGGAGGGCACACGCTGCCGTTTCCTCGATGGGAGACCAGCCGCTGGAATCCTTTAAAAAGACAAAAATAGAAATATAAAAATTGTGCATGCAAATCTGCTTAAAGGGTGACAATACCCCTGAAGCTACAAAATAATTGTCATTTTTTTACAAATTAAACATTGCACTCATACATGCGCACATATTATTCTAGAAAAAACTAAACCAGTTAAAATAATTGAACATCATTAGACTAAAGATATTCAAAGACAATTAAAACTCTTATTCAGGGTGCGTAGCCAGATTTTTCAACAAAAAACAAGCGCCTTTCAAGTAATTTTTAAGAACTCAAAAAATATTTTTAATCACTTTCCAAAGCAATAATCATAATTATTGTGCAGTAATAAAATGTATTTTTTTCAATCATTTAAAGTTCTTAACTTAAGAACATAAAAATTAAAAAAATATTTTCAAAAAATTTAAATAAACATGAAAAAATAACTAGTTTCTGATGATTATTGCAGAGAAAATTGTGAAAATCTGGAACGCCAATCGAAGCGGCAAAGAAACAAAAAATCACCGTTTAAAAAAGATAGAAAATCAAACACTTTTTAAAAAACCCCAATAATACCATGAAGGGTTTATTTGATTAAAAAAACACTTAGCACCCTGTTTTTATATTTTGTGATGATGGCCGAGGTAAATTTAAAAGCTAAATGAGAGAAGGTACTTCAGTAGAATTTCATGCAAAATAGTTTTCTACGTGAATAGTTTCATGCAAAGTAGTTTTCTTTCTGGCAAAGAATTCTTTTTGCGATTATATTAGTCACCCCACAATTTATGCACAATTTTAAATACATTCAATACTGAGTGAATCATTCATTTTTTTTTTAAATTAATAATTACTTTACACAATTATGTAAAAAAAAAAATAATTCGAAATTATAAATAATTAATTTAACTATTATAATGCATGAATCCTTCCCACCGAATCCAGCTCAGTATTCGAACTTGCAAGTATTTAGTGAAATGATTGGAGCTTTCATGCGCTACGGACCATCGATAGGGCGAAATGGATTGTGGTTGAATGAATTATGAAAACGTTGAATAGAACAATGTGAAAACCACGCTTTTTTGCATAATTCGAGGCAAAAATTGATATGGTAAAGAAAAAAAAATCTCATTTTTGTAAAAGAAAAATTAAGCACTTTTAAAAATACACCCAATAAAAAATGCATATTTAAGAGCTTTTAATAATCGAAAATAATGCTACGCACCCTAGTTAACTGGTTATTTTGTAATTAATATTTAAATCGAATTAAAAAATAAAACGAGTGAAAAAATAATTCTTATTTTGCTATCTGGGATAGTCGAGAAAAAGTTAACTTACCAGCTCATGCTGTGGCCAGATGAACAGGCTTCCTGAAATAATAAAAAAAAGTAAATAAATGCACGTTTCTTAAGAGTCATAAAAGAATATTTTATGATTAAACAGTGACATTTTAAAAACATTAAACATACTAACACTTAATATATACTTATTTCTACCATAGACGGTCCGATTAAAAGGAAAATCCGATTAGGGTCCGATTAAAAGAAAAATCATTTTGTGAAGGGTTCGTTTTTAATTTAAAATATTTTGTGAAGGGTCCATTTTTAAGAAAAGATATTTTGTGAAGGGTCCGTTAACGGACCCAAATTTCTTCTTAACAGACCCCTGATATCGTCTAATTTAATCCATTGATGCACAAACGTAAACAAGTACAAACCGGTTTCAGTAGCGTAAAAACGATAAAGCTGTATAGCATCAGCTAATAAATAAGATTTTACATAGAATCTATAGTGCGTCTAATAATTTGGCCACGGACTGTATATACTTTAAGAAAATTCAAAATAATTTTCAGACTTTACATTTTCATGACAAAATAACTAGTTTATGACAAAGAACGCAAGTCTTGATTACATTAGCCACCAAAAAAAGATTGAGAGATTTTTCGGTTCGATATCAAGGAGTGGAAAATGAAGTCTCACATTGAGAATATCTTGCAAAATGCGGCAGAGTTGCACATGCGAGTGCCGTAATCTCACCGAACCCAGCTCAGTAGATGCACATGCAGACTCGTAGGTATTGCAACAAACATAAAAATGAGCTTTCATACGCTATGGACCGACGGTAGAGCGAAATAGATTGTGGTTGAATGAATTGTGAAAACGATGAACAACGCGAAAAATCACGCTTTTGCAAAATTTGGGGCGAAAATCGACATGGTAAAGAAAAATCTCATTTTCAAAAAGGGAAAATTAAACACTTTTTAAGAACACCTAATGAAAAAAAAACACTTTTGAAGCTTTTAAAAAACTAAAATAATCTCCTTTAAGCACATTTTAAACGTTAAAAAAATATTTTTAATCACTTTAAAAAAAAAAAAATCATAATCTGTGCAGTGCTAAAAATTATTTTTTTTCTATGATTTAAAGTTCTTAATCTATAAACATAAAATCAATAAGGTACAAAACTTTACATAATCATGGTGAAATAACTAGTTTCTGATAAATATTGCAGAGAAAATTGTGAAAATCATACATTTTTCGCAATTTAGAGCGACAATCTATATGAAAATGAAAAAATCACTTAAAATGTACCTTTAAGCGCATTTTAAAAACGCTACGATCTATGAGTAAAGGTTTCATGCAGAAAACATGAAAAAATAATCACTATGAAAAATTTGCTTTTCAAGAAATAAAAACTTGACTTAATGGTTCAAAGGATTAACCTCAAATATACTAATTAATTAGCGCTACCTATAAAGTGAAGGAATCAAAAACAAATAAATGTACTTTTTTTTCTCCGAGGGATGCGCGGATAGTTGAAAATCGAAATAGAAGAGGGGAGTAGGCTATGTGACAGGAGGCAACCTAGTTGAAAGCAACTAGCGGTTTCGGTGAAGTTGAAACGTGCCATATAATGATGGTTGCCCGGTTGCTTTTAACTAGCAACTGAAGTTAAAACCTTTCAACTTTAGTGGAGCAGCCAGATTAGTTGAAACGTGTCATATAGTAGTTTCCAAATACTTTCAACCTTAACTAGCAACCGTTTAGTAAACAAAATACACGTGCTGATTCTGACGCATCCTGAATTTTTATCTTTTAAATTTGAACTTGGTTTAATCTTCTAACTATGACTAGTTTTAAATGGAATTCTAGTGATATATGTATTTTTTTTTTAGAAATTTTTCAAACGTATCCTCGTCTTTGGGACATAAATAACAAAGATTATGCGAATAAACTAATTCCCAGGGGTCTGTCCAGACATTTTGTGAAAGGTCCGTTTTTCGTGAAATTGTGAAAAAATTACTCACATTCTTTCAACCAGGGTCCGCTTTTATGAATTTGTGCAAATAGGGTCCGTCATTGAAAAAAAAAATTTTTCAAGGAGTTTTTAAATTGTATAGACATACAAGATTATGCTCAACACTGTAAAATTGTAATTAAAAAAAATTTAAATTTTTAAAAATAATCAACAATTGCTCCTTCTAAATTAAAGATGCAACATACAAATATTTGGTATTTAGCCTATACTGCTGAACGCAAAATATTAATTTCGGACGAATAATGGAAGAATCGTCTGCCGAAGACATAACTCAATTCGTTTACATCCATCTTTCTTGTTTTCTGCTCTGGACAGGGTTTATTCGATTAACAAAATAATAATGAAGATAAACAAATTTGTGAAGGTCCGATTAAAAGAAAAATCATTTTATGAAGGGTCCGTTTCTAAGTTAAAATATTTTGTGAAGGGTCCGTTTTTAAGTTAAAATATTTTGTGAAGGGTCCGTTTTTATGAAAAGATATTTTGTGAAGGGTCCGTTAACGGACCCAAATTTCTTCTAAACAGACCCCTGAATTCCCTACAAACTAATTTCCTCTGTGGAGATATTAAAAGTTGCAAATTATTATTGAATTTTAAAAGTGAATGAAAAAAAAATTAGCATATTACTAATTACAAATGCTTAAATATTTGAAAATTCAAAATTATAAAGCTTGAACGCTAAGCTTTTTAAACTCATTTTGACAGATTTTGATAAATATTTCTTTGACAGATATTTCCGAGTACTAATGAAATTTTGAAAGCAAACGAAAGAAATTATTTTGCTTTTAAATCACCTTTTTTCTGTTCTAGTTCTTCTTTCAGAACCTCAGCTATCAGCTCAACGACTACTTCAAGTACATCGTCAATAATCGCTTCCATGATAATTAAAAGAGCTTTTAGCAATAAACTTTATTGAAAAATGTAAGTTCTGGTATTGGACTGTTATATACTATAATAGTCCAATACCAGTGGCGTTCTGGTATTGGGACTATTCAGAGTTGGTTGAACAAGCGAAGGTTGTAACGTGTGATCACAAATGAGAAACCAAAAACCGGTTTCTTAACTTAGTTGCCTCCACTTGGTTGCCTAGTGTCATCAGCACTTAAGTGGAATTTGGAAAAATATGGTCCTACTACGCAGAAAACCTTACGACAACCTTGCGTCGGAATTTTCTTCTTAGTGTCACGAAAATGTTGGTACTAAAAACCTCTTTTTCAAATAAAGCAAAAATATTGCATCCTTTCATCCTAAGAGGATTAAGAATTATTTTTTTAAAAACTATTGTCTCTTAGGTAAAAGGTCCATAATGACCAGCGATAAGATCAAAATGCATCGTCTATTAAAATTTCATCACAAGGTTGATTTTAGCTGAGCATACAAGACTTTGCGAAAGAAACCTTATAAGATTATTTTCACCTTGAGACTAGCTTTATTCAAGGATTTTTCAACGCTTGAAAAAGTCAACTTCGATTTAAGGTTTTTATATAGAAGGTTGTTTTCCAAGTTTATAGATTAGGGCAGAGGACGCCAAAGTGGTCTATATAGACCCCCAGGGGTCTATTTAACATAAGCGGGGGTCGATCTGAGCCAGGGGGTTGAATGGGGGTCGATCCGAACCGGAAGGGTCGATTGGTCGAAGGATTATCAGTATTTTTCAGATGTGACAATTAGAAATAAAAGAAGAAGACTTGGAAATATATACAGGTAATTTTCAAAAATTGGGCAACGATTTTAAACTGCGTTTTGTTGATTTGGAAAACATTGACATCCCTGATTGGATTATTGTGCCATTTTCTGCTCAAATTGAAAACGTGGGCGTCAACCTGCAAGCTTGCTGAATTATTATGGGGATTTGAAGCAAAGACACTTTTTAAAAATTTAACAATAAGCAAATTTTGGACAAATATAAATATAATGCAAAAATATGTACAACTTTACGAAATAGGTCAGCCATTTATGCTAGCATTTCCAAGTTCCGATATGGTTGAAGCCGGTTTCAGTCACGTAAATTCAATCTTAACTAAGAACAGAAATAAATTAAATGTGGAGTTTCGAGGGGATTTAAGATTAAAATTGACCAATTTTGAACCCAATATAACGAACCTTGCAAAAAAAAAAAAATAAATAAAAAAAAAAACACCAGACACACCCATGTCATTGATTAAGAAGCAATAAATCCGCAGTTACTTATTATTTCTACTTACTTCTAATTACTTATTATTTTATAAATATTAAGGTATTAAATTTCAACATTAATATATTTTTCATAAAACTATTGTTACACTACGTACTATTACTTAAATAAATGTTCAAAATCATAAAATAAATGTACAAACACAGTATCTAATAGAGTTTTATTTTAATTAACAGAAAATAACTTTTATGGGGGTCGATGGAGATTTCGAAAAATTATGTAGGGGTCGACTATCAAAAAAGTTTGGCAACCCCTGGATTAGGGGTAATGTGCATAAAATAGAGCAGTTTGTCACAGATCTCGTTTTAAGGTTAGAAGGTTTACACGTAAACCGCGTAACAAACCTTTTTAGGTTTACATTAAAAGGTTTCTGCAGAGTGAAAATAAACCTTATTTTGCTATCTGGGTAGTTTAATCGAGAGCGATCTGAAATATCTGCTCTCTATAATAAATTTTATTTTTTTGTGTGTGTCTGTGTGTGTTATTTGGGGGATTTTTTTAAGCCAATGGTAAAATCACAATTTTAAATTTCTTTTATTTAAAAATAATTCCATGAAGGAAAAAAAATTATTTTTTCTAATGATGACACAAAAATTTAAAAGGTAATTTATTTAATTTACAGTTTTGCACGATTATGCAGGGACAAGTTTTTTTTTTTTTTTTTTGAAAGATGCATATTTAATTTCTTATGAGATTCAACCAATTTCAATTTGAATATTTTTAATCGATCAAGCATTTATTTTTTAAAATATAGTTTCAAAAGATGGGAAATTTGTCTAAATAAAAATTTTTACTACTATTACAGAGATTAGATGTTAATTACCGAGATTATGCATTCAACTAAAAAAATATAGGGTAAACCAACCAGTGAAGGAACATTTCATATATATTGATTGAAAATAAGAATTTGAAAGTTTTTCTTTAGATTGATTGGAAACAATAGCTTGCTGCCAAACAATAGGAAGTCATCTAGCAATGTTTTGGATTACCTGGTCAAATAGATTTCTCTGGAAAAATTTTTGAATTTGTTATTATCTCTGCAACACCTTGCTTCTTTGAAAAAAATTATAAGGTGTTTGTATTTATATGTTTGAAGTGGAATTAATTGCATGTAATAGTTTTATTTTTCTCACTGTGAAAAGGAGAATTCAAAATATAGTTATTGAAGTTACGTTTTATTTTTTTTTAAGGGGGTGTTTATTCACTGGAAGACCAAACGATGAAAAACCTGTGAAGGAACAAGTCTTCCTTTACTGGTTTTTTTTTCTAAGTTAATGAAAATAAAAGATAAACTTAAATTTTCTTGTACCTTTAGTGATGTTCCGCATCAAAAGTATATTAAAAATACGAAAAACAACTTCTAACCAGTGAGGGAACAGGCATGTTCCTTTACTGGGCATAGATTTCCCAGTGAATGAACAGTA
This sequence comes from Parasteatoda tepidariorum, assembly GCF_982258835.1. NCBI lineage: Eukaryota > Metazoa > Arthropoda > Arachnida > Araneae > Theridiidae > Parasteatoda > Parasteatoda tepidariorum. The sequence continues at coordinate 111,786,094 of NC_141759.1, read as the reverse complement.
TGTGTTAATATGTTGGCACTTTAATTTTCAATTCATGATTACAAAAAAAAAGTTAACATTTGCCAAGTATTTATATGTTATAATTTCAAGAATAGGCTTGTTTTTAAATATTTGTGAGGCTTATAAATTCATAAAGAGCATTAAAAAATAACCAAAATTAAGTGTTCCTTTCAGGGTTCGCCAAGTGGGCCCACTTTGAAAAAACCCGCCCGGGTTTATTGGGCGGGCCCACCTTGAAGAAACCCACTTGGCAGGATAAGTGGGTTTTTTCAAAAAAACTTCTTTTTTTTTTTTTTTTGAAAAAACCCACTTGGCACGATAAGTGAGCTTTTTCAAAAAAACTTCTTTTTTTTTTTTTAACTAAAACTTATTGTTTCGCATTTACTTTTATATAATTTATTGTGCAGCATAAATTTGTCAAATAGACTTGCATGAGTTATATGATTAAGTTTTTAATATTAGTAAAGTAAAAGAAACTCGAATCTTCATATAATTTTATAGTAGGTTCCTACTATTGAAAACTTCAAGTGGGTTTTTTTCAAAAAGTAATATTTTAATGATATTAAATGAAATAAAAATTTTAATAATATACTCTGAAAAGATCAATTTTTCAAATATTGTTGCATGCTTTATATATTAATAAACAGGTTATTATTATTAATTCATATGTTTAAAAAAATTGAAAAGAAACAATCTCTTTCTTTTTTTACCAAGTGATACATTAACAAATTTAAACAGTTTTATTTTCTGGCTTTTAAAAAAAAAAAAAAAAAAAAATGCTAAAACTTTTTATCAGAGAACTTTTTAAAATTATTTATCTAAAAATGAAATCATTTTCCTAGGGTTAATTACTTGAAAACAAATGGGACAAGTAACTGATACTCTTTATAATTATACATAGTTTTAATTTCACTTTCTATTAACCTTATTATAAAAACATGTAAGACCATTAAATATTTATTTCAGTTTTTTATTTAACTCAAGTCAGATGAAATTTTAGTTTTTACTGATTATAAATATTTACTGATTATAATTTTATAATAGGTAATATCCATATGTTTAATAAATATAGTAAATAAATGTGTGTAAAAACAAAGATTAATTAACTTGTTCCTTTTATATTACTGCATTTATATTTTATAATTCCTAATTTAAAAAATTATGTAACGTAATGTACTTAACAATAAAGAAGATTCAAATATGTAGTGATAATGCGTTATTTAAACTTAATATAAAATACATATAACCAGGGTTCCCCAAGTGGGCCCACTTTGAAAAAACCCACTTGGTGTTTTTTTTCAAATTGTTTTTTTTTTAATTTGGTTCAAAAAGAAGTATCTCCTAATACTATCATTGGACACAACGTTGAAGTTAACAAATATTTTAGAAATGTGCATCAAGCACATGGATGGGCAAATGAAAAAAAACTGCTTGATGACCAAATGATACTAGGTGGAATTCATATTGTGAGCACGTAAAAACTTTTGCCAATAATTACCATAAATATGAAGAGATTGTTCTTAAGCATCAAAATGAATCTAATAATGATATGTTGGGCTTTACCAATAAACTATCAATTGGGAAAAACAGATATCAATTGTTTCTTAAGCTTTAAAAAAGCTTCAATCAGAAAACATTTCAATTTCAGAAGCTGTTGAAATATGAATTAACTTACTATTGTGTGATGAATTAGAACCCCATAAACATTTTGTAAAAAGATTCAATCAGGCTGTTCAGCCACATCATTTATTAGCATATGCATCCTGGATCTCGAAACAAGGGGACAATTTTTAAATGATGAACAAGACCAATTAGCAGAAAACTGTCTTTCTAAGCATCATCCTGAATTTCTGTCACGTGTTATGGCATTCAAAATTTCCGATCCTGAATACTTTCCAAAATCAATGATGCTTGACACTGTTATTCAACAGTTTTCATCAAAAAATAGTGGAAAATTATGGCAAAAAAAGAAAAAAAAAAAAGTAAATAAAATTCGTTGCTTCCACAAAGTTTCTGTCAATTCTTTTTTATCTGCACTCAGCACCAGCATCCTCTGTCTCTATCGAAAGACGCTTTTCAACTTTCGGTTTGGTGCAGAGTAAACTTCGAAATAGATTAGGAATAGATAAAGCTACAAAACTCGTAAAAGTGTATCGCCATCCGAGAGAGAAATGTAGACACTTTGAATCTGTTGTATGGTAATAATAATAATAATAAGGGAAAAAATGGACCTTTTTTTTTAAGTTAACTCTTAACATCTGCTGACAATTTTTAACTATTTGGAGAAAGTTTATCACAATTAAAAAACAGTTAAAAATTAAAATGTTACTTTTAAGATTTTTTAAATATTATTAAGATTTCATTAGAATACAATTTATTTTGTTTCTTTTAATCATGTTTAAAAATATTGAAAGCAAACAAAAAAAATTTCTTTTAAGTGATACATTAAACAACAATAAACAAATTTAAAGTTTTATTTTCTGATTTTAAAAATAAGTTATAACTTTTTATATATGCTTTTTAGTGTATGTATTTTAAGATTAATTTGTCTTTTGAAACTATAAAGTTAAAATGTATCTAAAAATGCATATATTTATCTAAATATTTGAAAAAAGGGGCAAGTAACTGATACTCTTTATAATTATACGTAATTTTAATTTCACTTTCTATTAATCGTATTATAAAAACATGGAAGACCATTAAATATTTATTCCAGTTTAATTTTAATACAGGTAAAAGTCAGATGAAATTTTAGTGTTTACTTATACAACTCTATTTAATGAATAAAAATATTTTCACAGTGAAATTTATGAGCACTAAATGAAAAAAAATTTTCCCGGGTTTTTTCAAATAAAACCCAATTTTCCCCGGGTTTTTTCAATAAAACCCAGGCGGGTTGGGTTTTTTCAAAAATCCCCGGGTATTTTCAAACTCTGGTTCCTTTACTGGGTGTTCATTCACTGGTAAGAGCTGTTCCTTCACTTGGTCTTCTTACTACTTGTTATTTGAACCTCCAAAACTTTAAAACAATATTATGTAAGTTCTCTACACTTTTTTTACAAAATTTACAATTAGTAGCAAATATGCTGACACTGTCATTTAACCAAAATTACGAATTTTGAAATCAATATTATTTTTTAAAAGGCAAGCGAAGCTTAAGTGTTCCTTCACTGGTTAGTTTAACCTATACTACAGTTTTTTCTTATTTTTTTGGTAAAGACAGCGCTTTTGTTATTTTAATTTAGTCACATCTGCTACATTTTTGATTTTCAAATTCATGACTTACCGAAGTTACTATTTTCTCCGAAAAAACAACAATAAATTTGATAAAGCATTATAATAACATTAATTGAAATGATAGGTATAACCAAAACTGTTCTACTCTGCATGTTCATATTTACTGAGTTGAAGCAATAAAATAGCTCAAAAAAATAATAAAGCAAATAACTAATAATAAAGCAAATAATAAAGCAAATAACTCAGATATATGTAGTTTTTTAAACCTGTCTTATTTCTTCTTAAAGTAAGTGTAATATTAAAAGCCTTAACTAGAATTTTAAATTGATAAAATAAAAATAATAAACAGATTAAAAAAAAAATCTGAAATCAGGGACGTTTAAAAGGTTATTGGTTCTAGAAACGATGTTCTTTTTTTGAAAGAACATGATAAAAACATGTTATATTTTAATAAAATATGACTAAGACTGGGGATTTTGTTATACATTCAGATATTCGGAACACTGTGAAAATGGGTGGGGGGCAAATTCCATTTTTAAAATTAGATTTTTCAGCAACCTAAATCCACGACTTTCCATTCAAAAAAAAAAAAAAAAAAAAAAAAAAACAGTTAAAATTATGACATTTCATGACAAATTTTGCTCAACAATGAAATCTATGACTTTCCAGGTGAGCAGATACCCTGCATATATGTTTGTTGTTTTATTATTAAAAGTATCTTTCAGAAAGATATTAGCTCTAGAGAGTTTAATTACAGATAGCTCGAAAAAATTCTGCCGCAGGATTTAATGATAAATCTACAAAAAAGATGCCACATAAAACAGAAAATATTAAAAGTAATTGATTATAGTTTAGAAAAATGAACTCACCTCCTCAGTTGAAGAAGAGGGCTGCCTCCTCCTCGAGGGTCCAGCTGCCTGGAACCTTAAAAAGAAAAAAAATAATAATGTAAAAATTGTGCTTGAAAATCAGGGGCGTAGTTTAAAGGGTGACAATACCCATGAAGTTACAATTTTTAATCAGGGAGCGCAGTCAGATTTTTCAGCAAAAAAAATAAGCACTTTTTTTAGCACTCAAAAAAATAATTTTAATCACTTTCCAAAAAATAATAATAATAATAATTAGGATCTGTGCAGTAAGAAACGTTTTTTTTTTCAATTAAAGATCTTAATTTAATGACATAAAATCTATAAAATTTAAAAAACTTTGCATAATAATGATTAAAAAAAAACTAGTTTCTGATAAATATTGCGGTGAAAATTTTTATATCATTATAATATAACCGTCACTGAACAGCCGACAAAATATTTAGGGTTTACTAATGTTCAACTTCGTAGCCTTGTTATTTTGAACTAATCTAGAAAACTCCTAGATCAGCACCCAGGGGTCTGTCCAGACATTTTGTGAAAGGTCCGTTTTTGTAAAATTTTGAAAAAATTACTCGTAATTTGTGAATATAAAATAAACGTTAAGTCACACTCTTTCAACCAGGGTCCGCTTTTGTGAATTTGTGCAAATGGATTCCGTTATTGCAAAAAAACTCAAGGGGTTTTTAAATTGTAAAGACATACAAGATTATGCTCAACACAGTAAAATTACAGTTAAAAAAATTAAATTTTAAAAAATAAACAGCAATTTGCGGCTACTAAATTAGCGATGTAACATATAAATATTTGGTATCTAGCCTATACTGCTGAACGCAGGATATTAATTTCGGACGAATAAAGGAAGAATCGTCTGCCGAAGACAAAATTTAGTCTCAAACTAGTCCATAATTTAGCTTCAAATATGTATTTTATCATTTAAAATTACACAGTTAAAATTATGTAAATATCTGCATGCAATAAGTTTTGACCAATACAAAATAATAATACATTTTTTCCATGGGATTATTTTTCTATTATCGTTGGGCGTTGTTTTGCTTGTTATAAAATACAACATAGTGTAATAATTATAAGTAGAGAAAAATTTTACTTACTTGGCACTGGGACCGGCAGAACTTTCACATTCCTGAAAGTAAATAAAAGCATGCTTCTTAGAGGAACAAAAGAATATTTTATAGTCAAATACTTTTTTAACCCCGTAACACTTAAAAATGGAAAAAAAATTGACTGTTTATTTTGTTCTCTATAGTACTATAAAAGTTAGAAAATGGTTTCTTATTGCAAAAATAAAATTACAGGGTGCGTAGCCAAATTTTTCAACAAAAAATAAGCGCCTTTTAAGTACTTTCTATCCACTCAAAAAATACATTTTTAAGCTCTATATACCAGGTGTCTGTCCAGATATTTTGTAAAAGGTCCGGTTTTGTAAAATTGTGAAAAAATGACTCGTCATTTGTGAATATAAAATAAACGTTAAGTCACATTCTTTCAACCAGGGTCCGCTTTTGTGAATTTGTGCAAATAGGGTCCTGTCCGTAATTGTAAAAAAACTTCTTCAGGGAATTTTTAAATTGTAAAGACATAAAAGATTATGCTCAACACTGTAAAATTATAATTAAAAAAATTAAATTTTAAAAAATAAAGAGCAATTGCAGCTACTAAATTAGCGATACAACATATAAATATTTGGTATTTAGCCTATACTGCTGCTGAACGCAGAATATTCATTTCGGAAGAAAAAAGGAAGAAGCGCCTGACAAAATTTAGTTCCTTTAATATTTGTCTTTCTCACCCCACCCCCCTTCCTGGGAAGGGTTTATTCGATTAACAAAACAATAATGAAGATAAATAAAATTGTGAAGAGTTCGATTAAAAGATAAAATATTTTGTGAAGGGTCCATTTTTAAGTTAAAATATATTGCGAAGGGTCCGTTTTTATGAAAAGATATTTTGTGAAGGGTCTGTTAACGGACCAAAATTTCTTCTAAACAGACCCCTGTATACATTAACAAAATATAAAATAATTTTCAAATACTTTACATGATCATGATAAAATAACTAGTTTCTGACAAAGAACTATTTTCTTGATTATATTAGCCACCAAAAAATGATTGAGAGATTTTTCGGTTTCATTTCATTTGGTGGAAAATAAAAACTGAAATTGAGAATACTTTTGCAACATGCAGCAGCAGAATTGTAGATAAGAGTGCTCACCGACTTCTGCTCAGTAGATGCACATGCGGACTCACAAGTATTTCATCAAACATGTAAAATGATTGGCGCTTTTATACGCTATGGACCAAGGGTAGGCTGCAAAATGGATTGTGGTGGAATGAATTGTGAAAACGTTGAATAGAAGAAGAATGTGAAAAGCACGATTTTGCATCATACGTGACAAAAATCGACATGGTGAAGAAAAATAATCACATTTTCGAAAAGGGAAAATTAAGCACTTTTAAAAGCACCTAATGAGAAAAGTACCTTTAAAGGCTTTTAAAAAACAAAAATCTAAAAGGAGCACCTTTAAGCACTTTTTAAAAACGCTACGCACCATGTTAAATGCAATAACTACTGTATTTAAAGTTTTTACATAGACATAAAAAAGTAATGGATTGCACACACGTTATTCAATTAGAGTAAATTAAACAAAATTTTGAAGCTCAATATAGCATAACTATTAATAATATATAAAAACACAATAATATGATTTTCGATACATAAATTTTACAAATATTTTGCAGTATATATATACACAGAAGAGCCATTATATTATGACCACCCTCCATCTATAACAATGGGCCCGCCCAGGTTTTCATGGTTTCTCGCCCACGAACAGTGTTTTCATGGGGCACATTAGGACCCATAATCCTCATAGAACAATCCCTGACGTCTCTAAGCTACTTGAACATAGTTGCAGACCAGGTTTACCCATTCATGGCAACAGTTGATCCTGCGGGGGATGGTGTTTACCGACAGGATAATGCATCATGTCATAAGGTTCGAATCGTCATGGATTGGTTCGAGGAACATTCCAGTGACTTTCAAGTCATGTCTTGGCCACTAAATTCTGCTGACCTTAATCTAATAGAGCATTTGTGGTCCTACTTGGAAAACCAAATTCGTGCTGCCACGCTACCCCCTCGCAATGTGAGGGAATTGCAGGACCAGTTGGTGAGCGCTTGGTACCAGATACCTCAGACTACTTATCAGCATCTTGTGGAATCAATGTCACGGGGGGTGCTAGCAGTTTTGAGGGCTAAAGGTGGTCCTACATGTTATTAGCAGGGGGGTCATAATGTAATGGCTCCTCGGTATATATATAATATCGACTTTTTTTTAATAAAAACAAAACATGACTTACCATGGGTCTCTTTCGGGACGTTGAGGCCCCCGCCAACTAAAAGAGAAAACAATCAATTTAATATTTTATCCCCTTAACATTTTTTATTCATGCAAATTTTATAACTCATGGATGATCTCTTTCTAAGGATTTAATTTTTTATAACGAACATTTGTTTTATAATTTATTCTTTTATTTTTATCTTTTATTCACTCGTTCTCCGGTCTATAATGATGGAATCGAAAATGAGTGATAGTAGATAGATTTTCAATCGTTTCTACATTATTGCAAACATAGTAATTACATTCATAAGACATTTTTATAAGTGTGAGCCATAATAGTTATGAGTCAAATGAGGCGAACCGGGTTCGAATCCCAGGCGATACGAATTCCGCATCCGGCTTGCACCGAGCACAATGCTGACGTGAAATATCCTCAGTAGTAGACTGACCATGGGTTATAGCCCCCTTGCCGTCAGGCTAACTGTGGGGGTTTCTCGTGGTCTTCCTTTCCATGTAACACAAATGCGGGTTAGCTCCATCAAAAAGTCATCCACGAAAGTAAATTTCTCTCAATACTCGATCCAAGAGTCTTCTGGATTGGGTTCAAAATTTTAAGGCTACGGAGTTGAACATTAGTAATTGTAAACCCATAAAATTGGGTCGGCTGTTGAACGACGATTATAAAATAGTTATGAACGAGGGCTGAGATAGCTTGGTTGGTAGGGCACTGAGCCCATGTCCAAGAGGGCGTGGGTTCGATCTCCGTTAGCCGAAGACTCCGAGTGTAGTAAATGATGACTGACGTTAAATCTGTCGAGTCACAAAGTCCTCCATGTTATCATAACTAACCCACCTCTGGGGTATTGCATTGTGAAAACGTTGAATAGAACAATGTGAAAACCAAGCTATTGCATAATACGTGGCAAAAAACAACATGGAAAAGAAAAAAATCTCATTTTCGAAAAGGGAAATAAATTCAAGCACTTTTTAAAAATACCTAATAAGAAAAGCACATTTAAGGGCTTTTAAGAAACGAAAATTGAAATTAAGCACCTTTCAGCACTTGTTAGAAACGCTAAGCAACCTCCTCATTATCATACTAGATTTTTTTCGATGCACAATGCTATAAAATGACAAATACGATGTTTTTCATTCAACTTTCTTTAAAAAAAGAAAGAAAATTTTTTTTTTTTAAGGATATTTAGCATTTACCGTCGCTATAGTGAACCTTCAAGGGACTGAAGTTCACTATAATGGGAGTTCACTATATCCGTTCCGCAAACAATTTTATCTAATCCTTCCGAACTCCTTTTTTTATTATCAGGGGTCTCTCCAGACATTTTGTGAAAGGTCCGTTTTTCGTGAAATTGTGAAAAAATTACTCTCATTCTTTCAACCAGGGTCCGCTTTTATGCATTTGTGCAAATAGGGTCCGTTATTGCAAAAAAAAACTTTTTCAAGGAGTTTTTAAATTGTAAAGACATACAAGATTATGCTCAACACTGTAAAATTATAATTAAAAAAATTAAATTTTAAAAAATAAACAGCAATTGCTTCTTCTAAATTAGAGATGCAACATACAAATATTTGGTATTTAGCCTATATTAATTTCGGACGAATAATGGAAGAATCGTCTGCCGAAAACAAAACTTAATTCGTTTACATCCATCTTTCTTGTTTTCTGCCCTGGAAAGGGTTTATTCGATTAACAAACTAATAATGAAGATAAACAAATTTGTGAAGGGTCCGATTAAAAGAAAAATCCTTTTGAGAAGGGTCCGTTTTTAAGTTAAAATATTTTGTGAAGGGTCCGTTTTTATGAAAAGATATTTTGTGAAGGGTCCGTTAACGGACCCAAATTTCTTCTAAACAGACCCCTGATTATACATTATTTAAATAAATGACCCATAAAATGCAATACAAAAATGACTGAAAAATAATACTTAGTATCAAAAAATGTGTTAATTTGCTTTTATTTTTTATTACTCTTCCTCTTGTCTACAAAAAAAAAAAAAAAAAAAAAAAAAAAAAAGTAATCTTTAGCTGATTTAGAGAAAAATGTGTGCATACATAAATGTGCCTGAATGTGTGCCTGGGTAGGCCTTTGTTTAGGGATGGAAAAGTTGTGATAAAAGAAGCAAACAAGAGAAAATGCTTTTCGCTATATTCCACTCTATAGATGCAGGGGTCTGTCCAGAAATTTTGTAAAAGGTCCATTTCTGTAAAATTGTGAAAAAATGACTCGTAATTTGTGAATATAAAATAAACGTTAAGTCACATTCTTTCGACCAGGGTCCCGCGTTAGTGAATTTGTGCATATAGGGTCCGTTATTGCAAAAAAAGCTTTTCAAGGAGTTTTTAAATTGCGATGACATACAAAATTATGCTCAACACTGTAAAATTATAATTAAAAAAATTAAATTTTAAAAAATAAACAGCAATGGCAGCAACTAAATTAGCGATGCAACATACAAATATTTGGTATTTTGCCTGTACTGCTAAACGCAGAATATTCATTTCGGTCGAATAAAGGAAGAAGCGTCTGCGGAAGACAAAATTTAGTTCGTTTACGTCTGTATTTCTCCCCCCCCCCCCCGAGAAGGGTTTATTCGATTAACAAAACAATAATGAAGATAAGCAAATTTGTGAAGGGTCCGATTAAAAGATAAATTATTTTGTGAAGGTTCCGCTCTGTTAACGGACCCAATTTCTTCTAAACACACCCCTGAATATATCCACAAAAAATTACTTTATGTATAGAAAGACACGGGACCGAACATTTCGTTGATTATATCCGGGAGTTCGCTATAGCGGGGTTTGACTGTATTTTCTTCCCTAAATGAATTTAATAAGTTTTCTTTACAAAACTTATTTATTCTTCTTAACAGTTTTCAATTCCAAAATTAAAAAAAAAAAATATTTGCAGTATAAATAATGCTTAAAAAAGGCGAGTCAAGCTTTTTTTTTTTTTTCTTTTCTTTTATCGTTAAATGCATAAAGAAAAGTGATGCAATTAAAACAAGCATTTCGGTAAAATGTCATCTAAATCAAGACAAAGATTGAAGCTCAATATTCTTGAGGAGTGGGCGGGGCGAAAAAAGGAAACGGGGAGTGATTTACGTAGAGAGAACCACGCCCCCTTTTCCTGTTACAAAGAACGTTGTCACGTGCAGGACAGCTGCTACATTTTAGATTTTCAAATCCACGACTTCCCGTGATTCTCCACGACTCATTCCAATTGACTTAACGAAGTTACTATTTTCTCCGACAAAAACACAACAATAAATTAAAAAAAGCATCATAATAACATTCATTGAAATGATAGATAGTACACTGTTTTACTCTGCATCTTCATATTTATAGATTTTAAAATTGAAAAACAGAGTAAAAGAGTTTAAAGCAATAAAATAGTCGAAAAATATACAAAAGCAAACAATAATTATTTTTTTCCCCTGCAGAATTACATTCTGAAGATACTTTTCTTGTTCATCAGAAAGGAGAGAAATACTCCTGATTTTTCTGTTCTCATTTCGGAATAGCTAAGCTAAATTCAGCTATAAGTTTTAATTGATAAAATTAAAATATTAATAATAACAAAAATTCTGAAATCACTGAACTTTAAAAGACAATTCGATCTAGAAATGATGTTTTTTCTTTCATTTTTTAAGAACACCATAATTTTTAAAGAACGTGATAAAAACATTTCATATTTTAATCAAATATGACTGAGTGGAGATTTTTTTTTACAAAGTCAGATATTCGGAACACCGTGAAATTGGGGGGAGGGGTAGATTCCATTTTAAAAATTAGATTTTTCGCGACCTAAATTCATTACTTCCCATGATTTTTTTTAAAAAATAGTTAAAATCAATGACTAATTCAATGACTAATACCGAAATTCATAACTTTCCATGTGCGCAGATACCCTGCACATGATTCCGGGACGATTTTCGCTCCAGTAAACCCTATCATCCCCTGTATTTTTGAATGGAGGTGGATTCTGAGTTTTGTTTTGAACAGTAAAATTCAATAAAAATAGTCGAATACTGATGTGCATACTGATATGAAGAAAAATTCATAAAATGAGAACTTTTTACATTTCACAATTAAGATTTTCATTATTTTAGTCACATTTAGACATGTATTTGCAATTAGTACGTTAGCACGTGAGGTTTATTTAATGAATTAAATTGGTTTTTAACTAGCAAAATTGCTATTATTTTTTTATATTTTTATTTAAATTAATAGATTATAATGAAGTTAACATCTGTAGGTATTTTTATAACAATTTAAATTTCATATTGATATAAATATTCTGATATTTTTACTGCTTTTTCAATGTAGCACGTGCATCGGATTTGGCGCATTTTTTTTCCAGGCCAATATTTCGCAAACAAATAGCTTTTTACTTTCGCTCGGTAACTTATATCGATGCGTTGAAATAATTTTTCTTTAATAATTTCAAGCGAATTTAATTATATATTTTAGTTGTACAAACTAAAAAAATATATATAAAAGTACATTTCATGTAATAAAAAGAAATTTGGATCAAAAATAAAATTATCTTTTAATAAATTCCATTATTAAATAAAATTTATAAGCAGAAGAATATTTTTTTTTTCATTATTTAGAAAATTACTTCATTATGCAGGAAAAATTGCTTGGATATTCATATTTATTAGGAAATTTTATATTTATTACTGTGCATTTATTATTCAGGAAATATGGTTCTATTATAGGTTCTATTATTGATAATAGGTCCTGCTATTAACTAATTATTATAGGTTGTCAAAAGTGTGGCTATTTTTAAATATTTGTATTTTATTTTGATTTCTGTAAATAAAAAGGGAATAATTCTCTTTTTGATTATCAAAATTTTTTTTTTTATAAAATGTAATTTAAGTCGAGAACTATCAATGTTTCAAACAATTATATAGCGTCTTCTTATAAGAAATTTTGCAATTCTTTTTTTAAATAAAGAGACAAATAACAAAACATGTTATTTTAGTTTAAATACTTTTATCATTTTATGTTAATTCACTAAATTTTTTCATTATTATACTTAATCTTAGTAAAAAAAAAATGTATGCATTAAAATTAGTTATAATCGCGTAATTTATATCTTCGGTTCACTTAGGTTCCAAATAAAAATTCTTAATAATTATACATCATAGATTCAAAATAAAAATTCTTAATTTTATTTCTAAATCATATTTAACTAATGTTATTAACCTTTAATGATTAAGCAAGTAAAATTAAATAATTAAATTTACAGCGCATATTATAATGTTGTATTTTGATTTAAAAACTTCAAAGTGTTCATTATCAGAGATGCCAACTTGCTCCGGACAGCAAATAAATATTTTAAAGTGGTAGTTTATAAATTTTAATTCTTGGTTTAATAAATTCAATTTAGTAGATTTTTATCCACCACTATTTCTAAATAATTCGTAGGCTTATATAATTCACCACTTTACAATAGTCATGGCATGCTATATCTTTTAAAAAGCAACCATGAATAGTTAAATATTTGCAAAATTTAGTCTGTATATATTTACCATTTTTTTCATTATTATGGCATGTCCGGAGCAGTTGGCATCTCTGCATTATGCTTTTTAAATGCTTTTTTCTTTTACAAAAGATTAGAAATAGGTATTGTTATGTACTGAGTTAAATGTTATCATTTTAAATTTAGATTTTATTTTAATATACAGTATTTCGAAAATAATTTTAGGAAATTATAAGAATTTTAGCTAGAAACTTATTTTTCTACTATTTTATGCAACAAAATTAACACGTGCGCCTTAACTAAAATTAAATAAAATGCTCTTACACCTAGAAAATTAGAAGAGATTCTGAATTTACAATGTTCTTAGATAATAAAAATCGAAAAATTAAAACAATCTGTGGAGAGATTTTTAAAAAAATCCACATTTTTGCTCACGAAGTACGATATTTCAAAGATGTTAGAATCATTTTATACTTATAAATAGGAAAAAAATAATATATTTGTATTAACTATTCATAATAACCATTTATAATAAATTTTATAATTATTAGAAGTTTATTAATTGTTAATTATAGTCGATGAACCACTATTTAAAAAAACAAAAATAATAAAAACTTAATTCGACTTTAGCGATACAAGCACTGCGAAATTAAAACTAACAAAACAAAACAAAACACGTTTAACCTTGTGTCGCAGAGCGAATTACTCTACATTATCTGTGGATGATATCTTGAAAATCAAAAGCGATTTGAATTTAAGTGATCGTGCAACTTTAAAAATGGCAGCTTCCTTTCACGTGAGTACACGAAGTAGAAAAGCAATTGAACCAGGATTAAAAACAAAACTTAATATCACAGCTCATTCTGTCGACGATTATTTTGCTTTTAAGAAATTTCCTTTCGTTTGTATAAAAGGCGATGAAGTCTCGGATGCTCCTGCGCTTGGAGTTTACTGCAAAGATGTTCACTTAGAAATGGGTATTGATGGAGGTGGATTTTTAAAAATATGTCTTTCCGTACAATCATATGAGTTGGGACTTCGAGTGCAGCGGTAAGCGTGCTAAGTATGATGAGGGGATAGCTGCAAGGAAATTTAAGGATTCCGGAGTTAAACAACTATTCATTCTAGCAGCCGCTCCGAAAGTAGATCAACTCATTTCAACGTTGAATATAAGTCCTTTCCATGGCACAATTGCGACCGATTTGAAGTTAGCTAATATCTTAGCAGGTATAATGTCGCACAGCAGCGCATGCCCATGCGCTTATTGTTACGCCAAGAAAGATAAGCTAAGCAGCTGTGGCGAATTGAGATCCGCCGAAAATGTTTCATCCTATTATACAAGTTGGCTGATTGAAAGAAAAGGTTAAAAAAACAAACAAAAAAAACAAAGCGAAAGATTATTTCAATTGCATTCATCCACCGCTAATTACAACTGTTGGAGGCAAAACATTCCTAGACATTATTCCACCGCCAGAATTAGACCTAATGCTTGGTGTTGTTAACACTGTTTTCACGCATATGTTGGAAGAGTGTGAAAATGAATCGCTGACATGGCAAAAGCTTGTCACGTTCCGCGTGAAATTAGACGAGGATGTTTGGTTTTAAAGGAAAAGCATGCAAAACACTTTTGGATAAAGTAGACCTTCTGCGCCAGTTTAAAAATCTAGCAATACTGAAGTATGTGACGACTTCAAAAAAGTGGTTTCTGCATACTTCGGAAATAATCTTGACCAAAATTACAAAGCATGTATAGAAGCTTTCAAAAAGAGCTACATGGACTTCAGCGCTACACCAAAGGGTTTTTTTTCACATTGAACAGTTCTGTGACAAAAACGGTGAAGGATTAGCATTTTTGGGGGAGCAGGCGATGGAGTCCGTGCATTTTGATTTCTTAAAGTCTTATTGGGAAATGAATAAGGTTGCTGCAAATCACCCGGATTATCCTAAACACCTTTTGAGAGTTTTTTGTAGATATAATGCTTCACATATTTAAATTGATGTAATTATAATTAAATTATGTTACATTTTCATATTTTATCTGCAGTAAAATGTTGAAATAATAAAAGTTTAATAGTATTACAACTTAAAAATTATTATTATATCATTTTTTCCTTTCTATTGATATAAAACAAAGCCAGATTTTCCAAAATATCATACTTCGTGCGCAAAAATGTTCAAAGTGGATTTTTTTAAAAATCTCTCCACAGATTATTTTGATTTTTATTATTTCTTAACATTGTAAATTCAGAATCTCTTCTAATTTTCTAGGTATAAGAGCATTTTATTTAACTTTGGTTAAGTCACGCCGTGTTAAATTTCCAAGTTTTAGGTTAAAACTGTTCAAATCAAAAGTTTTTAAATTTTAGCCTAGATTTATTGATTAAAATGATTCAAAAAACATTGATAAGCTTTAAACAAAATTTAAAGTTCCAAATTTTAAAAATAAGGAATTTCATTTTAAGTTGCATTATCTATGCTTCATAATATATTTTATAGGAAATCGTGCGATGTGTACTTACAATGTTTGTATGTACAGTACAAAAAAATAAAATAAAGCAGACCACCCTGAATAACTTTTGATCGGATCATCATATTCGAGGACTCAATCTTAACGCTTCGAAGGGGTGACCTCGAATATGCTAATTAATAAGTGCAAAATAATATTTTAAGTAACGAAATCGGACACTAAAACGTTCTTTCTCCGAATAAACACACCTTTTTTTCGACGGATTCGAATTATTGATTCCCAAAATATCGAAGTTAGTTGAAACCTGGGAAATATGGTCCCCATAATTTGCTCAGGAGAGTAGTCCAAAGTTTGAACCCCCCTAATTTACAATTTACTTCTTGCGTATTTCACTATATCTCGAAAACTTTTTAAAGGAATCAAAAAAATTTTGCTTATAAAATTCATTTGTCCATTCATTTGTCCCTGTAAAAAAAATTTCTAGCAAATATTTATTATTGCCTATTGGCTTGGTTTGGATTTCATGGCGTCCGAACTTTTCAACTACAATAATCAAGAGTAATTGTAAACAGTGCGCATGCATTGCTATGACGAGCGCTGCTATTTGATAATTTTTTTTAGAATTATTTTTTTAACTTTTGTTATGCATTAAGTTGGGAAGTTTATTTTTGAGATATGGGAGATCCCATAATTATTTCTTGCGAATAAAAGAATCAATTAAACGATATTTTATTTTAATTAAGAATCAGAAATTCTAAACTACAGTTCAAACTGGATCGTTTTTAATACTAATTCAGGAGAATATTACAAATAAAGAGGGCCCAAACTGATTGACATGGTCCCAAAAGTTAGAGTTGAAACAAGAAAAAAACCGATCCCCAAGGCCTAAACTAACCGAGGCTGAAAAATCCTAAGCCAAAGAACGTAGGCGGGAATACCTTAAGAAGCGTTACGCGCAAACGGAAAAACGAAAGGATTCCGTTCACAAACGCAAGCATGAAGCCCGTCCCTCACATAAGTACCAAAGTGGTTGAGAGAATTGAACCCTGCAGAAGAGCGAATGGTGACTCTCCGAACCCCTTTCATGCAAATATGAAAACTGGGGGTTGATCATCAGTTAGGGATAACTTGCACATAACCGTAGACTGTCTTGCACGCAATCTAAATGATTCATTCACTATCTATGTAAAATTGAAAAGAGCCTAGCTTTCAAATCATATTTAATATATGAATTCGAAACGGGTATATGATGCAGTTTACATTCTCCAACAAACACCACTATACCCATCCGAAAATGTCAACATTGATCTCGATTGGCTGTTCAGTCATCAAAAGAATTTACACAAAATGTGTCTGAGCTGCATTTAAATATGTCTGCGAAATTGTGTACCGAGCAGTTCAGGATTAATAGTTAAAGATGTCCAAGATGAAAACACAATAGTTTCTCTTCCAAAAAATAATTAGACAACAACCATTTTGTCAATGGGTAAAATGTCAATGGGTTTTCTTCATTTTGTAGAGAATCGTAATAATTTACTTTTCGTCAAATGTCTAAGAAATCAGTTTACTAAAAATAATCATGCATACAGACTTTTTAAGTTTTCAGGGTTGCCACAGAAAAAAAAATGGATGAAATAGTTGCTTTTAGTAGCCTAAAGCATGAAAATAGTTGCCGTAAACTATGAAAATAGTTACCTAAATAAGAATAAAAATTCATCACAAACATGACTAAAATTTAATTAATGACTTAATTGTCATATACCATGATCCATTTAGTCAAGTTGGTGGCAAATATGATAATTTTTATATAAACGTTAATGTTCTAGCACAATTTTCCCTTCTATCAATAATTTATCTAAGTGTATATATATATAGATACATACATATTGTGATAAGTGATTACTTAAATTCGAAATTCATGCATCGTAATATCGTATTAAATTTTTATTTTTATTTTTAAATTATGCGGAATTTCGAAGCAATAACCATTGAAAATGCGACCGAGAAGCGAAATAGACTTACAAAGGAAGATTCTGCAAATTGAAAGAATTAAAAGTGAAGACTCAAATTTGCACACTCAAAATTTAAAATTTTTTTTTATTTTTTAAGAAAAAAAGTTCAGTGTGTTCAAAAGCTTGAACCCAATTTATGCTAAAAAAAAACATCGCTGGGAGTACAGAAAAGTCTCCCAATAGTCTCCTCTTTCTGAAATAGTTGCTTTTTCACAATTCATGCTATAACATGAAAAATGCAAATTAAAAAAAAAAAATATTGATTTATTTTGAAGTTTAAATAAAGCTCCTTGCGATGAATTTGTCCTTAAATTTAAAGATTATTTGCTAATTTCAATATTTTTCAAACTCAAATTTTTTTTTTGAGAAACACTCGCAATAACAAGTTTTTGTTAAAAAAAAAAGCAAAATAACACTATTATTGTCGAATGTTTTACAAATTCTTACGATTTTATTATGCTTTTCTTATATCATTTAATTAACATAAAATGGTCAAAATGAAATTACAATTTGATACTTATGATAAAGTGGTCAAAAAAACTTACCTCCTCAGTTTGAATGGCAACCGAGCTGCTGGGGGGTGGTACCTCTGGTAGGTATCTGATTTGTCTGTTCATTTTTTTAACCTAAGTAAATTATACATAACAATATTAACAGGGGTCTGTCCAGACATTTTGTGAAAGGTCCGTTTTTCGTGAAATTGTGAAAAAAATTACTCACATTCTTTCAACCAGGGTCCGCTTTTATGAATTTGTGCAAATAGGGTCCGTTATTGCTAAAAAAAAATTTTTTCAGGGAGTTTTTAAATTTTACGGACATACAAGATTGTGCTCAACACTGTAAGATTGTAATTAAAAAAATTAAATTTTAAAAAATAAACAACAATTGCTCCTTCTAAATTAGAGATGCAACATGCTTGGTATTTAGCCTGTACTACTGAACGCAGAATATTAATTTCGGGCGAATAATGGAAGAATCGTCTGCCGAAGACAAAACTTAATTCGTTTACATCCATCTTTCTTGTTTTCTGCCCTGGAAAGGGTTTATTCGATTAACAAAATAATAATGAAGATAAACAAATTTGTGAAGGGTCCGTTTTTATGAAAAGATATTTTGTGAAGGGTCCGTTTTTATAAAAAGATATTTTGTGAAGGGTCCGTTTTTATGAAAAGATATTTTGTGAAGGGTCCGTTTTTATGAAAAGATATTTTGTGAAGGGTCCGTTTTTATGAAAAGATATTTTGTGAAGGGTCCGTTTTTATGAAAAGATATTTTGTGAAGGGTCCGTTTTTATGAAAAGATATTTTGTGAAGGGTCCGTTAACGGACCCAAATTTCTTCTAAACAGACCCCTGATTAACAATTACAATTTTCTCATAATTTCGAATATTAAAATTTATTTTATTCATCAAAGATAGTTAACAGATTTTTTTAAAAATTAATTTAAGAAGAGAGTTCTGAATAAAAATAAACTGAACATTTTAGAACAAAAAAAGTCCCGCAGTGGTCAAGATCATTAAACACGGTTCCCAACAGATCACCGAAGTTAAGCAGCATTGCTTGCGGTCAGAGTGAGCGAGGGTGACCACTTGCGTCAGTCTGCGTAGGGACCGAGGGTATGCGGTATGGGTCCTCGTTTAACTGTTCTACTGTAAAGTGCTCGACTTCGCGTGCAGGCCGTTGGACTACCGAAGCGGGGATGCCATCCCCTCTGCAGAGAATCAAAATTGTGATGGCATGATGTCTTCGGATCATCCTCAAGGATGCTTCTCAGACCGTCGCCAATAGCCCATTGTGCAGCTCTAGTGTGACGTAAATGAATTACGAAGCAACTACGAAAGCTTTGAACTGATTTCGATAAATGAGGTTCGCTTCATTATGTATTAGTAATACTCATTTTAATATTCAATCAATAATCTGTACAGAAATCCTATTTCAATAGGGATTTTTTTTTTCTTCAGGAAACTTTTTCTGAATTTTAATTCAGGCGAAACTGGCAAAATCCAGTAGAGTTGGCAGCTATGTTGGATATAATTTTTAAATATAATTTCGACAGTCGCATTTTGGTGATTTAGAAAAAGTCAATCCCATGACGGAAGATAAGAAATTATTAAACATTTTTTATGAGCTTTTCGGAGAAAACGGGTAATTTAAAAAGAATACTTCAGTTCAGTGGCCTAATAAATGCAAAGTACTTAAAAAATCTCCTGAATAAAAACCCATTACATTCATGTTTAAATATGAAAGTGTTCATAAACTCGTGCTAAACATGCCATAATTAAAATATTGCAGTGCATTTAATAATTTAATCTAATTATTAAAATATACTAATATAATACCCGATATAATAAATATTCTATATTTATACATATAATATATCGTTTAATTTATGAAATTGAAACACAAACGTAATCAAGAGAAAACCGATTTCAGTCGGTTAAAAACAATAAAGTATCACTTAAGATTTTATCTAGACTCTTATAATTTGGCCAGGAACTGTATACTATATTTTTTTTAAATCTATTTTTCTATAATTTCAACTAAATGTTTCATCTAAAAATAAAAAAAACAGGTTTTTCTATATATTATTGGCTGAATATCCGCTCTGTTTGAATAATGAATTAATCATAATTGATACAAAACTGAAAGGAATCTATTTTAACAACCATAGAAGTTGACCAAAGAATTCTTTCAAACAAAAGAGAAAGATTATCCCACGAATTAAGTCGATCCAATGTTTATTATCCGATTTTATTTCAAATATAAATAAACCAGAAATTCTAAATTATGCTGCATTCTAATTTCTAAAGTAAGTGAACATTCATTCAAAACTACGAGTTGTTGTTGAAAGGGAGTGAAAAACACGCTTTTGCATAATACGCACAGAAAATCGACGAGGTAAAGAAAAAATATTTTTCGAAAAGGGAACATGAAGCTCTTTTTAAAAACACCCACAATAAAAAAGCACTTTAGAGGGCTTTAAAAAAAACGAAAATTGAAAATAAGCATCTTCACAGAGGTGATTGTGAGCCCAACTCAAAAATCCTGAATCTTTCTTGAATAAAATCATGAATGACGCATTTTAAAAAATTAATGAACATACAAATTTAAATTATTGAAAATTTCAAGTCATGAAATTCTAAATCAATTATATGCAGCATAATTCAAATGGATAATTATTACTTTCATGTCTATTACTTTTATTCTACCAGAAAAAATATTTACAAATGAAAGCGATACCAAGTATAAATGCTAGATCTAATATTTCTAAATAAAATATATGTGATGCCACAATTGGCAAAACAAAAATCTATTTATAACTTTTTATTCTAATTTTCCAACGGCTAAATGTTTCGGTTGCATGGTTGTAATAATTCACATAAATTAGTTGGCGACTCGTGATCGCCAAGGTATTATTTTAAACCCAATATTGATATGCTGATTGGCTTTGTTTTGGCTATGCTATATTTTAATAAATCGCCAATTTTGGATCTCCTACCCATGCTTCTGTGTCTGATCGGAACAAATTACATATACTTTTTAATTTGGCTTTTGATTAGGCAGGTCGTGGGGATTTGTCTCCCACGGCCTGTCCTTATTAATATTATTATACAAAATTGATTCAACTGAAATTCTTATGAATGATTTTTATATTTTGTAACTCGAGCTCTGCAAATAATAAAATAAAAGCTTTTTTATTAATTCTAATCCGGCTCAACTATTATTTTCATCATCTCCTGATTTCAGCATCAATCTTCAATTTGTCAATACCCTACACCCTCCAACCTCACCTGCCTATCATCATCTCAACATAAATGACACCCTGAAATCCTTTTTCTTCATAATATAGAAGAAATTTTATACATAAATGTGACCGATGATTTCTTGAAACTTTTTGGCCTTGGAGTCCCGAAAACTTCAGGATCGCGAATAGCGAAAAATCTGGAAATCCGGATTTTTTCCAGAGCACAATCATCTCTGGACCCATTCCAGAAACAAACTCTAATTTTAAAGTTTCGCTTTTTTTCCTTAGTTAATAAATTTAATAAAAATACCGAAATTCGAGATCAGCGTACATGAATTGTTCAATAACAAATAAAATTTAACATTTTATATTATAACAGGGTGGGTAGCCAAATCTTTCAACAAAAAATAAGCACAAAATATATTTTAAGCAGTATATACATTATCAAAATGTAAAATAATTTTCAAAGACAATACAACTATAAAATAAAGGGAAAAAATAAAATCTAAAAAGGAAAATGAAGCACTTTTTAAAAACACCCAATGAAAAAAGCACCTTTAAAGGCTGTTAAAAAACGAAAATCAAATTTAAGCACTTTTTAAAAATGCTACGCACCACGTATAACCCTCATTAAACAGCTGACCCATTTAAATTTGATAAGTATTGTTCAACTCCACAGTTTTGAACCCAATTCAAAAGACAAGGGAACTCTTGTATAGGGGGAAATTTGCCTTTACTTTTTGATGGAACTCTCATGGAGAGGAAAGTTGCGAAAATCTCTCACGGTTTGAGGGTAAGGGAACTTAAATCGCCTACCACTGAATATTAGACTTTTGAAGTCAGCACTGTCGTCTATGCTAGCCGGGTGCGGAATTCGGTTCGAGCAGCCATCATTGGGAATCGAACCCGATTTACCTCATTGGGACGCGAGAGCTCCTGAGCCACCACGACTCAAAATGTAATATAGTGGAAAATAGCATCATGAACATTTGAATTAGGGATATATAATAGGGATGCACAACCTGCGGCCCGCGGACGCTATCTGAAGAAGAAAAAAATTCTATTTTATTTTCGAAAAATAAAAAAAAATTCGGAAATATGAAATGTTTGCATTTAAGTTTTTGACGCACCCAATTTCAATCAATGTAGTTTTTCGATGCCTTAACGCTGCAGATTTAAGCATAGTTTTGAAAATCCCTATATTTTCAATACATCATTATTACAATAGGCGAATTTCGAATTTTAGTTACCGCTCATCGTGTGTGCCGATTTCATCGTAAATCCAATGACTTTTCGGTAGTTAATTACTATTCATTTTTACGTAGTTTCTGAAATAGCAATTTTTGGAAGTTATGAAAAAGGTTTTTTTGTGCGAACTTCATGGAAAATCTGAATGACTTTTGATCCTTTTTTCGGCAGTTATAGTTACTTATTTCAGCATGGATTTTAAAATTTCAATATTATCGCACGATATTATTACGAATCGCGAGTAAAGAATCGCTCATTTAGATAAAAAAAAATTTTGATGTGGTTTATTTGTATCGATTTTATCGCAAATCTAATTATTTTTTCGTTATTTTTTTAATTATTGCTACACATTTCCAAAAGGTTTTGAAAGTCCTAATATTTTATATACGCTTTGCTTTACTTTAACTTCGAATCCTGCATTTAAATATATAACATTTTGATGCACTTTATTTACACGAATTTTATCGTAAATATGAAGGAATTTTAATAATTTTTTGGGTAGTTATTACTACTCTTATCCCCACGATTTAAAAAAAAAATCTTAATATTTTTAAACTATAATTTGACCGCACGCGAGTTTTGAATCGCGCACTAAAATAATTACTCTTTACGTGTTCTATTTGTGTCGATTTGAACATAAATATAAGAGTTTTTTCGAACAATTTTACGTTTTAATTCTATTACGCTCTGCCGGTTCAATATTACAGATCAATATTTAAACAAAATCATTCGATTTTAATTTATGGGCTCGAAAAAGCTATCTCATGATGATCAAATGAATAAAACTATCACAATATTTAAAAATTCTGCAAATTGCAGGGTAACCATTAGGAAATTTTTTAAACCATTTTCTACCTACTTTGGACCATTTTATATCATCTATGATTACATGATGGGAAATGATTTGTATATCATTTAATTTTTACTGTAAAAAAATAATTAAAATAAATTTCGCAGAGTAATGTAAATTTTATTAATTGTTAATATATGAATATGTGTGTATTAATTGTAAATAGCATGTGTCATGTTAAAAAAAATATTCGTCACAAAAATTGTAAACAAGTGTCTTAATAGTATTATAGAAAATAGTTCCTTCAAAATTAATGCTTTCTTTCTTTCTTTTTCTTCCCTCTCTCAGCCCCTGCTCTTATAATTAATTTAAAATAAATGTTTTGAAGTTTAAGTAAATTCTCTACTGAATGCTAAATATTATTTTCTGCTGAAGGGGTTTTGCTTTAATTTTAATCATTCTTAACCCTATAAACTTTCTTTAAATCAAAGTATTTAACTTGCATTTATTCTCGTAACTAGAATTTTTATTTATTTTTTAAATTCTATGAACAAATTTTTAATGTTAAAATTTATGTTTAAATGGACTATTGTATTATGTAATATGATAAAATAACATGAATTTTCCAATAGATTTTAATTATTTCAATTTATCTAAAAAAAAAAAAATTTGATAAATTAATTCTAATTTTCGGATTCTGTTTTTTTATTTTTTTAAGTAATCAGTTTTGAAGTTTCTAATTTTAAACATTTAAAAGTATTTAATTTTATGAAAAGATATTACAAGGTTAAGAGAGAAAAAAAGTTTAATACCTGGAACAATGATGTTTATATAACCATTACTACCTACATTTGCTGTCAATATGCCTGTCTAAATACTTTGGCATGCGGCCCGGTCTATCTCCTGTGCATGAGGCCCTTCACTCAAAAAGGTTGTGCACCCCACCCCTAATATATAATGTCTCATAGTTGCAGTTATTAGAAATGAAAGAAAATCATTGATTATGATTGCAGAAATAAAAGGCGAATGAAAATTTAAAAAAAAAAAAGATTACTGAATAATTCGCTTGAATCAGGAATTAATCTTTAGCAAAATTTTACGAAATAATATAAATCTGCTGCACAATGTACTAAATATTTTACGCATATGGAATTTTAGGGATTTTTATAGTCATCAAAATAGAAAGACAGCAATATTTTCCTGTTATGTTTGACAATATACATAATATAAACAATTACAATTTGTTATAAGATTTTTTTTAATTAATTTAAAAAGAGAGCTCTCAAAATAAACACATAGAAATTAACGCATAGAATAAACACATAGAATTCTGAAAATAAACACAACAAAAAATAAACACATAAGCTGCCAACAAGGATAGGTAAAAATCCAGTAGAATTTATAAAATAATATAAATTTCAGGAAATGTTATGCACATTGTACTAAATATTTTACACGTAATAGGAAAACTGCACTACTTTCCAGTTATGATTTCATATTAAACATAACTTGAAATGTTATGCATTAAGTTTACTCATAATTTCGATATTAATAGGCATTTAATTCATCATAGTTAAAATATTTTTTTTTAATTCATTTAAAAAGAGAGCTGAGAATAAAAATAAACTGAACATTTTAGAACAAAAAAGTTGTAGACCGATTTCATTAAATGAGTTTCTCTTTATTTTGTATTAAGTGATACTTATTTAAATATTCAAGCAAGCAATAATCTGTACAAAAATCCTATTTCAGTAGGGATTTTTTTCAGAAAACTCTTAATTTTAGGTAATTTTTTGAAATTATTCAAAAACCAGGAGAATTTTAACTAAACCATTAGAAACTGGCAAAATCCGGAAGTCTATTGAATAATAAATATTAAAGGAACAATAAAAGGACAAATTTCTATTTTTAATTTTCTGAAGAGTGCGATTCTTTTAAAACTGGTTTAATGTTCCTTCCTAATGTTCGAGTTAATGTTCCAAAACTACTCAAAGAATAAACACATTTATTACATCCAAAACACGTTATTTCCATCGTAAATATTAAATAAACAATAGAGAAGACGAATATTAAATAAACAATAAAGAAAATATTTTTGTATAGAGTTGAAACCTGGTTTCACATTGAAATTAGCGAGTTATATTTTCAGAAAATAATTTTTGAATTCTTCAAAATATAGAACATTTAATGGTAACCAAGCAGAATGCACAGCGCAAACTGTGATTAAATATTCTGAATTTTTAAATTCAGGGGGAAATTAAATTAAGATTTAATTTCAGGGGGGCCTGCATTTCTACACCCCTAATTAGTTTCGAACTACAGTCGAATCTCTTACTTAACGAGTTCGGCATACAAAGTTGAAGTTTAAATTAACATATTTCAAGAAATTTTTTTTTTTTGTTTGGAATAATAAATTGACTTGGCTATATATCAATAATTAAAATAAAAATGAAGCGATTTAATTACCTTATGGAACTTTTGTGCTTGATAGCAAAATATAAGTTTGGATCAGCAAGTAAATAAGCAAGAATTGGATAAAGGCGAGAACACTTAGAACTCTAACTATCGCAAA
Organism: Parasteatoda tepidariorum; assembly: GCF_982258835.1. Lineage (NCBI taxonomy): Eukaryota > Metazoa > Arthropoda > Arachnida > Araneae > Theridiidae > Parasteatoda > Parasteatoda tepidariorum. The sequence continues at coordinate 111,760,289 of NC_141759.1, read as the reverse complement.
AACTAACAAATTGTGAAAAGTAATCGAAAAAAAATATTTTTATATTCAATATTGGCGACCGTTTGGCAACGAATTAATTAACAATTTTTTTATAACCAATCAAAAGATAAAAGCATTTGAAGGCGCGAAATTATACAAATCAGAGTCTCAGCTGTGTTTAATGTAGATGTAACTTGATTAGTTGATTACTGAAACAGTAAAACACGAGGCTTAATTGCACCTACAAAGAAATTTCATCTGCCGTGAGAAAAAAAAAGTAGGCATAGCTGAAAACGAATATAAAATTTTATTTTCTTAGAGTTAATAATGAAAAGGTTTAGTTCGATGATTTTAAAGCAGATGTTACAAAAATGGTTGCAATCTTTTCATGGCCTATTAAAAAAATGAATAATTTAATAAAAAAGTTAAAAATAATTTTTGCACAATTTTTTCCCCCATACATGTTCCCATTATGTTCACAATTTAAACTAATATTGATTAAAAATTACTATTTTTCATATTGTAACGAATGAAATTAGATACATTTTTTTTTTTTTACCAAATTTTCAAAACCTTATTTGTTTTTTAAATTAACAAATTGAACTAATTCAGCTGTTTAACTTGTCTTGAATATTGCTGAAAAAAAAAAAACAGATCTAACAACATCTTAATTATTAGGTGTTACTATAAAGCTTTACTGTTTTTGCGCGACTGAAACCAGTTTGCACTTGTTTTCGTTCGTGTATCACATTGGTTAAATTAAACGATACATAATATAAATTAGACGATATATTACACAAATATAGAATATTTATTATATTTGACGTAATTAAATGATCATACATGGAGAGGGAAACCATGAATATCCCACACGGATCCTACGGGCGAATGAATTCTTTTGATCATTTGATTTAATTATATAATAGCAAATGATAATATTTTGATTAATTTTTTTTATAACCGTCGTCGAACAGCAGACCCAATTTTTGGGTTTACGACTACTAATGGAAGAATTTACCCCGACCCGCCCTTATTTAGGGCATACGGGTAAATGTTTATTAAAATCAAAAAAAAAATATCTAGAGAACAGTAGAAACATAAATTACATAAAATACACATCAGACATGGCAACAGCCCATGAACATGGCGGGCGTAGAACAGCTAAAATCATGTAAGGTGCTAAGCATTAAAACAGCAATATATTAAAAGTGTCATTTAAAAGAATAATCTAAAAGAGCAATTTAAAAGATAAACGTGCAAAAATTACAAGAGAACAATAATGTAAAACAATTAAAAGCATTACTATTAAAACCAATTAAATAGTACAAAAGTAAATAACAATAAAATTGGAGCAAGTAAAAGAAGAATAGTTTATAAAAGACATAGTAAAAAAAATGAGACACCCAAGCTGGAAGGAACGAGTTCCGAGACATTAAAGTCCGTCCCCCAATACATCCTCTAAAGTTTGTTTAATAATCTTTTTTATGATATTTCTACAAGTCAGGTTAGCATAGCATTGATGTTGGCCAATATTATTAAAGTTATTGCCCCGGATTGTCTGGAGTTGAGAACAATTTATTAACAAGTGATCAATAGATTGATATTCACCACAGTAATTGCATTCTGGAGTTTTGTGGAATAATTTATATTGGTGTTCTCCAAACACTCCGTGGCCTGTTAAAAATTGATTGAGATAGAAGTTTGCTTGTAGTCTATTTAATTTCGGGTCTTTAAAAAATTTGAATGTCTGTCTCCCTTTCTCGGAACCCCGCCATTCCAGCCCCCAGCGCTTCATGCTATATAATTTGACCTGAGTTTTAATTTGGGCGATGGAGCTTGGGACCTCAAGGGCAACCCGGCAGAGATCGGTGGCTTTCTTAGCTGCTCGATCCGCCTCCTCGTTGCCTTGAGTACCTATATGAGCTTTAACCCAATTTTTTTTAGATTTATAGGGCATTTTTCTTTAAATTTTGGGGCGTATTTTGCACTTTAATGCATTTTTTAAAGTTTTTTGTTAGTTTTTTCCGATTTTTATCATTTTTTATCAATTTTCATTATTACACTGGCTTCCAAACAATGAAGAAAATCTATAGGATATTAACAGGTGAGGCAAAATCTTTTCAAATTGAAGAAGAATTGTCAGTTAGTGAGACCGTCTTTTTCAAGTACGCACCTGTAACATCAGGAGACGTTGAAAGAAGCTTCTGCAGGAATGAAAATTTACTTTCAGACAAGAGACGCTCGTTTACATTTCAAATTATCAAAAAACATTTAATAATCCAATGTAATTCTGATATTTAGTAATATTATGAGATGGAAGTTGTTATATCCATTAAAGTTTCTATACAAAATAAAAATATTTTGGTGTCAATATATTTTCCTTTTTTTGTTATTTTGGAATATAAAACATATTTTTCAAACTTTAATGAACGTATAACAAGTATTGCATTGCTTTATATCTTTTAAATGACTCATAATAATTTCAAAGAGCAAAAAGAATTTTTAATTCAATATTTTTACCATATTTAAGGCATTTTTAAGGGCATTTTTTGCCCTTTTTCAGCATTTTGTGCACTTTTTAAGGGCATTAGTTGAGTTTTTTAGGTCATCAAAATCCGGGCTCTAATCATTACTATTTGAGTTCTTTTTTATTTACTTTAAATTCTCTTTTTAAGCAAGCAGTTTAAAAAACTGTGATTTAAATATAATTATTTTTAAATATAATGTTAAAGAAAAGTATATGTTCTTTAGAGTTATAAAATCGTTTTAAAACTGTTTCATAGAAAGAAAAAAGTAAAAGAAAAATTTTGTTCGAGAATGAAAACGATTTTTTTAAAAAATTTTTTTTTATAAACTCCTGACTACAGCAGTAAAATTTGATAAGTAAAACATCTGCTAACAAATGAGGCGTTATTGTAATTACCCTTTTATAAAGAAATGTAGACCCCGTTTTGAAATGGAACGAAATTTGATGCAAAATGGAATTAAAAATAGTCGCCAAGGATGAGAATGTGGTTTAACAAAAAAAGGGCGGGGAGAAAGAAAACTAATTAGCAAATAATTTTTTTTCTTTGTTAAGATATCCTACCCTCCAATTCCTTAAAATGTGTTTCGGTTGTACCACAAATAATGCTCTGAATTTCATTTCAAATAATTTTGGCAGCCATGATGCATAAATTCTTTTTTGCCTTAAGCTTCTATCAACTCAAGCAATTCATCGTCGTTTTTCTTCTTTTTTTTTAATGTGATACACTTACCGTTTTTCATTTAAAGCGCTATAAAAATTTAAAACTCTCACCTTTTTAGTCTACCTATATAAAGTGGTTATAAAAAACATTTATTTTATTATTATTTGTTAACAGGAACTGATTTAAAGTAGGGTATTCGTTCCCTGAACCCAAACTCGAGCTTGTAAGGGCTTCCAAATTTTTCTTATAATTTTTGCAGTAAAGAATATTGCTGTATGTTACCAACAATAACAATTTTTTAAAAAAAAGTTACTTTCTCTTTAAGTTAAATCGGTTTGTGATTATGTTATTTTAAGCATTAAAGTTAACTTTCAAGCAATTTACATTATATTGTCAACTTCATTTTAAAATGTTAAATGCATACATGAAATAAACTTATTAAATAGAGATGAAATTTTTAAAACGAAAATATATTTCCAATAACGATATGTTGAAAAAATTATGAAAAAAACAAGCATTTATGAATTGTTGCTTTAATATTTCATATCGCGCCTTTCAAATCAAATTAAAATAACGATAAAAAAAATGCTTTTCAAATTACTATTTTTAACGCTTATAAAAGCTCTTATAGAAGCCATAATTTAGCTTATTTTATTCATTTTCAGCTTATTTATCTACTCAAATTTAAAACTAGATTGAATGCTGCACAGGGACTGAAAATTGAACTTTTGGATATAAAACAGAATTTAGGATTGTTAATGATGAAAAATCTTCATTTCTCTAATTAAATATTTTAACTGAAAGAGAGTTGATTATTTAGGGTTCCGTAGGGGGAACCCTAAATAATTATTGTTAGTTAATTGACACATTAATTACTTTTATTATAGAATGAAATGTTTTAAAAGATCTGTTTATGTTTAATATTTAATCAATGAAAAAACATAACCTATATTAAAATCTAACGAATCAGAAATATCCCTAAAATCTTTGATAGACAGCCCTGTCAAAGAGTGAAATGATAAGTGGCGCATCATTGAAATAAATGAACAAAAAATCACAAAATATTGAAAGCTAAATAAATAAAAAGAAGGATTTACAATTCCTGGTCAAATTATTAGACACACTGTAAGATTCTATGTAAAATCTTCATTAACAGGTGAACTTTAGTGTTCGGATGAAACCGGTTTACAGTTGTTTACGTTCGTGTATTAATTGGTTAACACTGTAATGCAATACGTTAAAAATAAATACAAATAGGAAGTATATAAAAAAATATCCTGTATAAAAACTCATTACATGTATGTTTAAATATAAGAGTATTGCATATACTCGTGCAAAACATGTCATAATTAAAACATTACAGTGCGTCGTATAATTTGTTCTAATTATTATAATATAATACCTGATATAATAAATATTCTATATTTACATAATATATCGTCTAATATATCCAATTGTGGAATTTTTCATTATATATCGTCTAATTTCACCAATTGATACACAAACGTAAACAAGTATAAACCGGTTTTAGTCACGTAAAAACAATACAGCTGTATAGTAACACCTGGTAATTAAGATTTAACACAGAATCTTACAGTGCGTGTAATAATATGGCCGGGGATTGTTGTTATTACTTTGTTGGCTTAAAAACTCTTCCTTCAGAACAAATTCGGGTCAAACTACCCTCATTATGAAAGGTCATGATCATCTTTTGCTCATAAAAAATTATTTATAAAACGTTGTTTTTAATTTGTCAAAGTTTGTAATTTAAGTAAAAAAATATTGATGTAAACAGAGGGCATATATTATAAGTTACTAGATAATTTGAACTTTGAAATTATATTACGTTAAAAAAAAATTTATCAATAAAAAACTGTGCATGCCTTCCATGTTTTTCCTAACTACACCCATAAGTTGATTTAATTAAAACATTTGCTTACTTCCAAAGGTGATAAATTTATAAGTCTCCTTAATATTCAAGTAAAATTTTGATACAATGGTTCAAGTACGTTTAATAGGAAAAATAATAAAATAAAATCAATTAAGGTAAATAAAACAATTAGGCTAATTGAAAAAAATTCAGATAGTTAAAAGGGATAAAAAACTTTTATAATAAACTAAAAAAATATCTTAATTATGTAAGAAGGAAAAATTTGAATTAAACGGAAATCTCAAGAGTCAACAAAAGAAATATTAATAAGACTCGCATCATATTTACAGCCTTAGAAATTTTTTGTTCCAAGCAATTTATGATCAGACAAAAGGGTGTTTCTGTTGATATCCGATACTCCCGAAGTAAGGACAAAAGAGGCAATTGAAAGAAGCTAATCAGTGAGATTCACGTATTTCACGATTCTGTGAATGATACGTTGATATTTTCATCAGTGGAAAAAGTGCTCTTTTGGTTAGAAAAGTGAAGAATAAACAATTATTTTATATTTGTAAACACTTCGATTAGATTCAGAGGGCCCAAACTCCAAATAAAACTTGTCCCGCAGTGGACTGATCGTTAAGACACGGTTCCCAGCAGATCACCGAAGTCAAGCATCACTGGCTGCGGTCAGTGTGCGAGCGCGTGACCACTTGGATCAGTCTGCGTAGGGACCGAGGGTGTGCGGTATTGGTCCTCGTTAAACTGTTCTACCGTAAAGTGCTCGACTTCGCGTACTTGTCGGGCTACCGAAGCGGGGGTGCCATCCCCTCTGCAGAGGATCAAAATTGTGATGGCATGTCCTCGGATCATCCTCAGGGATGTTTCCCGGACCGTCGCCAATAGCCCATTGTGCAGCTCTAGTGCGACGTAAATGAACAACAACAAATAAAACTTTAAAAAGAAAAAATCGGATCTGAGGTATTTAGCCGGCTTTGGTTGGATTCGTTGTAGTGGAAGTGGGCGTCTGAGGGGCCCTTTACCCATTCATCCTGAAATTAAAGTAAGGCATGACAAAATTAAAGTTTGGGGAGAAAAATGGAGTTCTTGAGAAAAAAAAAATGGCACTTTGCCATTATTAGGCAATAACAAAGTAAGTAAAAAGTACATGAAAAAAGGTAAAATTTAAAGGTTCCGCAGTGGACTGATCGTTAAGACACGGTTCCCAGCAGATCAAGCATCAATGGCTACAATCAGTGGGTGACCACTTGGATCAGTCTGCGTAAGGACTGAGGGTGTGGGGTATGGGTCCACGTTAAACTGTTCTACCGTAATGCAGGTCGTCGAGCTACCGAAGCGGGGGGTGGGCATCCCTTCTACAGAGGATCAAAATTGTGATGGTATGTCTTCGGAACATCCTCATGGATGCTTTCCAGACCGTCGCCAATAGCTCAATGTGTAGCTCTAGGGGGGTGCGACGTAAATAAACTACAACAACAACAAAGTAAACAGTCATTTTTTATTGTTGAGTATTAAAATTATATTATTAAAAAATTTGATAATATTACTCGATTGTTAAATATATTGATTATGATGAGATTTTTAAATTGCACAAATATTTTGAAGGAGGAACACATTTTAAGCTCATAAGCACATTTGAAGCACAGAGTAAAAATTTGGTAAGCTGGATGAGCCATTACATGGCTAACAAAGTTTATTTATTTATTGTTTTTCGATTTTATTTATTTATTGTTTTATTTATTTTAAATTTTAAATGCATTTTTTTGCGATTTTTTTAACTGTTTTTTTTTACATGACATTTTGATTTGCCGCTTATAATCTGTAAGATTTAGAAACTTGAAGTCATGAAGACGCGTTGAACATATGCAATGAGTTTGAAAGAATGCAAAAAAAATACAATTCGAATATTACTGTTATTTTATTATATATTTTTTTCTATAACCGTCGCTAAGCCCAATTTTAAGTTTAATTAATTTTAATTTTATTTTATTTAATTACACAATTTTAATTAAGTAAACCAATAATTAATCCCGTAGCCTTGTAATTTTGAACATAATCCGGAAGATAAAAGAAATTCTGGAAGAATATCCAGAGGTATTGATTTGTTACGGGAACTAGGAGGACTTTATGACCCCGATAGATGTACCGTGCCCCAGTCACCACTTTATACGACGATATTTTTCGGCTGGCTATATTTGAAATCCCATTCAACCGAATACGAGTCCAACGCCCTACCAACCACATCTCGGCCCAATTATTAGTTTATTTTATAACCGTTATTGAACAGCAGATTCAATTTTGAGTTTACAACTAATGTTCAACTCCCTAGCCTTGTAATTTTGAGCCATTTCAGAAGACGAGGAAACTCCTGAATCTGTACCCCCAGAGGTTTGATTTGTTATGGAAACATGGAGGACTTTGTGACCCGACAGATTTAACGTGCATCAGTCACCATTTACTACACGGAGAGTCCTTCGGCCGGTGGGGATCGTACCCACGACCTCTTGGGTATGGGCCTAATACCCTACCAACCAGGCTATCCTGGTCCACTCATAGTTTATATTATTTTATTTCATAATCGTCGTTGAACAGCCAACCCAATTTTGTGGGTTTCCGATTACTAATGTTCAACTCCGAAGCCTTGTCATTTTGAACCCAATCCAGAAGACAAGGGAACTACTCCTGGATCATGTAATGGGAGAAATTAGCCTTCGTCGGGGACTTTTTTGAGGGAAGCAACCAGCATTTGCGTTCCATGGAGAGGAAAACCTCCCTAGGTAGCCTAACGGCAAGGAGACCCAGGATCTCTATACCATTAACGCATAATGGAAAATGTTAAATGATGGTGACCATGAAATCATCTTAGACCATCATGAATCACACTGAAACGAACCATCAAAATGTTTTGATGGGGCTTCCGGTGGATCAGGATTACATAGGAACCCATGCCCGGAAATCTCCACCACTAGGGGAATTTCCCTAATATGAATTATTTCTTTGTGTGCTTGAGAAACAGGCCATAATAGCCCCCCTAACTGCGTACGATGACATTTCTAGGCATGAGTCAATTTTAATCCTGTCTATGAACTTCCTTAGAATTTTGTCGCAGCAGTTACATGAACCCCTGTTATATATAGCTTTTGTACATTTCGACCAAAAGTATTTTAAAAACCAAATTGTAGCTTTAGAAACAATTTCAGATAACATTATAATTTTGAGTGCAAATTAGGAAATTCATTGTGTTTGAAATATAAAGCCAAACCATATTAGTCATTTATTTGTGGGCTGCACTATTAGGGATTTTTAATGATAGAATAAATTAAATTTCACAAAATGTAGTATTTTACCTAAAGTATGGATGAAATTCCCAAAGCGAATTAGACAGTCTGTTTAGAAGGAATTTGGGTCCGTTAACGGACCCTTCACAAAATATTTTAACTTAAAAACGGACTCTTCACAAAATGATTTTCCTTTTAATCGGACCCTTCACACATTTGCTTATCTTCATTATTGTTTTGTTAATTGAATAAACCTTTCCCAGGACAGAAAACAAGAAAGATGGATGTAAACGAATTAAGTTTTATCTTCGGCAGACGATTCTTCCATCATTCGCCCGAAATGAATATTCTGCGTTCAGCATAGGCTAAATACCAAATATTTGTATGTTGCGTCTCTAATTTAGAAGCAACAATTGCAGTTTATGTTTGAAAATTTAATTTTTTTTATTAAATTTTGCAGTGTTGAGCCTAATCTTGTAACTATTTACAATTTAAGAGCTCCTTGAAAAAGGTTTTTGCAATAACCGGACCCTATGTGTATAAATTCATAAAAGCGGACCCCAGTTGAAAGAAAGTGCGTAATTTTTTCACAATTTCACGAAAACCGGACCTTTCACAAAATATCTGGACAGACCCCTGAGTTGACCTTTTTTTTTTAACCAGTCTTTGTTCAACTAAATATTCGATTTTGTCATGATTAGCGAAAAACTAATTGTCAGACAGAAATTTTTAAGTTAAAATTTATAAAAATAAACAACTCAGTTAGTAAACAATGCCTTGACGAGAGAAAATTATGCATGAATTATGTTTAAAAACGATTATGTCTATCCCCTGCTTGCGCTATGGCAGCCCTTAAAGAATGTACACAGAAACAACGAATTTTTTTCTTTCAACATATTTTTATACACAATTGAATAAGATTTTATAAAGCGTCTAATATATTGTTTTTATGTTTGCAATTTTTAGCAAAATTGCCGCTTTAAATGGATTACAATGTCTTTCTGCTTAATCGGTTATTTAATCGTTCCGCGCAAATCAAATTTTCAATTAACCAGTTCATTGATAACAACTGAGCTGAATAAAACAAAATTCTAAAATTTGATTACACTTTGAAAGTTCAGATTTACGCTTAGTTGTTCATTGAGAAATAAATTTTGGTTCTCCATATATCTGGATATTGCAATTTATGTGCTAGTTATCATTATATTAGGATTTGATGATCTGCTAATGAAAAGCCCCCATGACAAGTCATAGCTGGAAAAAAATTGATATCTTAATTTTTTTTCAAAAACAGTTATTTTTACATTCAAGGAAGACATTACTTTTTTTTTAGAAGCAAGCTTGCTTCACAACTTCTAAATAAAAAAATTTGGCAGGACAATTTTATAGTACTTAGTGTTATGCTTCATCTCGTCTTTTCCCCGTTTAATTATAAAATAAGCATACAATAGCAGCCTTGTTTTGTAAATTTATTTATCCATAACATATTATATATAATTAACTGTTACATGTAATTAATTATTGGGTGTACAACTTAGTTCGGACGGTTTTTAAAAAATGACCTGCTGTTATGAATGTTACATAGTGGTTTCAGAGAGGTTAAGCATCTGTCAATAATATCCAGTTTAGATCGCTTTGAGTTTCATACAAAAATCTTGTTTTTTACTTTGTTGAATATGTTAAATTTTGCGGTAAAGAAGCACCATTTGCGGGAGGTTTTATGTTTCTGCTTTAATTGGAAGAAAAGTGCAGCTGAAGAGCATCAAATGATTGTAGAAGTTTATGTTGACAATGCTCCAATTGATAAATAATGTAGGGAATGGTTTCGACGTTTCAAGAATGGTTAATGATGAGTAAAGAATGGTAAATGGTGAATAGTTTTGTATACTGTGAAATGCTACAAACTAGTGATTCCATTACGGGCGATGGGAATAGGCTACAATTGATTCATTTGAGCCGTGCATTACGAGAAAAAACGGCGGAAGCCATTTTATTTTTTTATTCTTTACTTTTATTATTCCATTACGTTTTCGTTGCTGGATTTCACACACAGAAAACACCCCATGCAAGCTAGAATATCCAAAATGTTACAAAAGAAGTCGAAAAGAGCAAGTAAACTGATTCTCCTAGATTTTTCCAGTTTTTTCCCATTTTCCCAATAAAAAAAACACTTATTTCCTACATGCAGGTCCCTCTAGAATATCGAAAAACACACTAAAAAATAATATAGTTTAAAATAAAAGAAAGAAAATTTTTTGAAAATTTGTCCGTCGCTGGGAATCGAACCCAGGACCCCTCCCTCCAGCAGTGAATTTGCTTGTCTGGTGGCCTACCATCCAGTCCACGGTGATACGTGAAGCTTACCACAGTTTCGCTTCAAAAGCTCTCTCTCCTCTCATCTTCGCAATATACCTTTAGGTGCCCACTGTGACCCCCCTAACTGGCCTATAAAAATTCTCTTCAGGAGCCATATTTTGACTGTGGACCCCTACTTAGGGTCCAAGTTTGAAAATTATACCTTGGTATTAAAGGGAGCTAGGGGTCTCGAAATTTGAACCTCACTCGAGACATTTTATTTTTTTATTCTTTTTATTTTATTCCACTACGCTTTCTCTGCTGTATTTCACACACAGAAAACACCCCAAGCATGATAGAATACCCTAAATATTACAAAAGAAGTCGAAAAAGAGCAAGTAAACTGATTTTACTGGATTTTTCCAGTTTTTTCCTATTTTCCCAATAAAAAAATTATTTCTGCAATATATATACGACAGTTTATCATGTGTAAGGTGTTCCATGAGTGGAATCGTGCATATTTCTTTGTTAAAGAACGCATAACGGAATAATAATAAAAATATAAATAAATAATAAAATGACGGGGTGGGGCTCGAAATTCGAAGCCGTCTAACTCCCTTAAATATTAAGCTATAATTTTCAAACTCGGACCCTTAGAAAGGGTCTATGGTCCACACACGTCTGCTGAAGGAAATTTTCATAGGTGAATTAGGGAGTGCAGGGGCCCCTCAAAGATCTATAGCACAGCTGATCGTGAGAGGGATTTTGAAGCGAAATTGTGACAGGTTTCTCGTGTTCGACTGGTCTGGGGGTCAAGACACTGGAGTAATAACTGACGGGAGGGGCAGGGCAGCGCAGGTTCAAATCCCAGCAGCGGCAATTTTTCCAAAAAAAGTTTTTTTTTCTTCCGCTTATTTTGCATTATATTATTTTTTCAATGTGTTTTTCTATATTTTAGAAGGTCCTACACATAGGAAATATTTTTTTAAATAGGATAAATGGCGAATAATGGATAAAAACTGGAAAAATCCAGGAAAAATTGGCTTATTTCCATTGTTTCAAATAGTTTTTATAATATATTCAACAGTTTATCATGCGTAAGTTGTTCTACGAGTAGAATCGTGCATATTTCTTTGTTAAAGAACACATAACGGAATAATAATAAAAATACAAATAAATAATAAAATGACGGGGTGGGGTTCGAAATTCGAAGTCGTCTAACTCCCTTCAATATTAAGTTATAATTTTCAAACTCGGTCCCTAAGTAGGGGTCTATAGTCCAAACATTTCTGAAGGAGGAAATTTTTATATATGAATTAGGGGGTGCAGGGGATACCTCAAAGTTCTATTGCATAACTGACTGTGAGAGGACTTTTGTAGCGAAATTGTGGCAGGCTTCTCGTGTCCGAGTAGTATGGTGGTCAAAACACCGGACTATTTAGCGATGGCAGGTGCGAGGGGGCTCAGGTTCGAATCCCAGGATCTGCAACTTTTCGGAAAAATTTCTTTTTTTTTTGCTTCCGCTTATTTTGCATTATATTATTTTTTCAATGTGTTTTTCTATATTTTAAAGGTTCCTACATATAGGAAATAATTTTTTTAAATAGGGAAAATTGCAAATAACGGGTGAAAACTGGAAAAATCCAAGAAAATTGTTTAATTTCCATTGTTTTAAATTATTTTTACAATATATTCGACAGTTTATCATGCGTAAGTTGTTCTATGAGTAGAATCGTGCATCTTTCTTTGTTAAAGAACGCATAATAGAATAATAATAATTAAAAAAAATAGAAAAAATGGCGGGTTGGGGTTCGAATTTCGATGCCGTCTAACTCCCTTCAATATTAAGTTATAATTTTCTAACTCGGTCCCTAACTAGGGGTCTATGGTCCAAACATTTCTGATGGAGGAAATTTTTATATGTGAATTAGGGGGTGCAGGGGGTGCCTCAAAGTTCTATTGCATAGCTGACTGCGAGAGGAATTTTGAAGCGAAATTGTGGCAGGCTTCTCGTGTCCGAGTAGTATGGTGGTTAAAACACCGGACTATTAGTCGACGGCTGGGGTGAGGAGGCGTAGGTTCGAATCCCAGGATCAGCAAGTTTTTCAGAAAATTTTCTTTTTTTTTTTGCTTCCGCTTATTTTGCATTACATTATTTTTTCAATGTGTTTTTCTATATTTTAAAGGTTCATACATATAGGAAATAATTTTTTTAAATAGGGAAAATGGTGAATAACGGGTGAAAACTGGAAAAATCCAGGGAAATTGTTTAATTTCCTTTGATTTAAATTATTTTTACAATATATTCGACAGTTTATCATGCGTAAGTTGTTCTATGAGTAGAATCGTGCATCTTTCTTTGTTAAAGAACGCATAATGAAATAATAATAATAAAAAAAATAGAAAAAATAACGGGGTGGGGTTCGAATTTCGAAGCCGTCTAACTCCCTTCAATATTAAGTTTTAATTTTCAAACTCGGTCCCTAAGTAGGGGTCTATGGTCCAAACATTTCTGAGGGAGGAAATTTTTATATGTGAATTAGGGGGTGCAGGGAGTGCCTCAAAGTTCTATTGCATAGCTGACTGTGTGAGGACTTTTGAAGCGAAATTGTGGCAGGCTTCTCGTGTCCGAGTACTACGGTGGTCAAAACAACGAACTATTAACCGACGGCTGGGACGAGGGGCGCAGGTTCGAATCCCAGGTTCAGCAACTTTTCGGAAAAATTTCTTTTTTTTTTTTTTTTGCTTCCGCTTAGTTTGCATTATATTATTTTTTCAATGTGTTTTTCTATATTTTAAAGGTTCCTACATATAGGAAATAATTTTTTTAAATAGGGAAAATGGCGAATAACGGGTGAAAACTGGAAAAATCTAGGAAAATTGTTTAATTTCCATTGTTTTAAATTATTTTTACAATATATTCGACAGTTTATCATTCGTAAGTTGTTCGATGAGTAGAATCGTGCATCTTTCTTTGTTAAAGAAGGCATAATAGAATAATAATAATAATAATAAAAAAAAAAATATCAGGGTGAGGTTCGAATTTCGAAGCCGTCTAACTTCCTTCAATATTAAGTTATAATTTTCAAACTCGGTCCCTAAGTAGGGGTCTATGGTCCAAACATTTTTGAAGGAGGAAATTTTTATATGTGAATTAGGGGGTGAAGGGGGTACCTCAAAGTTCTATTGCATACCTGACTGTGAGAGGACTTTTGTAGCCAAATTGTGGCAGGCTTCTCGTGTCCGAGTAGTATGGTGGTCAAAACACCGGACTATTAACCGACGGCAGGGGCGAGGGGGCGCAGGTTCGAATCCCAGGGTCAGCAACTGTTCAGAAAAATTTCTTTTTTTTTTTGCTTCCGCTTATTTTGCATTATATTATTTTTTCAATGTGTTTTTCTATATTTTAAAGGTTCCTTCATATAGGAAATAATTTTTTTAAATAGGGAAAATGGCGAATAACGGGTGAAAACTGGAAAAATCCAGGAAAATTGTTTAATTTCCATTGTTTTAAATTATTTTTACAATATATTCGACAGTTTATCATGCGTAAGTTGTTCTATGAGTAGAATCGTGCATCTTTCTTTGTTAAAGAATGCATAATGCAATAATAATAATAAAAAAAATAGAAAAAATGGCGGGTTGGGGTTCGAATTTCGAAGCCGTCTAACTCCCTTCAATATTAAGTTATAATTTTCAAACTCGGTCCCTATGTAGGGGTCTATGGTCCAAACATTTTTGATGGAGGAAATTTTTATATGTGAATTAGGGGGTGCAGGGGGTGCCTCAAAGTTCCATTGCATAGCTGACTGTGAGAGGAATTTTGAAGCGAAATTGTGGCAGGCTTCTCGTGTCCGAGTAGTATGGTGGTTAAAAAACCGGACTATTAACCGACGGCTGGGGCGAGGGGGCGTAGGCTCGAATCCCAGGGTCAGTAAGTTTTTCAGAAAATTTTCTTTTTTTTTTGCTTCCGCTTATTTTGCATTATATTATTTTTTCAATGTGTTTTTCTATATTTTAAAGGTTCCTACATATAGGAAATAATTTTTTTAAATAGGGAAAATGGTGAATAACGGGTGAAAACTGGAAAAATCCAGGAAAATTGTTTAATTTCCATTGCTTTAAATTATTATTACAATATATTCGACAGTTTATCATGCGTAAGTTGTTCTATGAGTAGAATCGTGCATCTTTCTTTGTTAAAGAATGCATAATGAAATAATAATAATTAAAAAAAATAGAAAAAATGGCGGGGTGGGGTTCGAATTTCGAAGCCGTCTAACTCCCTTCAATATTAAGTTATAATTTTCAAACTCGGTCCCTAAGTAGGGGTCTATGGTCCAAACATTTCTGATTGAGGAAATTTTTATATGTGAATTAGGGGGTGCAGGGAGTGCCTCAAAGTTCCATTGCATAGCTGTCTGTAAGAGGACTTTTGAAGCGAAATTGTGGCAGGCTTCTCGTGTCCGAGTAGTATGGTGGTTAAAACACCGGACTATTAACCGACGGCTGGAGCGAGGAGGCGTAGGTTCGAATCCCAGGATCAGCAAGTTTTTCAGAAAATTTTCTTTTTTTTTTTTGCTTCCGCTTATTTTGCATTACATTATTTTTTCAATGTGTTTTTCTATATTTTAAAGGTTCCTACATAAAGGAAATAATTTTTTTAAATAGGGAAAATGGTGAATAACTGGTGAAAACTGGAAAAATCCAGGAAAATTGTTTAATTTCCATTGTTTTAAATTATTTTTACAATATATTCGACAGTTTATCATTCGTAAGTTGTTCTATGAGTAGAATCGTGCATCTTTCTTTGTTAAAGAACGCATAATAGAATAATAATAATAAAAAAAAATAAAGAAATAGCGGGGTGGGGTTCGAATTTCGAAGCCGTCTAACTCCCTTCAATATTAAGTTTTAATTTTCAAACTCGGTCCCTAAGTAGGGGTCTATGGTCCAAACATTTCTGATAGACGAAATTTTTATATGTGAATTAGGGGGTGCAGGGGGTGCCTCAAAGTTCTATTGCATAGCTGACTGTGAGAGGAATTTTGAAGCGAAATTGTAGTAGGCTTCTCGTGTCCGAGTAGTATGGTGGTTAAAACACCGGACTATTAACCGACGGCTGGGGCGAGGGGGCGCAGGTTCGAATCCCGGGATCAGTAACTTTTCAGAAAAATTGCTTTTTTTTTTTGCTTTCGCTTATTTTGCATTATCTTATTTTTTCAATGTGTTTTTGAATATTTTAAAGATTCCTACGTATAGGAAATAATTTTTTTAAATAGGGAAAATGTCGAATAACGGGTGAAAACTGGAAAAATCCAGGAAAATTTTTTAATTTCCATTGTTTTAAATTATTTTTGCAATATATTCGACAGTTTATCATGCGTAAGTTGTTCTATGAGTAGAATCGTGCATCTTTCTTTGTTAAAGAACGCATAATGCAATGATAATAATAAAAAAAATAGAAAAAATGGCGGGTTGGGGTTCGAATTTCGATGCCGTCTAACTCCCTTCAATATTAAGTTATAATTTTCTAACTCGGTCCCTAAGTAGGGGTCTATGGTCCAAACATTTCTGATGGAGGAAATTTTTATATGTGAATTAGGGGGTGCAGGGGGTGCCTCAAAGTTCTATTGCATAGCTGACTGTGAGAGGAATTTTGAAGCGAAATTGTGGCAGGCTTCTCGTGTCCGAGTAGTATGGTGGTTAAAAAACCGGACTATTAACCGACGGCTGGGGCGAGGGGGCGTAGGCTCGAATCCCAGGGTCAGCAAGTTTTTCAGAAAATTTTCTTTTTTTTTGCTTCCGCTTATTTTGCATTATATTATTTTTTCAATGTGTTTTTCTATATTTTAAAGGTTCCTACATATAGGAAATAATTTTTTTAAATAGGGAAAATGGTGAATAATGGGTGAAAACTGGAAAAATCCAGGAAAATTGTTTAATTTCCATTGCTTTAAATTATTATTACAATATATTCGACAGTTTATCATGCGTAAGTTGTTCTATGAGTAGAATCGTGCATCTTTCTTTGTTAAAGAATGCATAATGAAATAATAATAATAAAAAAAAATAGAAAAAATGGCGGGGTGGGGTTCGAATTTCGAAGCCGTCTAACTCCCTTCAATATTAAGTTATAATTTTCAAACTCGGTCCCTAAGTAGGGGTCTATGGTCCAAACATTTCTGATTGAGGAAATTTTTATATGTGAATTAGGGGGTGCAGGGAGTGCCTCAAAGTTCCATTGCATAGCTGTCTGTAAGAGGACTTTTGAAGCGAAATTGTGGCAGGCTTCTCGTGTCCGAGTAGTATGGTGGTTAAAACACCGGACTATTAACCGACGGCTGGAGCGAGGAGGCGTAGGTTCGAATCCCAGGATCAGCAAGTTTTTCAGAAAATTTTCTTTTTTTTTTTTGCTTCCGCTTATTTTGCATTACATTATTTTTTCAATGTGTTTTTCTATATTTTAAAGGTTCCTACATAAAGGAAATAATTTTTTTAAATAGGGAAAATGGTGAATAACTGGTGAAAACTGGAAAAATCCAGGAAAATTGTTTAATTTCCATTGTTTTAAATTATTTTTACAATATATTCGACAGTTTATCATTCGTAAGTTGTTCTATGAGTAGAATCGTGCATCTTTCTTTGTTAAAGAACGCATAATAGAATAATAATAATAAAAAAAAATAAAGAAATAGCGGGGTGGGGTTCGAATTTCGAAGCCGTCTAACTCCCTTCAATATTAAGTTTTAATTTTCAAACTCGGTCCCTAAGTAGGGGTCTATGGTCCAAACATTTCTGATAGACGAAATTTTTATATGTGAATTAGGGGGTGCAGGGGGTGCCTCAAAGTTCTATTGCATAGCTGACTGTGAGAGGAATTTTGAAGCGAAATTGTGGTAGGCTTCTCGTGTCCGAGTAGTATGGTGGTTAAAACACCGGACTATTAACCGACGGCTGGGGCGAGGGGGCGCAGGTTCGAATCCCGGGATCAGTAACTTTTCAGAAAAATTGCTTTTTTTTTTGCTTTCGCTTATTTTGCATTATCTTATTTTTTCAATGTGTTTTTGAATATTTTAAAGATTCCTACGTATAGGAAATAATTTTTTTAAATAGGGAAAATGGTGAATAACGGGTGAAAACTGGAAAAATCCAGGGAAATTGTTTAATTTCCTTTGATTTAAATTATTTTTACAATATATTCGACAGTTTATCATGCGTAAGTTGTTCTATGAGTAGAATCGTGCATCTTTCTTTGTTAAAGAACGCATAATGAAATAATAATAATAAAAAAAATAGAAAAAATAACGGGGTGGGGTTCGAATTTCGAAGCCGTCTAACTCCCTTCAATATTAAGTTTTAATTTTCAAACTCGGTCCCTAAGTAGGGGTCTATGGTCCAAACATTTCTGAGGGAGGAAATTTTTATATGTGAATTAGGGGGTGCAGGGAGTGCCTCAAAGTTCTATTGCATAGCTGACTGTGTGAGGACTTTTGAAGCGAAATTGTGGCAGGCTTCTCGTGTCCGAGTACTACGGTGGTCAAAACAACGAACTATTAACCGACGGCTGGGACGAGGGGCGCAGGTTCGAATCCCAGGTTCAGCAACTTTTCGGAAAAATTTCTTTTTTTTTTTTTTTTTGCTTCCGCTTAGTTTGCATTATATTATTTTTTCAATGTGTTTTTCTATATATTTAAAGGTTCCTACATATAGGAAATAATTTTTTTAAATAGGGAAAATGGCGAATAACGGGTGAAAACTGGAAAAATCTAGGAAAATTGTTTAATTTCCATTGTTTTAAATTATTTTTACAATATATTCGACAGTTTATCATTCGTAAGTTGTTCGATGAGTAGAATCGTGCATCTTTCTTTGTTAAAGAAGGCATAATAGAATAATAATAATAATAATAAAAAAAAAAATATCAGGGTGAGGTTCGAATTTCGAAGCCGTCTAACTTCCTTCAATATTAAGTTATAATTTTCAAACTCGGTCCCTAAGTAGGGGTCTATGGTCCAAACATTTTTGAAGGAGGAAATTTTTATATGTGAATTAGGGGGTGAAGGGGGTACCTCAAAGTTCTATTGCATACCTGACTGTGAGAGGACTTTTGTAGCCAAATTGTGGCAGGCTTCTCGTGTCCGAGTAGTATGGTGGTTAAAAAACCGGACTATTAACCGACGGCTGGGGCGAGGGGGCGTAGGCTCGAATCCCAGGGTCAGCAAGTTTTTCAGAAAATTTTCTTTTTTTTTGCTTCCGCTTATTTTGCATTATATTATTTTTTCAATGTGTTTTTCTATATTTTAAAGGTTCCTACATATAGGAAATAATTTTTTTATATAGGGAAAATGGTGAATAATGGGTGAAAACTGGAAAAATCCAGGAAAATTGTTTAATTTCCATTGCTTTAAATTATTATTACAATATATTCGACAGTTTATCATGCGTAAGTTGTTCTATGAGTAGAATCGTGCATCTTTCTTTGTTAAAGAATGCATAATGAAATAATAATAATAAAAAAAAATAGAAAAAATGGCGGGGTGGGGTTTGAATTTCGAAGCCGTCTAACTCCCTTCAATATTAAGTTATAATTTTCAAACTCGGTCCCTAAGTAGGGGTCTATGGTCCAAACATTTCTGATTGAGGAAATTTTTATATGTGAATTAGGGGGTGCAGGGAGTGCCTCAAAGTTCCATTGCATAGCTGTCTGTAAGAGGACTTTTGAAGCGAAATTGTGGCAGGCTTCTCGTGTCCGAGTACTATGGTGGTCAAAACAACGGACTATTAACCGACGGCTGGGACGAGGGGCGCAGGTTCGAATCAGTAACTTTTCAGAAAAATTTCTTTTTTTTTTGCTTTTGCTTATTTTGCATTATATTATTTTTTCAATGTGTTTTTCTATATTTCAAAGGTTCCTACATATAGGAAATAATTTTTTGAAATAGGGAAAATGGCGAATAACTGGGGAAAACTGGAAAAATCCAGGAAAATTGCTTAATTTCCATTGTTTTAAATTATTTTTACAATATATTCGACAGTTTAAAGAAAGTTTAAAATGATTATACTTAATCATTAATGATTACATTTTGAGAAAGGTTAAAATGATTATACTTAATGAAACATCGGTGTGAAATGAGTTTGATTGTAGAGAAAACTGTTACTGTTCTTAAACTATTTTATTTTCTTAATTATATATCTAAATATTAATAAAATTGAGTTTTGATCGATTTATGTGAAGTTAAAAAGTCTTAAATATATTGTTTGGATTTGAAACTGGTGGCATCAAGCTAAGAATAAGCATTTTGATAAAATAAAAAAAAAGATCCTGGTTAGCTTCAGTTTTTAGATATTTTAAATGTAAATAGTTATATTTCTTTGTATTTATTTTATGTGAAGGTAAATGATAGTATTTATTTACGTTCCAATTATATTTCGACGAGGTGAGGCGAAAGAAAGTTCACTGTGGCGGTGTACGATGGTGTCCCACCTCGGTAGAGGTAGGAATGAAACTTTCAAAGTATCAGGCAGTACAAACCTCTCGTCTGTGAGGTATTATTTAAGATCTAACGTTTCCTCATTTTCTTAAAAATATTTTTTTTCTAATGTGGAACTCATGCCTTATTTGTTCCTTCTTTACTCACCTTTTTTTATTTTTAATTTCAATGTTTTTTTTTTCCTTCTAACTAATATCCACTTTGTTTTGCCTGCAATGCTTTTGTCTGGCTGGGGCGAAAGAAATTCATTGTGGCGGTGTACGATGGTGTCCCACCTCGGTAGAGGTAGGAATGAAACTTTCTAAGTATCAGGCAGTACAAACCTCTCTTCTGTGTGCTATTATTTAAGATCTAACGTTTCCTCATTTTTTTAAAAATATTTTTTCTAATGTGGAACTTATACCTTATTTGTTCCTTCTTTACTCACCTTTTTTTATTTTTAATTTCAATGCTTTTTTTCCTTCTAACTAATATCCACTTTGTTTTGCCTGCAATGCTTTTGTCTGGCTGGGGCGAAAGAAATTCATTGTGGCGGTGTACGATGGTGTCCCACCTCGGTAGAGGTAGGAATGAAACTTTCAAAGTATCAGGCAGTACAAACCTCTCTTCTGTGTGCTATTATTTAAGATCTAACGTTTCCTCATTTTTTTAAAAATATTTTTTCTAAAGTGGAACTTATACCTTATTTGTTCCTTCTTTACTCACCTTTTTTTATTTTTAATTTCAATGTTTTTTTTTCTTCTAACTAATATCCACTTTGTTTTGCCTGCAATGCTTTTGTCTGGCTGGGGCGAAAGAAATTCATTGTGGCGGTGTACGATGGTGTCCCACCTCGGTAGAGGTAGGAATGAAACTTTCTAAGTATCAGGCAGTACAAACCTCTCTTCTGTGTGCTATTATTTAAGATCTAACGTTTCCTCATTTTTTTAAAAATATTTTTTCTAATGTGGAACTTATACCTTATTTGTTCCTTCTTTACTCACCTTTTTTTATTTTTAATTTCAATGTTTTTTTTTCTTCTAACTAATATCCACTTTGTTTTGCCTGCAATGCTTTTGTCTGGCTGGGGCGAAAGAAATTCATTGTGGCGGTGTACGATGGTGTCCCACCTCGGTAGAGGTAGGAATGAAACTTTCAAAGTATCAGGCAGTACAAACCTCTCTTCTGTGTGCTATTATTTAAGATCTAACGTTTCCTCATTTTTTTAAAAATATTTTTTCTAAAGTGGAACTTATACCTTATTTGTTCCTTCTTTACTCACCTTTTTTTATTTTTAATTTCAATGTTTTTTTTTCTTCTAACTAATATCCACTTTGTTTTGCCTGCAATGCTTTTGTCTGGCTGGGGCGAAAGAAATTCATTGTGGCGGTGTACGATGGTGTCCCACCTCGGTAGAGGTAGGAATGAAACTTTCTAAGTATCAGGCAGTACAAACCTCTCTTCTGTGTGCTATTATTTAAGATCTAACGTTTCCTCATTTTTTTAAAAATATTTTTTCTAATGTGGAACTTATACCTTATTTGTTCCTTCTTTACTCACCTTTTTTTATTTTTAATTTCAATGTTTTTTTTTCTTCTAACTAATATCCACTTTGTTTTGCCTGCAATGCTTTTGTCTGGCTGGGGCGAAAGAAATTCATTGTGGCGGTGTACGATGGTGTCCCACCTCGGTAGAGGTAGGAATGAAACTTTCAAAGTATCAGGCAGTACAAACCTCTCTTCTGTGTGCTATTATTTAAGATCTAACGTTTCCTCATTTTTTCTAATGTGGAACTTATACCTTATTTGTTCCTTCTTTACTCACCTTTTTTTATTTTTAATTTCAATGTTTTTTTTCCTTCTAACTAATATCCACTTTGTTTTGCCTGCAATGCTTTTGTCTGGCTGGGGCGAAAGAAATTCATTGTGGCGGTGTACGATGGTGTCCCACCTCGGTAGAGGTAGGAATGAAACTTTCAAAGTATCAGGCAGTACAAACCTCTCTTCTGTGTGCTATTATTTAAGATCTAACGTTTCCTCATTTCTTTAAAAATATTTTTTCTAATGTGGAACTTATACCTTATTTGTTCCTTCTTTACTCACCTTTTTTTATTTTTAATTTCAATGTTTTTTTTTCTTCTAACTAATATCCACTTTGTTTTGCCTGCAATGCTTTTGTCTGGCTGGGGCGAAAGAAATTCATTGTGGCGGTGTACGATGGTGTCCCACCTCGGTAGAGGTAGGAATGAAACTTTCAAAGTATCAGGCAGTACAAACCTCTCTTCTGTGTGCTATTATTTAAGATCTAACGTTTCCTCATTTTTTTAAAAATATTTTTTCTAATGTGGAACTTATACCTTATTTGTTCCTTCTTTACTCACCTTTTTTTATATTTAATTTCATTGTTTTTTTTTCTTTTAACTAATGTCCACTTTGTTTTGCCTGCAATGCTTTTGTCTGGGTGGGGCGAAAGAAATTCATTGTGGCGGTGTACGATGGTGCCTCACCTCGGTAGAGGTAGGAATGAGACTTTCAAAGTATCAGGCAGTACAAACCTCTCTTCTGTGTGCTATTATTTAAGATCTAACGTTTCCTCATTTTTTTAAAAATATTCTTTTTCCACTGTGAAACTTATGCCTTATTTGTTCCTTCCTTACTCACCTTTTTTTTTAATTTCAAAGTTTTTTTTTTTCTTCTAACTAATATCCACTTTGTTGCCTGCAATGCTTTTGTCTGGGTGGGGCGAAAGAAAGTTCATTGTGGCGGTGTACGATGGTGTCCCACCTTGGTAGAGGTACGGTAGCCCAATGAGACTTTCAAAGTATCAGGCAGTACAAAACTCTCTTCTGTGTGCTATTATTTAAGATCTAATTTTTCCTTATTTTTTTTTAAAAATATTTTTTTCTAATGTGAAACTTTTGCCTTATTTGTTCCTTCCTCACTCACCTTTTTTTTTATTTTTAATTTCAATGTTTTTTTTTCTTTCAAGTCCTTTGCTTTCATTGACAAAAAAATGGTATATATTACAGGTTTATATACTTAAAAAAAGAAACTGTTAACTCAAAAATCAGGGAAATGACGCGATTGGGTTGAGTAATTAATCTTCATTTAAATTCATTGTTTTATTCTCATCTTATAGGATAACGATATTATGTAGAGCAGAGCTGAAACACTTAATCCGTAACATATTGATTCTTTTTTATTTGAAATAAACCATATAAAATATCATTTATTCAACAACCATAATTTATATAAACAACGGTAATTTTTATTCTAATACAAATAATTAACCTCAAATTAAAGTTTAAACAACTAAAATAACGAAAAAATATTTTTAATACAAAAGTTTCATAAAAAAATTCTATAAAATTTTATTGTCAGTAATAAAAACTACTTTAATTAGAAGAAAACAACAACATATTTTTAAAATTGGGACAATTTGTTTCCATAACATTTTGAGAAAGGAATAGCGTTGAGCAAAATTTATCCAGTTGTTTTTAATCAAAATCATATAGGATAATCAAAGTAATTGTGGCAATTAAATTTTTGGAAACTTTTTTTATGCATTATTTTTAAAAATGTTTAAGTTATGTATTTGTGAAAATTTTAATGCTAAAACTTTGAATACTGCTGAGGGAGGAAAAGAATTTATCTGACCATCAAAATTATAATTTGTTAATTAAATAACTTTATTTTCCATTTTAAAATGGCAATGCCGATTTAAAACCAGATAAATTAAACAGGAACAAGAACACATTTAACTTTCACTTTCTACTATTTTCTTCACTTTTTTTTAATAGTTTTGAGATTTATATTTTTTTAATCATGAAGATGATCTTTATTCTAACCATTGTTTTAGAAGAGGTAGGATTACCAGCTCGCGCATAGAAAGCGGGATCAGATCTTTTTAAACCTACCAAACAAACATTACTCCTAGTTGAAGAACTTCTCCGTTTCTCTCCTCATCTGGGGATGACAAAGAAAGCTCTGACTGCAAATCTTGGTTGAGTTTGCCAAACAGTTAGCGAAAACATCGGTCATCGGCAAATGTGATATGAGCAGATTAAAAATCCATTGATTGCGTTAATTGGGAACAACTAAAATAGATATAGCCCCCATCGTTTAACTACTTCCCATACCAATTATTTTGAAGAAAAAAAAATGCAAAAAATGAACATATTTCTTTTTATTTTATTAATAAATACAAGTAACTAAAACAAAAGATATTGCACAAGTTTTAAATTGTTATTTGAGTTTTTTCATGTGTAAGAAACCTTTAATTTAAAATCAGTTCACTGTCCAGAGTTATTTCGGGGAAAGTTAAATATTAGTCTTTGTATGATAGTTCTTACACAACACATCGTGATATTTTTCAAACGTCAGTGAAGGAATAGATCTTTTTTTTTTTTACTGTTATTGCTATGTAAATTCAGTAACCATCGTTTATAGAATCGCACAAAACACGCGTGCAGTCCAACATACAAATAAAACTTGGCAAACAGCAGGTTAAGTTTTTCGCTTCCGACCGAGTAAAAAAGTGATAAAACAAAATGTACTGACAAATTCTGCTAAGCCCGAGTTTTCTAGGGATGATAAATAATTTGCAATATAACTCATTATTATCAGGGAAGAGGTTAAGCAACGACTTTAGTATCAGTTAAATGTTCAGAGTCATGAAATGCCGGTCGAAATCATTCTTAGTAATTATGGCAGATTAAATATTACAAATTGTTAGAAAATCAATTTATGTAAAGAAAATAATAATTTCTTATTTCCCGTCGTGATCTCAAAAATCATCCTCAGTTAATCTATGTAAAAATAAAAAACGGCAGTTTCATTTTTTATTTAGGCGTGATAAAAATTTTAATTTATAACTGGATAGAGTAAAGTAACAGATTAATTAAACAGTTTTGTGATTTATCAAAGAGGATTTAGATAAAATAATTTTAAATACTGTAAAAACATCTTTAAAAAAGCAAAATAGTCAGTTTTTAGCATATCGTTAAAAAAATTAAAGAATCTGCTGAGTTTTTTTTAAACGTAATTGAGTGTATTGATTTTTCCGTGATTTTAAAGAATTTCCAGAAGATAGAGCAGGAAAATATATTTTTTGAGAGAAAAATTGTTTGATGATTAATTAATTTAATTTTTTGAAACAAACCCATAAAATGAGGGCATTTTTAAAAAATTGCTTGATCTCTATTTTGTTTTAGAGTGATGTTATAGAATTTACTGGGGCTAAACGTACTAAACATATATCATGCAAAAACAAACATTTATTATTTTAGTTTTTTAGTAAAAGAGAAGTTATTTTTTTATTTTTCCCTTTATTAAATTTTTTCAAAACAAATTCGCAAAGTTACATACTATTTTAGTAGTTCAAAAATTAATCAAACGTAAAATAAAAGTTTATTATAGATTCATTAGGAGAGCTATTGATTTCAATTAATTGAATGTTAAACTTTGAAAGAACTGCATTAAAACTGCTTTTTCATTAAAACCTTTCAAATAAAAATTATGCTTTATTAGTCTTTTGATGCAATATTCTAGAAAACTCTGCCTCTGTCAAATAATTAATTCTAGAAAAGAATCTGTTCATTATGATTTCCAATCTGTAATCTATTATCTCTACTTTTAATAAACTATACTGTCCACAATTTTTTTTTTTTATATATAAAAAAGGCAAGTATAAAAAGTTTAGAAAAATATTATAAACTTTATTTAGGAACAGTTTTAAGAACATTAAAAAGAAATCTCACAATAAGAAATCTCAATATCTTTAAATTAGACCAAATATGTTGGATTGCTTTATATTAACAGGAAAAAAAAGTCATACCCAGGCAAAGTCAATTAAATCAATTTTCATCATAAGAACTCTCTTGCTTCTGGTTCATTAACTCTTTGCCAAATATCACTGACTCCAAAGAGTTGCATAGATTTACTAACATCAACTTCAATGGAGTCAGTTATTTAGCCATATCTTTTTTGATGACTCAAAGGATGATACTTCACACACTTATTATAAGAAAAAAGTGCTCTAAGACCCAAAACATTTAAAGTAATTTAAAATAATTAAATTTGTGTTTTAACTAAGTCAAAGAGCAAGCTGTAAGATATATTTACGAACTTAAAAATAAATAACCATCAGAGCTAACTAATAATAAAAATCCTTGCTAAAAAATCATTATATGTAGAAATACAATTGTAAGAAGAAATATTTAAAGAGCAAGAAAAAAAGTGCAAGTTCAGTTGCAACATTACAAGTTTGCAAGGAGAGAATAATTTAATAATTGGATTCATATTGTAAAGAAACTTTATATTACAAGAAACTTTATTTCTAAGCACTAAATTGGTTTATGTAAAGTTTTCGATGTTACCTTTTCTAATGGAAACGAATATTTAGCATATAATAAATCATTTAGGAATGATAATTCTTTGGAAAAGAGTACTTTCATGCTTTGCTTAGAACATTAAAAATAATCTGGAAAAAAACTTCATTTTTAGCAACTCACATATTATGAAATTGAATTTCAAGATAAACTGTAGTATAAAAAAAAATTGTGAACGGAAATTTAAATATAGTTACTTAAATGAATGATTAATAAGAAAAGCAAAGCTGTAAAATTATAACTTATCCAAAAGAAAATAGTTCATGATAATAATCCAACAGCAAGAAAACATTAAAGTCAGAAATCTAACATTTGCAAGTTTTTACAATGTTGTTTTTCTTCTTCAAATCAACAGAAAATAAAAAGTATACCCTTCAAAGTTTTCAATATCAGAACATTCTGGCTTCCTTTTCATTAACTAATGACTAAATATCACCAATTCTAAGGAGTTTCACAGTTCACTAATATCAATTCAACGGAGTTAGTTATTTAGCCATATACATATATGGCTAAATGATACTTCATACACTTATCCCAAGGAATGATACCACATGAAACATTTAAACTAATCGGAAATAAAAATGTGATTATGCGCATTGACTAAGCCCAAGGGAAAGCTGAAAGATGGAAAAATATATACATATGCGTTAATATATACACATTTATGAACTTAAAAGTGAACTTATAAACTGAAAAAGTCATAGCTGTGTGAGCAAAAAATAATAAATAAAATGAAATAACAAAAAAAGTACTACTCAGTACTTTTAGGTATAGTATAGTAAAAGTACTAAATGAAGAAATGTTTCTACGCAAAAATTAGAGAAGATATTCCAGGAAAAGAAAACTAAGAATAAAATCAAGAAAATATTAAAACCAAGTCTGTAGGCTAAATTTGAAAAAAGAGATCAAGAACGCTAGATTAAGTTCTTAGTAAAATATCTCATGAATTATAGCACAAATAAAAACAAAGAATAGATACTTAGAGTGAACCACACGTGTACCAGTAAATTAAGATAGCTGCAAATCCAAATGCATTATGACAATCTTGTATTACAAACTGAAATACATTAGTTTCAAAATAGCAACTCAACAACTACAGGCTCAAAAGAAAACTTTCAGTAGCAAGGAAAACAGCAGGTTAATCATATTATGATTCCTTGAATTTTTAAGATCATTTTAATTAAATTAAGATTAAGGAATAACTGAATTATGGAAATGTCATCATTAATGAAAGTCAGAAAAATATAAGTACAATTTGCAAATTCTAGCACAAGGCAATATAATTTAAGAAAAAAAAATTTAATAATTCCTTGCAGATGCCAGAATTTTTTTTACAAGAAGCTAGGAAAACTGTAGGTTCAAAGACTATATTGCAATTTCATTTTTATCTCAAGGCCACAAGCTATAAATTGAAATCACCTAACACCTTAACCATAGAATTTATAATAGGTAGAAAAATATGAAATATAAAAGTTCCAGGCAAATGCTAGAAAGAAATTATGAAAGCAAAGAGAACTTCCGACCAACAGATCATACTACAATTTCTTCATCTGTAGATAATACCAGCTGTAAATTAAAATCAATAAATAATTGAAGCAAAAATTTAAGAAAAGCAAAAAATATTAAATATAAAAATTCCAGGCAAATGCCAGGAAAATAATCAAAAAACCACATAGAATTTATTCTTCACCTTCAAAGACCACAAGCTATAAAATTAAAATCAATAAGTACTTCAAACATGAAATTTATGAATGGCAATAATATATACATATATATATATATATATTAAAGTTCCAGGCAAATTTATAAAAAATTATTCTATATTTACAATATTTTCCCTATGTTAGAAGCACAATGAACATGAAAAGAATAAAATTTATATGTGTGAATAAAATTATGAGTGAATAATTAAGTGAGAGAAAATGTTTAGTTTCGAATAATAAATTAAGAAAAAGATTTAGATAATAAAATAACATAAAAAGATTAAAGCTTTTTATGTTGCAGCCCACTTTCCTGAAACATTTGTATAACCATCTAAAAATGTATAAAAAATTATTCTCTATTTACAATACTTTCCCTATGTTAAAAGCACAATTAACATGAAAAGAATACAATTTATAATCTTAATATACAAGCAATATATAATTTTTTATTTTATTTCCAATGGCCAAGGTTACAAAAGACCACTCACCACAATGGAGGAACAACAAAATAAACAAACACAAAACAAACGTGGCAAGAAAAGTCCATGACCCCAATAAGTCTCTTGCGCGCCAGTAACAGTCACACAAAGGGATATCCCCTAGTGCCGGGCAAAGACGAACGTGGTTTGCATCCATCTCTGCTTGAAGGTCACAAAGCGTACAGAAAGGTTCTTGAGCAACATGAATTTGATGGAGATGTTAGAGGAGGTAGTCGCGTCCGGTAGTCAGTCGAAACTCACCAACTGCCCTACGTTTTGGCTACGTAGGAAGATTTCTGAGATTATTCCATCAGATCTTACCAGAATTTTTCTCTGTGTATTGATTTAAAGTGAGAGCCATCATCTTTTTCTTGGTTAGGCGCTTGGCATTAGTTAGAGGGACAGCTTCCTTTGATGTCTGTACTAGCCAAAGTTATAGATCATTTAGCCACAAAGCGTTACCAGGGTGCACCACTAGGAGGTAGATCTACGCTGCACCCCTATATATAAAAATAAGAATTATATATAAAAATATATAAAATAAGAATTATAAAAAACACACTATTGTAAAAATGACAAAAAAATTAACACACAATTATCTGCAGATAAATCTTTGTACGTTTATTTTTCAATTAAATGAATTTTTTTAAAAAAGATTTTAATAGTTTATATTTACTCTCTGTCAGTTCAAAGTCATTTGTTTATTTTTCATGATAATAGTCTTTTACTAATAAATACCTTTCTTAATCCATACAACTTTCAATTTTTTCACCTAAAATTATAAATTTCCCCCTGGACTTAAAAATGCAAACATTCAAAGACTTGAAATATAAAAATAGAAAGAAAAAAAAAATCAATCTAAAATTAGAGACTGTAAAAAGAAAAGATTAGATATTATAAAAAAGAGAGAACAGGCTGCATAACTAGTAAGCTGTAGCAACACTACAGTAGTCTGTAAAACCAAGGCCAAATATTAAATAATACATTCCCAAAACATTTACAATTAGTTAAAAAGCTTAAGAGCTGAGAATAGATTTTGTGGAAAAATACTTGATAAAGTAAATAAAAAACTAATAAACCCCAGTAAATTTTATTAAAATCTTTTAGATTTAAAACTAATAATAATATAAAACTGCAATAAATCTTAAAAAAATATTTTTATCCTTCGAAATTTTTTTATTGTAAAATATGCCTTTACAATTTAGGAAATTTTCTGCAAAATTCAGGACGTATGAGCATTTTCAGGGAAATGACATAAATATTATTAAAATATCTAAAGCAGAATAGTTATATAAATGTAAAAAGCAAACTGGTATTGTAAATAGGAAATCATAATTAGAGAAGATGAAAAATAAGGTTAAATAAACAACAACAATAATAATAATAAGACCCAGTTTAAAATCAGGAAAATACTGTAGAATGGATTAAATTGAAATTAAACAAACCTTTACATGACAAAAATTTACATTAAATACAATTATATTTACATCAACCAACACTGAGCAGGGTGGTCACTTCAATCCAGTTTTAAATTTCCCTGAATTTTTTCAGGTTTTTTCATGTAAACATATTAAAATTTCCAGGTCGTCATGTTTTTTTCTCATAAAGTGTAGGATAGGTACAAGAAAAGTATCCATATTATGAAATATTTTATTTAAAATGTTATATTTTTAATATATCACCAAGAAAAAATAATCTTAATAAATTAATTCGTAAGTAAGATATTGTTTCCTATAATTTGTAACTTAGTAAGATATTGTTTTTTATTTTTTAATGTTTGGATAAATTTCTAAAAAATTAAGACAGATGTGGAGAAAATATCTTTAACTAGTAGAATACATTGCTTTTATTGAATAAAAAATGTTTTAATATAATACATTAAGTAGGTACCAAATGTGAAATAAAGAGTGACCAAAAAAAAAAAAAAAAAAAAAACCTTGAATAAGTATTGTTTAATATATTTTCATTAAGCAAGAGAAAAGGATTCTAAGCAATTATAACTCAAAAATTTTTTATTTTTACAGTGGCTTCCAAAAGTGTTCGCACACTTATGACTTTTATTGAAATATGGCTCTTTTCACTAATTAAAATGAATATTTCAGAATGGGTATTTAATAAAGAGATGTATAATCTATTCTTAGCAAAACTTCATGGAATATTTTAAAAACAAAGCAAAAGTTTATTTTTAAGAACTCAATAAAAAAAAGTAACAAAAATTTTACTTTACAATCATTGTACACTTAAATGCTTTAGGATTTCAGAATTAAAATTATTGTCTATCACTTTAATTTGTTTTATTTAATTATTTTCATTTAATTTTCATTTATTTATTTATTTGCAATTTAGTATCAAACTTTTGTTAGAAAAATTATATTTTAATTTTTGCTGGCTAACTCCATAATATTTTCTTTTACCATTTATAAGTGGCTTGTAGTCATAATTATATAACTGACAACCTTTGAAAGATGATTATTTGTCATCATAAGAGGTAAATCAGTAATGAATATTGCTAAATTAGTCTATTTTGTCCCATTCCATTGTGCAACATGAGGTAAAATGCTTGAAAGAGGTACTTCATATCAGCGTGACCTGAGATTAAAATTATAAAATTTGCGAAAAAATTCATAAATTCAGATTTGAAAGTTGTAAAAATTTCTGCAAAATTTAATAAAAATATTCTACTTAAATTTCATTTTCGATGAGGCTATACTTTGCAAATTCAATGATAAATAGATTCCTAACGTAGTAATAATGTTTAATCGGAATGGAAACAAACTTAATACATTGGGTTTTGATGTGCATTATAAAGCAGAGAGGAACTTTATCCAAAACAGTTGGAACAGTTAAGCATGGTGGTGGTGTCTTTGCATGTTGGTGCAGATCATAAGGATAAGGTAATTAGTCATTTATTGATGGCATAAAATGATTATACTAAAAATTAGAATATTTACCAATAGGCAGAGTTTTTTTTAAAGTGTATGACGACTTTCTTAAAAATTAACTTTTGCTTTGTTTTTAAAATATTCCATGCAGCTTTGCCAAGAATAGAGTATATTTTTTATTGATATATATATATATATATATATATATATATATATATATATATATATATATATCCATTCTGAAATATTCATTTTAATTAATAGACAGAGCCCTATTTCATTGAAAGTCATTAGTGTATGAACTTTTTTGAAAGATACTATATTTATATTTCAATAAAAAGCTATTTTGTACTTTATTTTATCCAAACAGTGATCTTTATAAAATTCATTGATCATATTTTAATTAAATCAGTATCTAAAGTTAAATCAATGTATAGATAATGTAGTTTGTTTGGAATTAGCATTATTATAAGAGATAGTCAGAATACAAAAATGAATGTTGCAAATGCAGAATTGTCAAATTTCTTCTTGCACACTCTATAAAAAAAGATGATAAAATTCTTTAAATCTTATTCATTTCGCTTTCTTATTTGAAATAAAAATATTTAAAGAATTCTGATCTAACCACATAGTTTTTTAGTTTAAATTAGTTTATTGTTTTTACAACTAGAAACCTGTCCCTAACAAAGTATCATTCTCCTTCTTTCCAAGAAATACACACGTAGAGCCCAAGCAAAATATTTGCCGAATGCGATAAATTGTAAATTCAGCGAAAGAAATAGTGTTTTGGCTAACAATTTTTCTATAGTTAAGAAAAATATATATTCTCATTGAACATGAAAATTACATAAATATGAGTTCTTTTTGAATAAATCTTGATTATTTTATTCCATTACAGTAATTTCTTATGGATATGTCACATAACTAATTAGAATTATATTAAGTTCAGATAATTTAAGCAACAAAAAAGTAAAGGAAAAAAATATATAGATCACATGTCTGTTGCTGTATTAAGCAATATCATGCGACAGAACTCTTTCCTTCGATTAACACTTTTTATATTTGGACCTTAAATGTTTGGCTCATTTATTGGCCTGCACATGAATAAAATCCTTTGAGATTTTATGTTAATACATCGTTTAAATTATTCCTTATACATTTCTCAGTCTTTGCCAGCTTTTTTAAGATAAAAGGAAAAATAGTTTCAGAAATATCTCTAGATTGCAAACAACATTTACAAACGTTCAACATTTTAATTACTACACATTTCGTATTTTGAATCAAAAATCAAATATTTACCACATGCAGTAGAGAACTAATTAACCGGGATGCTCGGTACCATCATTATCCCCGATGTCTGAATTTCCCGGTTTTCTGGATCAGCCAAAAGTGCCGTTAATCAATGTTTTATCAAACCCAAATTACAAGAAAAAAGTGAAACAAGAAAAAAACGAAAAGATCTCCTAAATTAAAAAAAAAAAAAAATGGTAGTAAAACAACATTTAAAAGGATAAAAACATTTGCAAGCTCAGACAAAAAAAAACAAGTTTAAAAAATACAAAATTCACATATTTATTTTTTGATAATAATTAAAATTCCCAAATAAACTAATATAAAACAAAACCAATAATTAAAAGAAGCAATATATTTCATACTTAATTATATGGGGAGGAAACGATGAAAAGAAAACTAAACTTATTAATCTAAATAAAAAACAACACTTGAAAATTATCGAACGGAAACAACATTTAAAAAAGGCACTAGCATAAATATTAAAACCTGGAACAAGGCAGGATATTATAGGATCGACGGAATTAAAAAAAAAAAAAACTTAATGATAAAATTTATGAATAAAAATAATTAATTTATTGAGTACGAAATTTATCTTGAAAAAAACTCAAATGTAGTAGAATCAGGAAACCAGAATCAAAATTAAAAAAAAGAAAACTGCTATCTACTTCATAAAATAATTGTCTGCTTTTATTAACAAATAATTATATGCTTAAATTAATGAACAATCTTCTTTTATTTTATTTTTTATAAAAAGACTATTTTTAACGAAAGCAGATGTGATTCCACATTAAGAAACAAACTTCCTAATGATACAGCATTTCTAAAAAATCAGAATTTATTAAAAAAAACAACATTGTTTTGCTAATCGATGTCAAATAGATGAATATAACTGGTGATTATAAAACGTTTTGTTCGTAATCAATAATGCATTATCTGAAATAATAAAACAATTCATCGCAATAAATAAAGGATAACTGAGTAACTAAAGTGAATTTAAAATAAATCTCACATGTCAATACTCTTAACCAGAAGTTTCAAGTTGCTTAACATATTTATTGTTAACATATTTTGCATGTGCAATGCATATTCCCCACCCCCTCATAAACTAAAGAAAAAACCAAAACAGCATGCCACTTGTTTGATTAACGGCCGCTTATCAGAAAAACAACTGACACACAGGAGAAAATAAAAAATTTGTCCCTTCCCTGTCCCATCTCGATCTAATGATCTTCAAGGTCAGGGGAAGAATTGAAGTTTCTCTGGGCAAACAAGGAGAAAAATGCCCCCCTTTCCCTCTAGTAACTTCAAGGATGAGTCAAATTTCTGCTATTTTTAATAATCGTTATACTACAAAATAGCAGGAAAACCAAGAAAAATTCTTCCTGGTTTCCCGGTTTACTGGATACCGGAAAAATGGTTCTCTACTGTACTTCAAAATAGCAGGAAAACCAAGCAAAATTCTTCCCCATTTCCCAGATAAATGGTTCTCTACTGTAGCTGGTACTTAAAAGAACCTTTTTATAATTAAAATATGTAATAAGAGGCTAAAATGAAATTGAGAAATTTAGAATTTATGCAACAATTGAAACGATTTATTGTCAAACATTGCTGTTAGTGATTGCAAGAAAACGTGCAATTGATTGGCTTTGTCGAGAAATAATCCACTGATTTCATTGAATGAGAGTAAAAAAGCTAGTGCTATATAAAATCTTTTGTTATTAAGTTATAACCAAGTAATTTCCGGAGAATTTTATTAGGTTAAAAATACTAAAACATTTTGTCAAAAAAGAAATATCCCAAAAGCATAGGAACAAATTAGAACATCAAATGGATTCAGACCACAGACTAGAAGGGTAAAAAATTCTACTTTTATTATCAGAAGCAAATATCCTAACCTCTTTCCCTACAATCATTGCCCATTCTAAACTGTACAGTCCTATATTCTCCAAAGAGGTCAAAGGTTTATTCACTCATTTAGCAGCCATGGGAGTTTCATGTGGTATTCTAGTTTAACAGGGTTATAATGGAGCAAATTTTGATACAAGTAAAGTATTGCTAAGTTGATGATATTCCAACTGTTTGGCAATAAATGTCCATCTAAAAAAAGGGGGTATAACTGATGGTAAAATTAATTTAAATTGAAAAAAAAAAAATTCCTGCTTTTCTTTAAAATTCCCTGATTTTTCTAGGCTTTTACCCAAATTTCCCTGATTTTTTAAGGTTTTCACCAGTATAAAAAAAATTCCCTGATAATTCCAGGTGGGTAGCCACCCTGATATAGCAATACAAAAATATGAAAGAATCATTCAAAAGTTTCATGCAATAGAAAATAAGAAATTTTTTTTCTGTTGCATGAAATATATAACAGGGTGCATAGACAAATCTTTCAACAAAAAATAAGCACATTTTAAGTACTTTTTAAGCACTAAAAGAATATTAAGCACTATATACATTAACAAAATGCAAAATAGTTTAAAGAGACTTTACATGATCATGATAAAATAACTAAGTTTCTGATTAAAAAAAAACAACTCCTTTCCTGATTATATAAACCACCATAAAAAGATGAAGAGATTTTTCGGTTCGATTTCAGAGGGTGGAAAATGAAGCCTGCACTTGGGAATCTTTTGCCAATTGCAGCAGAGTTGTACATAAGAGTGCAAGAATCTCACAGAACCCAGCTCAGTATACGCAAATGCTGACCCGCAAGTATTTCAGCAAACATGTAAAATGATTGTCGCCTTCATACGCTACGGACTGAGGGTACGCCGAAATGCATTATGTTAGATTGAATTGTGAAAACATTGAATAGAACAATGTGGAAACCACGCTTTTGCATACGTGGCGGAAATCGAGATGGTAAATAAATAAAAATCTCATTTTCGAAAAGGGAAAATTAAGCACTTTTTAAAAACATCCATTGAAAAAAGCACTTTTAAGGACTTTTAAAAAACGAAAATCGAAAGTAAGCACATTTAAGGACTTTTTAAAAACGCTACACACCATGTATAACGTATCTCATGTTTTAAACAACATTTTTAAATTTGCACATTTCGACAAAAAATAGACTAAAAAGGTTGTCTATAGAAAAGCTGTATTCGATACAAAAGTATCGAAGAATCCTTCAAAAATTTCATGCAATGGAAAATAAGAAAATTTTTCGCAAGTGTTATTAATGAAATTAAATATAAACAATTCCGTTTTGTGGTATTTGCACTTTAGACAAAAATGTTACAAAACAGAATATAGCCACTATGAAGCATTTGTTTTTGATAGACTAAAATTCAACTCTCATAGCACAATAATTGAAAAGCCTCCATATAAAAAAAGATCATTCTAGGATTAATTCAAACATCAAACTTAATTTGAAAAGTTTGTTTCTGAGATTGAATTTTGCTATCCCTCATTGCAAAATAAAACCTTAGCTGCTCCATAAAACTCACATGAAGTTTTTAATATAACTTTTACATGTTTGTAGTATGAAGCATTAGGAAATAAATACATTAATTAACAACTGCTATGATAAAACAACCAAAAAATAAAACCTATACAGATAAAATGTGCAATTAGAAAACAATTTAAATGTTACCTGCAATAAGATTTTGTTGTTTGTCATGGCAAGACATCTTGTATTTTTTATAAATGTAAACATTTATTTTTTGAATGTAATTTTTTTTAACAAAATATAATGAATCATAGAAGAATTTAAATTTCATACTAGTTTTAAATAAATATAACTTAATAGAGATTAAAATAATTTAAAATTAACATATAAATAAAGAAGAAATGTTGTTGTTTTAAGTTTCTAGATTCAGTAAGAAATAAATTATGCTTCTTTCAACCGAAGTGGAAAAAACAGTTTTTAATTGCAATGAAGTTTAAATAATAGTATTAATTTCCAAACTGTTTAATACATCAATATAATAAAAAAGCAACACTTAGGAATAAAAAAAATGTAATGCATTTCTAAAGAATTTAAAATGATTGTAGAGTTTTAATATTTTACTTAAAAGTTAGAAATGAAATATAAATTTTTATATTTTTTAAAAAGGCAGTTATTATGATATTTCAACAGTTTATGCCATAAACTGCTAAAATATCATAATCAATTTTTTTAATGCTTTTCAATTAAGAAATCACATACTAAAGATTGCATACTACTGCAAATAACAAAAGTTATACACAATTACAAATTAAATACCATTCTTATTTTTGTAATTGAATGTTGTTTAGTATGCAACTAAATCTAAATGATTCATGTATTTTAAAATTCTGCAGAAAACTAAAATAAATAAATTGAAAATAGTTATTTTCTTTATTCATTTCATCCACTTTTTCATTTTTTTTTAATGAAAGTTTTTTCCACTTTCTTTTAGTGAAAGGATGTTTCTGGACAAAATGAATGGGACACAAATTTAAAAGTCAACATTAAGACATAGATTCCAACATGGATAGAAAAAAAATCCAGTAGATTTTACAAAATGATACAAACTTCATGATAATTGTTGCATAATGAACTAAATATTTTACACATAGGGAATTTTAGGAATTTTTATAGTAATCAAAATAGAAAAAATTGCAATACTTTACAGTTATGATTTCACATTAAATGAACATGAACACTTATTCTGTTTACTCATAATTTTAAAAAAGGGATTTCAAAGATATAAGATATTATTAATCTTTAAATATATTATAACTCTATATATTATAACTTTACATAATATAACTTTTAATTTTATACTTTACTATTATACTATTACATATTTTATATATATATTATATATTATTATATTATACTATTATATATAGTTACTATTATAACTTTAAAAGATATAAATTTGGTACAACTATTTTGTAATTAAGTCTGTCATAACATATTCACATTAAATTCTCTCTGTTTTTTTATTTTAATATCTCTTAGACCTGCTGCTGCATGAAAAAAAACTATTTATTAGTAATACCTTCATCTTACTTTGAAATGGAATTTAAAAACGAGCTTCCCTCTTAGAACAACAGCTTCGTATTAACATTAACATTGTATTTTTAAGTTTTTATGGCTGGTCAATCAAAAATTATTATACGCTCTTACTTTTAATTTTTATTTTGTGTAGAGTCTGGCAGTTTAATCAAGAGTAACAGGCAAGAAGTAAACTTTTATATATTTAAAAAATTATTTGTTTACTTTCAGATAAGTAAATCTGTCATTACTCACTAGGCTATATGGTTAAATAAGTATTTTTTTATATCCTTATTCATTTGATTTAATGTCATTTTGTTATACATAGTGAATAACAACAGTATTTCTATCTGCTGTCTGAAGTTCACATACACACAAATGATAAGATTATCTTAAAATTCATTTCATTATTCTGTGCAAGAAGAAAGAGAGAAACAATTTTGGAACAGCCTGATATTTATTATATTACCATCTAGATTAATTTAGCCAGTAGTAAAAATGATAAAGAACCAAATTAGGGTACATAGTTTAAATTAACGTAAGTTATGTTAGTACTAGGTTAGTAATTATGTTAAATCCAATAGAGTTGACAGTTAAGCAATATACTCTTTTGGTCTTATGTTACAAATTAATAACATACAATTCTTTGTTCGCAGTTTATATAATCTATACAGGGAGAGTATTTTGCTTCTGAGTCAATTTTTATTGACATTTCTCCTCAATATACATCTTTCATATTGAGTAATAAAGAAGAAAAGAGTTTAAGAGAGAGTAAAATAGATTTAAAAAAAACCTTTAGGCATTGCAAGTACTCAATAAGTCAAAAGTTGTTTACAAGTAGCTTAAAAAAAAGGATAATAATAAAATTTATCACCATACATAGTTACCATTTGAAAGGAACACATATTTTCCATACTTGGTTTCAAAAGAAGTTGGGGACTAGATGGACTTTTTGAATCTTCCAAAATCTGTTTCACTAGCGCTTTTTTAAATAAGTTTTGTCAATATAGGTCCTCGAATTATGAACTGAAAAAATAGAGAATAAAAAAATTATAGGCATTCAAAATAATAAATGTTTGATTAAAAAATTGGTATTTCTATTTTTTTGTAAGTGTTTGATTTCTTGTAATTATCATTATCACTTAAATGATCATTTCAATCAAGTCAATAGGATATGATAGTTTTTCTTTACAGGAAAAATGTTCCCTAAATAATATACTGTGAAAAACTATGACTAGCGGGGCTTTTTTTGGACAAAAGTGTTCAAGTATATTGACTAATGTTGATATGGATAGCAATATAATCAATCGTCAGTTTATTTAATACAAAAATAGAAGAAAAAAAGTTTTGTCATGCAAAATATACCTAAACATATAAGTAAGTTATAAAAGAATATTAAAGATTTAAAAGGCATCAAAAATAAACTGAAATATATAAAAATTGAAATGTAAAAAAATATGTTGCTTTAAATCAGTAAAAAGTGAGCAACTATTTATTAGTTATGACAAATAATAATAATATCATTTGAAGAAAAGTAATTTAGCCGAGAGTATCTCATTAAAAGATTAAAAAATATATGTATTAAAGAAAAAATTAACAGAAAGTATGTCGCGGATTGACAACAATTTTAAATGTTATATAGTTAAACAATTGCAAATTTTTACAATTTAATAATCTCTCTTTTCTATGTTTAAATAAAAGTTCATTTAAGTAAAAACTGCTAATGTGTTGATATTACACATTAGAAAAATTGAATAATATTATTGGAAAACAACTATAATAATTTTTATTTTATCTTACAGAATATAAAGATATGTGTCATTTACAATGTCGGCTTTTAAGATTTATAGCAACAGCTGGTTCAGTTAAGTTTACATGGAGAATATTAAGTATTTACCAGATTTGTAAATGACACATATCTTTATATCTTACAGAATATAAAGATATGTGTCATTTACAATGTCGGCTTTTAAGATTTATAACAACAGCTGGTTCAGCTAAGTTTACATGGAGAATATTAAGTATTTACCAGATTTGTAACCAGCTGTTGTTATAAATCTTAAAAGCCGACATTGTAAATGACACATATCTTTATATTCTGTAAGATAAAATAAAAATTATTTTGGGTTTTGAACTGTTTTTAATGGTATTTGTCAAGCAATTGCACAGGGAAACAAAATAACTACTAATGATGAAAATTAAAAAATAATCTTTTGTTCAAAAAAAGAAAATAAAACAAGTTTTTAAATACAAAAAGTAAATTTTAAATGAAAATAAATAAAAAGGTCAGTAAAAAAAAAAGAATCATAATTACGAATCATTTTTAAAAACTATCTTCATTTGATTCTACCTTCAGATGATGAGCATATTTCTGAAACAAAATAATTATCAGAAAACACTTGAGATGGTAAGATAGACATATATAGTACTTTAATCTTTATATATGTATAGTATCGTTATATTTGTACAGTTAATATGCTTTAAATCTTTATATACAAAAAAATATAACATTAAAAAATATCATAAGTTGCTCTATCCACAAGATAGAGGATATAAGTATGTAAATTTAAATTTCTTTAAATATGGTTGAAATATAGCATATTAACTGTAAAGTGCATACTATTCCATATTTTAATGAAATTTTTTTCATCAACTTATTTATTTCAATTTATAAAGAGACACTATGTATGTGTGAAAAAGACTGTGTCAAAAATCTTTATGTTTCATGGTCTTGTACAACTGAGGAAATTATTCAGCAAAACTCTGAACTTACATAAATAATCTTAATTATTGAGTGTTTGCTTGCAGAAAAGTGTTTAATCTTCATTACAAAAGGTAAATTTATTTCATTTTACTCTTATAGTTACACCTGCAACAAAAAGTTACATTCATATCTTAACAGAAAAATTTAAATTAAGCATGACCAAGTTATGAAATTTTGTATTCAAAAATAGCTTATTAAGCACTATAGCTTATTACTGACACTAAAAAATTATTTTATATTTTAATAATAGTTAAGTATTGGGGGTGTGACATGTTCCTGTTGCAGGGCTCTTGTTAAATACATTTTCTTGTGCAGAAGAATAAATAGAAATGAATAATCATAAAATATTTATGAAGTAAGTAGGCAGAATATTTAAAAGAAGAGAGGGAGAAAAGCAAGAAGAAAAGCAAAACTATATGATACAGTGAATGACCGAAATCAAGAGAATGTCGGTTTTCATTGGTGGATACCAACGATCACATAGTCGCTACGGAGATGTTATATTTCTGGTCCCATTTATGTTGAGATGGAAATTTCGGTGTAGGTTGGAAGTTTATGGAATACTTGACCAATTGAAGATTGATGCTGAAATCAGGGGATGATGAAAATAACACTTAAAAAAGAAAACCGGAATATATACTCTGGAGGAGAAAAGTGCTTTGCCCTCTGCACCAAGTGCTATTTGGCCCAGGCATCCCCTGAACATCTACTGGACTGCTTCGGTCTTTTAAAACAAGACCTTATTGAAAGACCCTTACTTGTTTTAAACTTTTTGAAGATGAACAATCTCATGGACCTTGTCTAGCTAGGCTAGAAATGGGGATTTGAAAGTAGAAGAAGAAGGAACAAAATATTAAATATACACTTATGTATAGTTAAATATTAAAGCAAAATTATTATTCAAAACAATTTTAAACATACAGTTATACTTCAAAAATATATTTTCAATACTCATGTTCTTAAATCTTATGTTGATGTAAAATTAGCTGAGCATTGTCATCACCTGGACAGGCTGAGCATTGTCATTCCTTTCGTGAATTTGAGAAAACTTTATCAGTAACAAACATAATTTGCAAAATCATTTCATTTACCAAATATTTTTCTTATTGTCATTAATACTTTTCGGCATCATTTTAAAAGATTAAGTCTTTGATTTATTTTGATATATAATTTTATCAATAAAAATAAATTCAACTCATTTTCCAAAATTAGTTGAATGAATTTTTCAAGTATTATAGAGGTATTTAAAAAAATATTTTACATGCTCATTCAGTGCTTCATAAGACCTCATTGACATGTACTTTTAGAAACCTCATCAAAAGTGAAATTAAAACATGTATACAACACACACCAAGGTTGCAAATTGATATTTAAATGAGTAAAAAATGCTATCAAATGTGAGAAACTACACAAAGGAAGGTGCGAGTAATAAACACCATAAAAGGTCTAATATGAGGCTGAAATTTGCAGGTTTCCTTTAAACAATCATCTTTCAACTCCTTTCAGATCCCTCCTGTAATCAAACCAGTTTTGCTGTTTATTATAAAAATTGAAAAAAGAAAGATTACTAAAGGTTCTGAGACCCATACTCATCTGGGACATGAATTGTATAGTTGCAGTCAAATCTCACTTTTTGGGAACTGATGATTTGAAATATAGATTTCTTTAAAATTTGAAATACAATGAAAAAAATATGACCATGTTTAAAAATATTATTACAATGAAAAATTAATAAAAATACTGTGAAAAGAATTTTAAATTTTTTTTTATCATAACGCAACTAACTTTATGAACAGAATAAAAACAAACTTTTAAGACATACAGATATGAACAATAAAAGAAAAATATTTTTTAGAAGAAAAATATTGGATTATTTTCTTTCCTTAAAAAAAAAAACTATTATTTGAACTGAATTATATCAAGAAATAATTAATAAAGATACATTGAAAGTTTTTTTAACGGATAAAAGTTATACTTATTAACTTCACTGCATCTTAATAAATAATTTATTGAAAGCATTAAATAAATTTTACAGTTAGATAAAATAAAGTAGTGAATTAATCTTTAATATTAAGTAAAATGAATTAACATCAGTTAAGACCAGATAAAAAAAATTTTAAAATTAAAAAAAAATAATATTTAAAACACTAAAACAAATAATATGCTTAACAGCATTTCTAGTTAATTGATCTGATTTTATAAATATTTATATGAATTACTAAAAATATTTACAACAGGCAATGTATATTTCACATTAATTATGTAGTATACAAAACAAGTTCTAATTCTATAATATTAGAAGAAAAAATTTATCACAGAATTAAAAACTTAGAAAAGAAAATAATTTAGTTCTCATATTTATCAAGAATCCAACTAGTTCTTATAATTACTGTTGTTTAAATCCATGTTGCAAATTGAATGATAAAAATGTAAATAAAAATGCATAGTAAATAATTGGTATAAGAGAAAGTTCTGAGCACAGGTTTTCTATTCTTAGATTAGGAATGAAAATTTACCTTTTAGAAAGAAAAGACTCAGAAACAATCTTATGGCTATGAAAAGGTGGTGGAATTTTAGTTGAATCATTCTAAAAAACAATTCGTTTTGCATCCTACATCTTCATCATACTGAAAATTGAAAATATTTCTGAATAATTTATGTTAATTAAAATTAAGTTATTTAAAAACAAGCATTAGTTTCAGATATTAAAGAATAAATAGGTACTTTTATATCAAGCACTTCTGATATGTTTCTTCTTCTTAAAGATAATGAAATTCTGACACATTGTTATACTTGAAAAAAAAAAAAGAGATAATTCTTGTAAAATCATTCAAGTGAAATCAAGCATAATTAAGTATCAAGATTAAATTAGCTAGTGGTCAAAATGAACCAAATTAGGGTACACAGTTTAAATAACATAAGTTATGTTAGTACTATCCGGTGTGGCAGAATTTTTTTCAGGCTTTCTGAGACATACCTCTTTAATACTAATATGATATTTAACAATATAGATATTTAACAACAACAAATATACAAGATATTTAACAATAACAAATGTACAGACTTCAAAAAAAAAAAAAATAACTGTAACTTCAAAAAAGTTAAATTAATTAAATATATATATGAAAATTGGAGCAAATAAAAATTTTTTCTTAATTGAATATGTGATTTTTCTTATTCTAATATTATAAGCGATATTCTAGCCCTTTGTAGAAAGATAACACACTAATATTTCCTTTTTCGCACTTTATAATTCATAATCGCATTAAAAAAATAAAATCTGTAGCAGTAACTGCCGATAAAAAAGATAGACGACGAAATCATGCGAATCGGATTCTTCAAAAAGGGGTTACTAAACGCGTGTTTTCATTTTGAGATTTAGTTGTTGGGACGGATTTTAAAAACTATGTGGAAATCAATAGTAATAACTGCATGAAAAATTGGAACGAACATTTCCACAGAAAAGAAAATAAAAATTTTTACTTCATCATTCTTTATCTTTCATTATTTTCCAATTAGAATAGAAAAATCACAAGTATTTTTTTCCCCACTCCGAAATGCGAGAAAGGCATCTTTTGAATATAATTCTGAAGGAAAGATAAAATCGCTTGAAAATTTCGGCAGAAAAGAAAAGCAAAACTTTTTATTTCCCAAAGGAAAAATACTTCTGCAACAATGTCGCCACAATTCTAGCTCACTACACTGCTTCATTCAAAAAGCAGCACAAAGAAAAAGTAACGACTAATTTTAGTTTTTTTTGAAAGTTGAAATTTCAGCACATTTTGAAAGTTGAAATTTCAACAGTAG
The DNA here is from genome assembly GCF_982258835.1 of Parasteatoda tepidariorum. Taxonomy (NCBI): domain Eukaryota; kingdom Metazoa; phylum Arthropoda; class Arachnida; order Araneae; family Theridiidae; genus Parasteatoda; species Parasteatoda tepidariorum. Next base: position 111,715,909 of record NC_141759.1, on the reverse strand, counting down.
GGTTATTTTTTCAACATACTCAGAGTTACATAAACTAAAAAATAAATATTATATAAAATTAAAAAAAGAGCAGAATATCCAGTCTCATGGCTGAATAACATGATTGGCTATTTTAAAAATTAGGCCAAAAATTAAATACAATTAAAGCTCTTGATTCTTGCTTTTAATTTCTTTTGCTTTATGTGCAAACATGAAAAATAGTAAATTTATATAATAAAAGTAGACTATTTAAGAAGGTAAAAAATACCTCTGTTCTAGGCAAAATATCAGGATCAGTTTCGATTCTAACAATAATTTCACACATGATGATACCAAAAGAAAAAACATCAGCCTAAAATAAAATATCTTTTAAAATCTAATTTATACTTTCATTTATTAAACAAAAAAGATGGTTCACTGTTATCTTTTATGTAAGAGATAAATTTGAAAAGGAAAATTTAAAAATAAAATTACATCTTTTTTCTTAACAACTACTAATGAAACAAAATTTTCTTAGAATATTTAACGAAATTAGGTAATTAGAAAATTTTGTTACCATTTTTCAAAAGAAGTTTAATTTTTATTTAAAAGCAAAACAGTAACAGTAATGTCAGTTTATTATCATAATAATAATAATATGGACTACAATTTATTTATTTACACACTAAACTTTATTGCTATTCACAGGCAAACCACCAGGCCATCTATATTTCAAAGGCTATAAATGTCGCTAAAACCAAAACCACACACACGCATTGGCGACACATCTGTCACCTAGAAATATGTTAGGAATTTGCAGAATAGTAACGAAAAATAGAATTTTGCATTCATTTGTGTCGCCAATGCGTGTGTGTGGTAGACATCTGTCACCTAGAAATATGTTAGGAAATTGCAGAATAGTAACGAAAAATAGAATTTTGCATTCATTTCCATGCATTTAAATAAAACTTTGCTGCACAAATTTTATTGTTCAATGTGTAATATGGAATTTAAAATGCGTGGTGTTCAAATGGAATAAGAGAACGTATCTGGTACAAATTTTAAAAAATTTAAATGATGAAAACATGTTATTTTACATGTTGTGCTGTGCTTTGCATTCATGTAATGACCTTGAACCTTTACCAATTACAGACTTTGACATTTTTATTCATGAATTATTAATAAATAAAATAAAATTTTTTGCTCTTTTAGAATTGACTTTAAAATTTTATAATTTAGTTATTCAAAACTTTATAATTTTTAATCTAGTATTCTGTTAGGTCTAACTTTCTCTATTTTCTTCATTTACTTATTTGATCTCAGCATTTTAACGGCTAAGTTTAATCTATTTTTAGCTTCCTTATACTTAATTTTAATAAATACTTACCTTCAATCATTATGGGCTAATGAATCTAATTAGTTTTGAGGTGTTATAGATGGCAATAATTTTTGATGTGTAAATTGTACAAATTGACTTTTTTCTCAAGTTTGTTCATCATTAAAATTTTTTTAAAAAACTTAATGAATGGTTCTATTGGGCCATTCAATTTTCAGTGCTGGTGTGAACCCTAAATATCTGGAAAACTTCTTCATTAACTACCATACCACATAATTACCTTTTATTCATGACAGGTTTAACATGCACCTTGCAGAATAAACAATCAAGTTGTTCAATTTGTTACCAAGGTGGAGCTCCCAGCAGAACTCGAACCCGTGCCAACAAAACACTTTGCTGTCTTAACCTTTATTTTCTTCTTCCTTTTTTTCTTTTTAAACAGGTAAGTGAAGGCACAGGGAAGCACTTAAAATAGAACTTTGGAAATAGGCTCATCTATAAATTTTATTTTTTCACATTGTAAAGCCGAAGAGCTTGGGAAAATATAGTAAGCCAAATTAGAGTTTTTGGAAGAATGCAACTAGAGTGATTTTTGAATAGACAGATAACACGATATTTAAGTGAATTGTGCTATTATTTAAAAGAAATTTCAGAAATTCTGGAAACAATACTAAAGAACAGTTACATAGAAAAATATCTTTAGAAAAAGTGAGACTTTTCACTATACTGTCTTAAATCCTTTAATTGATTATGCTCATGCCATAGTTTTTGAAATGGAAAAAAAAAAACTGTATAAAATTACACATTATTAGCTCTCCATTTGAATATTTTAACTTTTCTTTGACACTTGAACATATGATTCAGTAACTGATAAGGATTACAACAACTTAAAAACTAAGCATCATAAAAAGTTATAATTAATCATAGCTCAAGAACAAATATACTATTTTTTAAAATTGTTACTTACGTTGATCTGAAAAAATCCTGACATAATATATAAACAAAATAGACACACATGAAATCTGTTCGAATATCTTCTACTTATAACAATGCTGTAATATAATATGATATACAGTAAACAGGTTTTTACAATGATCATCAGAGTAACATAGTTAGCCCTTTAAATAGAATAGACCACTAGTATTCATTTTGTATTAGAAAAGCATACTACATGTTAGTGTATGACAGCTTTTAATGTTTATAGCAATAAAGAGTTACAAATATGAGCTGACATTAATTTGTAACATTTTTTCCCTAGCTAAATATTAGTAACTCATTAGGAAGTAAAGACATTCCCAGATTGTACGTTAAATCAATTAGACACCTGAAATATAATCATAATCAATTTAATAAGAAATATATCAAAAACTATATTTTATTCAATTTGATCTACAAAAGAGGGGCACTGAGCACTTTATTCTTATACATTAATTGTTTAGATAATCAAGTTTTCTTTATTGAAATACTCTTTCTTTAATGAAACTGAGACACCTCATACATACTAAAGGGTACTTCATACCCTAACTACCTGGATTAATGGGATACCTACCAAGATACAACTGTCTCCTCCCATCATTTTAGGTATAAGGTTCTATAAGTATGTTACTATAAGACTATCATATGAATGATTAAATAAGCACTTAAATTTAATCAAATTATGAAAAGTTCGAAATACTAAATATTATCAGCAACTTTTTTTAATTACAGAGCAATAAAATAGAGAGGGGCTAAAACCACCCCAGTCATCTTTGTATTGTTAATACAATAATACTCATGAAGTTTTTGAAGGAGTGTAAATAAATATGACAAAAAGTGTCCTTGGAACACTGAAAATTATAAAGTAGATTAAAAAATATTTACCTTTTTACTATACCACTTTCCCTTTAAACACTCAGATGCATCCAATAAGGTGAACCAACAATTAGTAAACGTTTAATGCGATCCCTAAAATAAACAAATAATCTCTTAATACCTTAATAACGTCCTAATATCTGAATGAACAAATAACATCATAATATTTTAGAAAAAACAATTAGGCTTAATTATAAAAACCATTTAAATTTATAATTCAACAGAAAAAGTCTCAAAATAAGGACGAAAGAAGTTGAAATACTAGCATGTATAATTTAGACTTTGTTAAAAAGATATTTACACTTTTATTAAAAATATATATATACACATTAAGCTTATATTGAATTATTAAAATGCTTTTAAAACTGTTATATATTTTTGAGACATGCTAATTTTGATTGTAATTGAACAAATTCTACAAAAAAATTCTAATTTAAAAAAAGAGGAAAATCAGATCTTTTTTCCTTTATAGACACTTAGCGGTTATGCTGCAACAGTTATTGCGCAACATAGAAGTTTGTGTCACAAATGTGCAAACCCTTTAACAATTACAGAATTTTCACAGTTACAGAAAATATTTTTAATGGTAGCAAATGTAAAGTATTAATATTTTTTCTAACTAAATTTAAAATAAAATTGTTCACCACTACATGCAAATGATTTAAATTGATGTATGAAAAGTCTGATACACAAAAGCTCATTAACATTTAACAAAAATTCTATTTGTTTTAAAATTTCTGCTTTAGTTTACTACCACTAGAATAAATATAGCATTCATGATCACCAAGAACACTACAGGATAAAAGAGGACTTCTAAAATGACTATCCTTCCTTCATCTTTTTAAATTTTAATAATACAACAAAGCATTTTTTTCAGGGGACCGAAGTAAATAGATGTATAACAGAAAATCAAACAATTTAAATTTAATATTTCATAAGAACACAAATTTTGATAATGCAATAGCCATTGTTAAGATGACATTTAATGTTATCGATGTTGAAAAAAAATAGAAATAAGTTTAAAATAATCATACCATTACTTAATAATAAACCCCCTCCAATAAAATACAACCATTACTTAATAATAAACCCCCTCCAATAAAAGGCCAAGAGGAAGGCCCAAAAAGAGATGGAAAGAATGTGTGGAGAGGATTTTGCCATCCTAAAACCTTAAAATAAAGAACTGTAAATCAATTACTGGGAGAAGGGCAGAATGGGAAAAGCTTCTGAGGAAGGCCCAGGCTCACAAAGGGCTGTCATGCCAATGCTGGTGATGACTTAATAATTTGAGCACACAAAAATATACAATTCTTTCCATACACATAGGCAATTAAGAAGAAAAAAAATTGAAGGGGGAAAAATTATATTTTAGAGTCGAGGAAGCCTTGAGAGTTTCTGAAATCCATGGCAAATATTCAGAGATTACATAGAAAAAAAAACAAAGTACAGAAAACAAACATACAATCAATATTTTATGTTTTACAGTCATATAAACAAATTATTTTAACATAGCATACATTAAGAATAAACTGCGACTGCAAATAAATTACGGATAAATGCGATACAGATAAAATATGCTTTACTGTAACAATAAAAAAAAACTACAATTATCGCCATCTATTGGTACTTTCATCAGTGGAATCTACCAATCAAAAAGTGCTAACGTCATATATAGGAAACCAGAAATTCAAACGGTAGTTTTGAATTGAAAAATAGGTATTTATCCATTAGCTGGGTACCTTATCAGGGTTGCAAAAAACCCACCTGCCCAATAAAACCCGGCCGGGTTTTACTGGGTATAACCCACTCTGAAAAACCCGGTAAAACCCACCCTAAAGTGGGTTTTACTGGGTTTTTCTAAGATTGATTTCTTTTTTCATCCCCTGTTATATGAAAGAGCTATTCTATTGAAATATATATGTAATCTAGCCTAAAAAAAAATTAACCTACAGTGAAGAAACTAATTGTGTTGCTATATATATATATATATATATAACAATCCTAATGACAGTTTAATTCTTGTCTCCCAAGACAACTCAATATGCTTGTTCTGTAAAAGCTGTTCCAAGTTTTAGCCATTAATGTACTAGAAAAAATTTACAATATGAATCATCAGAAGTTTTGGTTATGAAATCAATCATGCATATATATATATATATATATATATATATATATATATATATATATATATATATATATATATATATATATATATATATATATATATATATATATATAACTATATATATATATATACATAATTGATCTATATATACATAATATATACATAATTGATCAGAAGTTTTGGTTATGAAATCAATCATATATATATATATATATATATATATATATATATATATATATATATATATATATATATATATATATATATATATATATATATACACAACTATATATATATATATACATAATTGATTTCGTAACCAAAACTTCTGATGATTCATATTGCAAATTTTTTCTAGTACATTAATGGCTAAAACTTGGAACAGCTTTTACAGAACAAGCATATCGAGTTGTCTTGGGAGACAAGAATTAAACTGTCATTAGGATTGTTATATATATATATATATATATATATATATATATATATATATATATATAACAATCAAAAACTAATTTAGTGCTAATAAGAACATAAAAGTCAACAGTTACAACATTATCAAAATTCTTACCAAAAATTGCTTCATTAAATATCATATTTTCATAATAAATTGCAAATCGAAAAAAAAAACATATTTCAACATAAGAAATCCATAAAAAAAAGGAAATCCAAGAAAAGGAAAATCCATAAAATAAGAAAAAAACTTTTTATCAACATTTCTTAAGCTTCACTTTAAAACACATTTAATATTGTATCAACTTTTTCCTTGATCTATTTTGTCAAAATTTTGATTACAAAAAATCATCTCAAATCTAAGATTTTGCCAAAACAACATTAAAAATTTTTTAATATGACTGTTGTACACAAATTCATATATGTAAGAAATGTACATGTTTGTGAAAATACTTAAAGTATACTGATATAAAAAGTAATATATGTTATGCAATAGCTGAATGTATCTATAATAGATAAAACACGTACATCAATAAAAATATGCAAGATAAGATCATTTTCCCTGTGACAAAACTCTCCACCACTAATGTCTCTCTGCAAGATACTTTTAATAATCAACAAACATATATCTTACTAATTTAAAATAACAAAAGCATTTACAAAAGGAAAAAATAAGAAAAAAATATGCATAATTTTTTTTTATTGAACATATAATAATTTTTTACTATCAAATCTGAGAAACTACACAAAGGAAGGTGCGAGTAATAAACACCATAACAGGTTTAAGTAGAGGTTGAAATTTGCAGGGTTCTTTCAAATAATCACATTTCAACTCCCTTCAGATTCCTTTTCTAATCAAACCAGTTTTGCTGTTTATTGCAAAAATTAAAAGAAAGAAAAATTAAAAAAAGAAAGATTACTAAAATGCCTTAAGTTCCAGAGACTCATACTTATCTGGGATATAAACTGTGTAGTTAATCACACTTTTGGGGGACTGCTGATTTTAATATAGATTTTTTAAAATTTAAAATACAATGAAAAAGATGTGAGCAGGTTTAGAAATATTATTATTACAATGAAAAATTAATAAAAATACTGTGAATGGAATTTCAAAATTTCTTTTATCATAACACAACTAACTTTTTGTACAGAATAAAAACAAAATTTTAAGAGATACAGATTTAAACAATAAAATAAAAATATTTTTAAGAAGAAAAATATTGGATTTTTTTTCTTTCATTAAAGAAAAACTATTATTTGAACTGAAGTATATTATGAAATAATTAAAAGATACATGGAAAGTTTTTTTTTTTTTTACAGGTAAAAGTTATATTTATTAACTTCTAATCAACACAGTAAAAACACATATTAAAAAAAATAACTTTACAGTTAGATAAAATTAAGTAGTGAATTAGTCTTTAATATAAAGTAAAATTAATTAGCATCAGTTAAGGCAAGTTTAAAAAAAAAATTATACATAAAATATTAAATTTTTTTAAAAAAATTTTTAAAACACAAAAACAAATAGTATTCTTAACAGCACTTCTAATCTAATAAATATTCAGATTACTAAATATATTTGCAGCAGGTAATGTGTATTTCACATTAATTATGTTGAATACAAAACATGTTCTAATTCTGCAATATTAGAAGAAAAAATTTATCACAGAATTAAAAACTTAAAAAAGATCATTTATAGAATAGAAATGCAAATTTACCTTTTAGAAAAAAAGACTCAGAAACAATCTTATGGCTATGAAAAGGTGGTGGAATTTTAGTTGAATCATTCTGAAATCCTTTTGTTTTACATCCTACATCTTCATCACACTGAAAAACGGAAATATTTCTGATTAATTTATTTTAATTAAAATTAAATTACTTAAAAACAAGTATTAGTTTCAGAAATCAAAAGAATAAATAAGTATTTTTAGTATCAAGTACTTTTAACCCTTTCTTAAAGATAAAGAAAATCTGACATATTTTTTATATATACAGTCAAACCCTGCTATAGTAAACATGGTTTATAGTGAACTCCTGGATATAGTGAACGAAATATTCGGTCCTGTGCCTTGCTAGACACGTATAATCTTATTTTTCGTAGATATAGTGAACCAAAAAAGTGAGGAAGTTGGATATAATGAACTTTTTTCGGTCTTCACTGATTTTTTTTCTTCATTTCTTTTGCAATAATTTTGAAATTTCTACAAAATAAATACATATAACTATTTTTAAGACCATCTATAGAGGGGAATGTAGCGATAAGCATTTTGTCTTGTTTGCTTCTTTTATCTCACTTTCCCATCCCTAAATAAACCAGGCAGATAGGAAACACACATTTGAGTAATCTCCTTTTTTAGGTATCTAATTCGTGTGATTTCATAAGCGATGTTTTTTTGGCGATTACTTCAACGGATTTCATGAATTTTAATTATATTTTTTATTATGTTTATTATTTACAAAAATCGTTATTTAGTGTCCCCCCACCAAAATGCGAGAATAACACTAATAATATTAGAATAAAAATTTTTTACATATTCAATAAATAAAAATTATATATTTTTAAACACAGTGCTTTTGTTATATATGTTTCTAATTTAAAATAACAAAAACACTGTGTTATATACTAATATCTTTTTGCAAGGTACTTTTAATAATAACAAACATATATGTTACTAATTTAAAATGTTTGTTATCATTAAAAGTATCTTGCAAAAAGATTTTAGTGCCAAGTGACAGTTTTGTCGCAGACAGCTCGAAAAAATTCTGCCACAAGGATCATTTAACTGTGTAAAACAGAGAATGGTCGTTCCCAAGAGGCTTCACTGCATTAGATTTCTTCTGAAAGGACATGAACTTTAAACCCTAAATATAGATAGAATTTCAGCTAATGTAAACCACTATTGATAAATTTACCTAGAATATGTCCATGGTAGTTCATTACTATTTAGAATCTCTTGCGGAATATTATCTTAATTTAAAATTCTGATAAAAGCAAAAATAATAACTCATTTCTAGCTTGATTTTGCATAAAAATATCAAGCAAGAAAATTATTTTACAAATAACATAGAACTAATAAATTTATTAAAATAGCCTTTAAACAACACTTACAAATAAATATACATACAAATTAAAACTTAATAAAAGAAAAAATTACTGTCCAAATAATATTTTAAATATTGAAAAAATTAATCACCGAAAAACTTTTATTACCACATTATTTATGTTAAGCAAAGTGAAATTACTTTAAATTTTTAACTTCCCATAAAAAGTTGAATATTTAGAATTACTAATAAGATTTCTTGCAGAAAAGAAGTTATTTAAACTGAACTTTTCTTTGTTGTAGTAATATTACCTAAAAATAAATAATATCAATTACTAATTGTATAATTTCACGAATAATAAGACATAGTTAATTTTCTCTTCAAATTTAATTCATGTATTTTACATAATTAAAACTTGGTAAGTACAAAGCACAAAAACAATACACCATACATTATTTTTTATTTGGTGATCATACCATCAGGCAATAAAACTGAATCTTAATGGTTTAAAGGGGTGACACCAAATATGTTAATTACTTAGTGCAGATGATTTTTTAACATACAAAATCAGACATAAAAACATACAATATCAGACTTGCAACAATTTACCTACTTAGAATCTCAAATTATGGGAGAAAAATCACTCTAGGAACAGGAAAATGTATTAC